>NC_133751.1:168434039-168752253 GCF_036562045.2 Rhinolophus sinicus | reverse complement strand
TCCATCTCATTAATGAAAAAGAATTGGGAAGCAGAGAAATGCCATACCAGGGGAGGGGGTGTTTATGAAGGAAGCTATCCCTCCCCTCCCCTCTTGTGGTGGTGGTAAAGAGATCACTTTACTGGTACTCCTTCCAGAAGCTTGAGTTGGGGAACAAGAAGGTCACTGGCAAAGTTTGGGGTATCTACACTAAGGGGAAACAGACATCTCTTTCCATGATCAGATTACTGCCCTGTCCCAGTACATGTGGAGCAAAAGGCATTGGGGGACGGCACAGTGATGCCACCATGTGAGATGGAAATAAGAATTATTCTTTTAGCAGAGAGGCATAGAGTTTAAGGACTGAAAGAAACTTCAGAGATACTCTTACTTCAACGAAAGGTGGGTTAGAGAATATCAGTAGTTCACCCTACGCCACAAGTAGCCAATTGGAAGCTGAAATATGACAGGAATCAAATTTCCTTAAGTTTCAGTCCACTTTATTCTTTCTTTCACTCAGTAATTTGAACTCTTTCTCTCTTTATCTTTTAACCCAAAGATTATGTTATCCCACGTTAAAGTAATATTTGGCTGATGACAGAATGTTTTCTGGAGTCCATAACAGTAAAAAATTGTTCTAAACAAGGGAGAGGAGCCATTCCAGAGGAACTGCATTGCAAGTCTTACTTCTTGAAGCTTTGGAATGTTTGAACTGGGCAAAATAAACTTTGGACTTGGCCAGAGCAGCACTGTCATATGAACAACTGTTTGCTAACAGGAAAGCAGACCTGACTATGGGACTGATAATTAAGGACATTCTTTAGAATTAACACACACACACACACACACACACACACATATAGC
This sequence comes from Rhinolophus sinicus, assembly GCF_036562045.2. Taxonomy (NCBI): domain Eukaryota; kingdom Metazoa; phylum Chordata; class Mammalia; order Chiroptera; family Rhinolophidae; genus Rhinolophus; species Rhinolophus sinicus. The sequence goes on along the minus strand of NC_133751.1, from coordinate 168,751,410 downwards.
TAAAGAATAGCTTAGCTTATTTGCACCTATAGAAATTCCTTCCTTGGCTGAATAGCACCTATAGAACTTCCTTCCTTCTATTTGAATTATTTTCCTTGTTTTTCTCATAAACACCCCTTGTCTTCACCCCATAATTGGGACTTTATTGGGCTTTCTGCCTGAATCAGTATTTTCCAAATAGCTATTCTTTGATCTCAAGTAAACACTTGTTGCCTCTCACTTTGACTTATTTTAAGGCTAACACATCATATTCCATTTCCTCAGCCTGTAGTGTTTTGTCAGTCCTCTTCAAATGTGGTAGCTATGTCACCTAAGGAGTTTTGTTTTGTTTAATGTTCTTGAGTCCTATTTCAGGAAATTCCGAGTGGGTGGGCCCACAAAAATGTATATAGGAAGATACAGGTGATTTTGATGATGAACTAGATTTGGAAACCTAATGCCTAGTCTTTCTCTAATGTAAATGTGTTTCTGCTAGTGTTCCCCACACTAGACCAGTATATTCTAGGCTGTTTTTTGTTTTTATTTTTTAAATTCCTTCCAACTTCCAAGACATTTTTAGCCTTGGGTTCTTACATTTGCCCTTTCCTTTTTGGAATGTTGCTATTTCTGATCATTGTTGTTCAGGTTGCTATTGAATTTCTGAGACCTCTCACCCCATCTAAGTTGGCTTCTGACCTCTGATCCCCAGGTGCTTTCTATCATATTATCCTGCCCTTATTTTTTGATTCATTATCAGTATCTGAAATTATAGGCTGCCTATTTAACTCCCTTCCCTAGTAGATATTAAGCTTCTTGAGGATGAGGACCCTCTCTGTCCCTTGGAGCACAGATTCAATAGTATGAGGAGTAGCTAATTGGTTTTCTGAACAGTTGTATCAAATTTAAATTGTTTCTGTAGTTAATTTATGTACTTCTTGAAACTAAACATTTTAAAAGCCCAAACTAAAGGTTTCAAAATATATGTATTTGGGAGTGATATCAGCATCATGGCAAAGACAACCCCTTTGTATCTCCCTATAAATCTACAACTCGTCGGACATCTAGAACCCAACAAAGATTCCTCTGCACAACATACCAGAATGCCTGAGAGATCCACACATTGGTGCATCTTAAGGTGGGCATATTGAAATGTGTAGGGGAGGCAGGATGGGGCAAAGGACAGAGACAATGGCTGTGGATGCAGTTCCCCAGCTGCCTGTAGCTCCCGCACATTCAGTAGTGATGGAGGAGTCAGGGTACAGTCCCCACACCACAGCTGGCAGAAAGCAAGAGGGGCAGCAGCAGCATTAGTGGCCAAGAATCTAAATTTCTCCCTAAATTGTGGTGGAGTCCAGCAGCAGCAGCAGCAGAGATGTGTCTATAGACTCCCACAAAGTCACAGTCATAGAGAATCAGGTAGCAGTGCAGCAGGCTCATTAACGTGGCTCCCCTCCACCAGCCACATCCCTGCAATATGGTAGTGGTACACTGAAACCCAAGTGACCCAGACATAGTGGTGGCACCTATCACCCTGATCACCTAGGTGGTGATTTCCAACATCACAGCACTGCCTTCCTCCACCAGAAGTACTGCAAATAAAAGAAAACAGAAGCTTGGGCTATAGCACCATCTACTGGAAAACAAAATAAATACCTCTATCAATCTGAATTGTTAAAATCAAAATGTTAACCTAAAAGAAAGCTATCCACTACTTCAAATGCACCAGCAGTGGTACAACCCATTAAACACCATGAACAACAATGGTAATACAGAAAGAAAGTGACAATTCTCTAGAAACCAATCTCAAAGTCATGGGAAGATTGTGATCTCAATGACAGAGAATTTTAAATAGCAATCATGAAGAAACTCAAGAAGATACAAGAAAACTCAGAACGGCTGTTCAATGAGCTCAGGAATAAAATTAATGACAGAAAGAGTACCAAAGAAATTGAACTATAAAAAGAAACTGAACTGAAATTCTAGAGCTGAAGAAATCAATAAATGAGATGAAGACTACATTAGAAAGTATTGGAAATAGAACAGACCATATGGAAGAGAGAATTAATGAGCTCACAAAGGGAAATCTAGAAATGACTCAGGTGGAAGAGGAGAGAGAACTAAGATTTTTTTTTTTTTTTTAATGAAAGAACTCTGCAAGTATTATCTGACCCCATTAGAAAGGACAACAAAAATATAATGGGTACTCCCTAAGGAGAAGAGAGGGAGAAAGGAACAGAGAGCCTATTCAAAGAAATAATCAATGAGAACTTCCCAAATCTAGGAAAAAAACTGGACATTCAAATACAAGAAACACAACACCTAATTATCTCAATGCAAAAATACCTCCTCTAAGACATATTATGTTAAAACTATCAAAAGTTAATAATAAACAAAGAATTCTCAAGGTGGACAGGGGAAAAAAGACAGTTACCTACAAAGGAAACCCCATAACGTTATCAGATTTCTCAGCAGAAATGCCACAGCCCTGGAGAAAGTGGAATGATATACTCAAAATATCACAAGATGGAAACCACTAGCCAATAATAATACCTCCAGCAAAGTTATTCTTTATATCTGAAGGAGAAATAAAAGCTTTCACAGATAAACAAAGGCTGAGGTAATTTACTACCTTAAGACCTGCATTACAATAAATGTTTGAAAGGTGTTATGCTATCTGAAACAAAAAGACAAAAGTACACAAAACTTTAAAGTGATAGAGAGAAGCAGAAAATTGCAACTTCATTTCAAACACTAATTATAAAGGATCAAGGGGAAAAAAACATTAAAAATAACTACAGTTATTTCAATTTGGCAATGAATGCACAATGTGAAAAGGAATAATTTGTGACAGCAAAAAGATAAAAGGGGAGAAGTAAAAGGATGAAACTTGAAAAAGCTTAAAAAAGGAGAAAAGGGAGAAAAACATAATAAAAAACTACCAAACTAAAATAGAAGACAGAAACACAAGAGAAAAGAAACTGGAGATACAGAGCAATCAGAAAACAAAACATAAAATGGCAGTAGTAAGTCATCATATATCAATAATCATCCTAAATGTAAATGGACTGAATTCACCAATTAAAAGGTACAGAGTAGCTGGATGGATTAAAAAAGAAGACATGACTATATGCTCTCTTCCCAAAACCCATCTCAGCTCCAAAGACAAACATAGGCTCAAAGTAAAGGAGTGAAAGATGATACTCCAGGAAAATGTATCCAGTGTAAAGTGGATATAGCCATACTTAAATCAGACAAAATAAACTTCAAGATACAAAAGGTAACAAGAGAAAAAGATGGACATTTTATAATAATTCACAAAAAAGACAAAATTTATTAATACATCCAACTTAGGAGTATCAAAATATATAAAGCAATTATTAGCAGACCTAAAAGGGGAAAAAGACAGTAGCACAGTAATATTAGGAGAATTTACAACCCCACTTATACCAATGGATGGTCATTCAGACAGAAAGTCAAGAAAACATCGGCCTTAAATGACACATTAGATCAGATGAACTTAATAGATATTTATGGAAGTTTTCATCCCAGAGCAATAGAATAAACATTCTTCCCAAGTACACATGGAACATTTTTAAAGACAGACCATATGTTGGGACACAGCACTCGTCTCAATAAATTTAAGATTGAAATCATGAAATCACATCAAGCATCATTTTCAACCACAATGGTATGAAAGTAGAAATCAATTGTAAGAAGAAACCTTTAAAAAAAAAAATCACAGAGAAATGGAGAGCAAACAACATGCTCCTCAACAACTACTGGGTCAATAAAGAAATAAAAGAAAAATCAAGATACATAGAGACAAATAAAAATAAACTGACATACCAAAGTCTTTGGAATATAGCAAAAGCATTACTAAAAAGAAAGCTCATGCAATACCTCAAAAAACAACAACAAAAAATATCAATCTATCATCACACCTTAAGGAGCTAGAAAAAATAAGAACAAATGAAGCAAAAAGTCAGTAGAAGGATCAGAATAATGAAAATCAGAACAGAAATAAATAAAATCAAAAATAGAAGGACAATAGAAAAGATAAATGAAACAAAGAGCTGATTCTTTGAAAAAATAAACCAAGTCAACAAACTTTAGTTAGAAACACTGAGGAAAAGAAAGAGAAGATTCAAATAAAATCAGAAATGTAAGAGGAGACTTCCAGTCAAGATGGTGGAGTATATAAACACTGTGCTCAATTCCTCCCGTGACCACATCAAAATTACAACTGAATTATAGAATAATCACCATTGAAAACCACCTGAAAACTAGCTGAATAGAAGTCCTATAACTAAGGATATAAAGATGTCACTTTGAGACTGGTAAGAGGGATGGAGACATGAAACAGTCTAGTCCCACACCCATGTGTGGTGGTTAAGAATCCAGAGGTATATCTTGGCTCTTGGGGTTCCCCATGAGGAATGAGGGGTTCCATGCCCACACTGGGCTCCCCAGCCTGGAACACCAGTGCTAGGAAGAGGAGTCATCACATCTGGCTATGAATTCCATCTAGGTGAGGCAGAGGCTGCTGAAGACCTAGGAATCCTCTTAAAGGGCCTGAGCACAGACTCACTCACTCACAAACACTCACCCTAAACTCCAGTAAAGGTACAGAAACTCAAAAAGCACCAGGGACATACAGGGTAGAACTGAATTGTCTGGCTTTAGGGTGAGGGCTGGAGGAGCAGCTCTCTCATGGACAGGTGCCATTGTTCCTTTGTTGCACCCTCTGCCTACCCAGCATGAAGATGCAGGCAGGAGCCATATCTGAGTCTTCATCAACCTGGCTATCATTGCACACCCCACCTTGGTGATTCCCTGAGACCACCGTCACACCCAGCTTTTGGACCAGTGGGAACTCTTTCAGCTGTGCTTCAAAAGTGGCTAGCATACTTAAGGACTTTTCTAAAATCTCTATAAGATCCATGAACCACAAACACACAATGACTGGCCTCAGCCTACCCTGTACCTCTTGATAAGTGGCCCTAAGCCCAGCACTAGTGACAGCCATCCTTAGTTCACAGCACATCCTCTCCCAGCTGCCTTCAAGCTCAGCACAGGAAGCTACCAACTGCAGATCACTTTGTAACTCCTACTAGGTGGCCCCTGGCTGGGCATAGGCAGTAGCTGACCTGGGCCTGCACCAGTGGTCCTCCCAAGAGGCCTCAGGACCAACACACCTGGTGGCCAGATTCAGGCCATACCAGAGCACCACTCAATTAGTTCGACAAAAGACACACCCAAAGGGTGGACTTGGCAGGCATCAGAGGCCCACTAAAACAGATCCCTACTCCATGGGGTCAGCCCCCACACAACAGCTTGTTCACTGTAGTCATAGCCAGTATTCATAGCCAGTCAGCCTGAGGGTCAATCCCACTGACTTACATGCCAACAGCAAGCAAGGCTCAACTACAATAGGAGGGAACACACAAAGGACACACCTGGAACACCTGGCTCAGGTGAACAGGGAGACTGTACTGCTGGGCCCCACAGCACATCTACTACATATGGCTTCCATACCAAGATCAAGAGACACAGCAGATCTACTTAACACACAAAACCAAACACAGGGAGACAACCAAAATTAGGTGACACAGAAACATGTCCCAGATAAAAAAAAAAAAAAAAAAAAGAGGACAAAACTCCAGAAAAAGAACTAAATAAAATGGAGGCAAACAATTTACCAGATACAGAGTTCAAAATACTGTTTATGAGGATGCTCAATGAATTTAGGGGAAGAATAGATGAACTCAGGGAGAACTTCAACAAAGAGAAAACGTAAAAAAAGACAGAAATGAAGGCTACAATAACTAAAATGAAAATACACTAGAAGGAACAAACAGCAGATTAGATGAAGCAGAGGATCAAATCAGTGATTTGAAACACAAGGTAGCAGAAAACACCCAATCAGAGCAGCAAAAAGAAAAAAGAGTTTTAAAAAATGAGAATAGTTTAAGGGACCTCTGGGACAACATCAAGTGTAACAACATTCACATCATACGGGTATCAGAAGGAGAAGAGAGAGAGAGAACAAAAGATTGAAAATCTATTTGATGCGATGACTGAAAACTTCCCTAACTTGGCAAAGGAAATAGACATACAAGTCCATGAAGCACAGAGTTCCAAAGAACATGAATTCAGAGAGGCCCACCACAATATATCATGATTAAAAAGTCAGAGGTCAAAGAAAAAGAGAATCTTAAAAGCAGCAAGAGAAAAGCAGTTAATTACCTACAAGGGAGCTCTCATAAGACTATCAGCTGATTTGTCAACAGAATCTTTGCAGGCCAGAAGGGATTGGCACAAAATATTCAGCAATGAAAAGCAAGGACCTACCACAAAGATTACTCTACCAAACAAGGCTATCATTCAGAATCAAAGGAGAGATAAAGAGCTCCCCAGACAAGGGGAAACTAAAGGAGTTCATTGCCACAAAACTGGTATTACAAGAAATGTGAAAAGGACTTCTTTAAGAAGAGGAAGAAAAAACTAAAATAAAAAATATATGAATAATGAAATGGCAATAACTATATATCTACCATCGATTACTTTAAATATAAGTGGATTAAATCCTCCAACCAAAAGACATAGAGTGGCTTAATGGATAAGAAAACAAGACCATACATATACTGCCTATAAGAGACCCACTTCAACTCGAAAGACAAACACAGACTGAAAGTAAAGGGATGAAAAAAAATATTTAATGCAAATGAAAATGAAAACACGGCTGGGGTAGAAATACTTAGACAATATAGACTTTAAAACAAAGGAAATAATAGAGGCAAAGAAGGACATTTCATATACAGTAGCCAAGATATGGAAGGAACCTAAGTGCCCATCAATAGATGATACAATAGAATATTCCTTGGCCATAAAAAAGAATTAAATCTTCCTATTTATGATGGACCTAGAGGGTATTAAGCTAAGTGTAATAAATCAGACAAAGATAAATACCACATAATTTCACTTATATGTGGAATCTAAAAAACAAATGAACAAACAAAACAGAAAAAAAACCATAGATACAGAGAACAAACTGATGTTCACCAGATGGGAGGGAGGTTGGGGTATGGGTGAAAAAGGGAAGGGATTAAGAGGTACAATTTGGTAGTTACAAAATGGTCATGGGGATGTAAAGTATAGCACAAATCAATTAACATGATACACCACATTAACAAAATGAAGAAAGAAGTGCAGAAAAGATGCAGAAAAAACATTTGACAAGATACAACATCCAGGGGCCAGCCCGGTGGCTCAGGCGGTTAGAACTCCATGCTCCTAACTCCCAAGGCTGCCGGTTCTATTCCCACATGGGCCAGTGGGCTCTCAACCACAAGGCTGTCAATTCAATTCCTTGAGTCCTGCAAGGGATGGTGGGCAGCGCCCTCTGCAACTAAGATTGAACACGGCACCTTGAGCTGAGCTGCAGCTGAGCTCCTGGATGGCTCAGTTGGTTGGAGCGCGTCCTCTCAACCACAAGGTTGCCGGTTAGACTCCCGCAAGGGATGGTGGGCTGTGCCCCCTGCAACTAGCAACGGAAACTGGACCTGGAGCTGAGCTGCACCCTCCACAGCTAAGATTGAAAGGACAACAACTTGACTTGGAAAAAAAAAAAAAAGAGTCCTGGAAGTACACACTGTTCCCCAATAAAGTCCTGTTCCCCTTCCCCAATAAAGTCTTAAAAAAATAATAATAATTGTGTTTCTATAAACTAATAATGAACTATCAGATAAATTAAGAAAAGAATCCCATTTACAATTGCTTAAAAAAAGAATACAATACCCAGGGATAAATTTAACTAAGGAGGTGAAAGACCTATATGCTGAAAATTATAAAACACTGAAGAAAGAAATTGAAGAAATCGCAAATAAATGGAAGTATATTTTTGCTCATGGATTGGAAGAATATTGTTAAAATGTCCATACTACCCAAAGCATTCTACAGATTTAATGTAATCCCTATCAAAATTCCAATGGCATTTTTCACAGAAACAGAACAAACTATCTTAAGCCTTGCATAGAATCACAAAAGACCTTGAATAGCTAAAGCAATTTTCAGAAAGAAAGCCTTCAGAAAGCTGGAGGCATCATGCTTACTTATTTCAAAGCTATAGTAACCAAACAGTGTGGCATTGGCATAAAAACATACACATATATCAGGGGAAGAGAATAAAGAGCCCAGAAATAAACATATACATATGTGGTCAATTAATTTGCAACAAAGGAGCCAGGGATATATCATAGGGAAAGAAGAGTCTCTTCAATCAATGATGTTCGAAAAACTGAACAGCCCCATGCAAAACAATAAAGCTGTACTACTATCTTATACCATACACAAAAATCAACTGAAAATAAAGACTTAAACATCTGAAACCTGAAACGATATAACTCCTGGAAGAAAACAGGTGGCAAGATCCTTGGCATTGGTCTTGGTGATGACTTTTTGGATTTGACACCAAAAGCAAAGGCAACAAAAGCAAAAAAACAAAAACAAAAACAAAACAAAAAAATAAACAAATGTAACTATATCAAACTAAAAGTTTCTGCATAACAAAGGAAGCAATCAACAAAGTGAAAAGGGAACCTATGGAATTTGAGAAAATATTTGCAAATCATGTATCTGAAGAGGGTTAATATCCAAAATGTTTAAAGAAATAACACAACTCAATAGAAGAACCCCAAATAATTGAACAATTAGCAGAGGGTCTAAACAGACATGAAAAGATGCTCAACATCACTAATCATAAGGGAAATGTAAATCAAAACCACAGTGAAAGATCACCTCACGCATGTAGAATACTATTATCAAAAAGACAAGCAATAACAAATGTTTAGCATTTTCAAGTCATTATCCATAATAATGAGAAAAACTAATAAAAAGAAAATTGTTATTTTTATTTTAAATAATTAGTAACATGGGTATGTGAAACTTTGGAAAATTATTATATTTTAGTAGATTTATAAAGTGTATTCTAGCTTGAACATGTTTCTCATAAAGTTATAACTCATATGGTGGTATTTTTTGCAAAAGAATAATTTTTGTCAGTATACCGTATCTTATTCAGATATTATTTAAATATCACTGAATCATACCTCTATTTCATTATTGACATTTTTCAAATAAAAACATCTACCTAAAATATTTAATTTTCTTAGCTATCTTGTACTATAAGAATAAACTAGTATATAACTACTATATTAAAGTTGTGTCTAAACACAATTTGTCTTTAATGTTACATCTTCCAGTACTTACTCTCAGGATTTCAAATATTTGAATAAGCACACATCTTAGAAATATGTTTCAATTATGAAACAGATGGCTACAAAACAGTACAATACAAACCGAAATCCAATTTTCAAACACTAGAGCCTCTCTAGTGATTTAAACCTTTGTGATATGCCAAATTGTCTTTTATATGAATCAGTGTTTCCTATATAAGCATGAAAAATGCTTACTACACCCAAGAGAGATCAGTCACTTTCCCAATAACAAAATTTTAACTTTACAAAAATTGCCCCCCTCTTCAAAGAACACATTAAACTAAAACACAACTTGTTTCACAGCAGTCATCACTTAGAAAAAAGCAGTTGTATCAGTTTTCAATTTTCTAATTGCTTTTGGAAATGTTCCTGCAAACATGTACCTCTGAATACTTGATTATAATGGCGTCTTTGAATAAAATATTTATTACTATATGTACCATATGTATAAACAACACACATTATATGTAGAAATTAATCATGATAATACTAATAAAGATATTTTCTCAGTATAAAATTGACTCTATAAATATAAATTAACTACACGCCACTGTTAAGAACAATATTCTGGAGGAGGAATGATCCAAAATGGTGGGTAGATACACACTGTGCTTGCCTCATCCTGTGAACACATCAAAATTACAACTAAATTATAGAACAATCAACCTGGAGAACCATCTGAAGTCTAGCTGAACAGGAGTTTTATAACTAAGAATATAAAGAAGCCGTGTTGAGATTGGTGGGAGGGACAGAGATGCGAAATGGGCAGGCTCCAAACCTGTATGGCTGATGAAAATTGGGAGGTATATCTTGGCTATGGAGATTCCCCATGGAGGAGCAAGGGGCCCCAGACTCACACCGGGCTTCCCATCCAGGAGTACTGGTGCTGGCAAAAAAGCCCCCTCATCTGGCTGTGAAAAACAGTGGAGATTCCAACCATCTGGGTGTGATGGAAGGCTGCGGGAAACCCAGACATCCTCTTAAATGGCCAGCATGCAGACTTGCTCACAGGCACTCACCCTGGGCTCCGGCGGAAGGACAGTGACTTGGGGAGTGTCAGAGGCATACATATGGGGGGCAGAGTGAAGTGCGTGACCTCGGGAGATGGCCTGGAGGAAAGTCGGCAATTTCCCTTTTTGGTTCCTTTTCTCGTGCAGCTGGCAGGCGGGCACCATCTTTCCTGTGCTGAACCCACCCACTACACTTATGGCGAAATCTGAATCTTATTGGCCTGGTGAGCTCCGCTGTTCCTCCCTGCTGACTTACTGAGACCCCACTACACTCAACTCCATACAACCGGAGGCTTTACCTGTGGGTGAACCTTAGGGAAGCTGGCAACCGTCAGCAGGCAGCAACAGGACTCAGGGTGTCCTGGCTTTTGCAGAGCAACCCCAGGCCCAGCACTGGTGGCAGCCATCCTCAGTTCACAGCATGGCCTCTCCCAAACACCTCCAGGCCCAGCACAGACAGCAACCAACTGTGGATTGCTTTCAGCACCTACTAGGTAGTCCCCAACTGGTCACAGGCAGTAGCTGACCTGGGCCTGCACTGGAGCCCCTCCCGAAAGGCCCAAGAAACAACATACTTGAAGGTTGGCTTCAGATGACAGCAGAGCACTGCTCAGTTAGCCCCACAAGTGGCACATACAATGGGCAGTCTCAACAGGCACCAGAGCCTGCTGGGGAAAATCCCGCTCCATGTGGCAAGCTCCCTAGCACAGCAGCCCATAAGCTATGGATGTGGCCTAAACCCACAGCCAAGCAGCCTGAGGATCAATCCCACCCAATGACATGCCAATAGCAATCAAGTCTCAACTATAAGAGGATGGAACACACAACCCACACAAAGGACACTCCTGGAGCACCCAGAGCAAGTGACCAGAGAGACTGTTCCAGGGCCCCACAGGGTACCTACTACATAAGGCCACCCAGCAAGAGATGTAGCAGATCTACCTAACACATAGAAACAAACAGAGAGGCAGCCAAAATGAAGAAACAAAGAACTACGTCCCAAATGAAAGAACAGGAGGAAACTCCAGAAAAAGAACCTAAACAAAATGACGCAAGTAACCTACGAGAGACAGAGTTCCAAACACTGGTTGTAAGGATGCTCAAGGAACTTAGAACTTCAACAAAGAGACAGCAAGCATAAAAACAACAACATTGAAACCATAAAGATGAGCTCGTTGGAAGTGAAGAATACAATAACTGAAATGAAGAATACGCTACAAGGAAACACCAGCAGACTAGATGAAGCAGAGGATCGAATCAATTATCTGGATGACAAGCTAGCAGAAAATACTGAATCAGAACAGCAAAAGGAAAAAAAATAATTAAAAAAAATGAGGATAGTTTAAGAGACCTCTGGGAGAACATGAAGCATAACAACATTCACGCCATAGGGGTACCAGAAAGAGAAGACAGAAAGCAAGGGACTGAGAACATATTTGAAGAAATAATAATTGAAAACTTTTTTAACCTGGCAAAGGAAATAAACATTTAAGCCCAGGAAGTGCAGTGAGTCCCAAACAACATGAACCCAAACAGGCCCACACAAAGACATATAATAAAAATGGCAAAGGCTGAAAACAAAGAGCATACTAAAAGCGGCAAGAAAATGCAACTAGTAACTCATTATAAGGGAGCTCCCCTAAGATTGTCAGCTGATTTCTCAACAGAAACTTTGCCGGCAAGAAGGGATTGGGAAGAAATATTCAAAGTAATGAAACATAAGGATCTACAACCAAGACTACTCTACCCAGCAGGGGTATCATTTAAAATAGAAGGAGAGAGAGTTTCCCAGACAAGAAAAAAACTAAAGGAATTCATCACCACCAAACCAGTATTACAAGGGATGTTAGAGGGACTTCTTTAAGATGGAAAAAAAGGTAAAAAAATATGAATAAAATTGCAATAGTTACATATCTATTAACAATTACTTTTAATGTAAATGGATTAAATGCCTTGATCAAAAATTTCAGTGGCTGAATGGATACGAAAACAAAACCCTTACTATGCTGCCTACAACAGACTCACTTCAGATTGAAAGACACACACAGACTGAAAGTAAAGGGATAAAAAAAGATATTTTGTAAAAATGGAAATAGAAAAAAAGAAAAAAATCTGGGATAGCAATACTTATACCAGACAAGATAGACTTTAAAACAAAGGCTATAACAAGAGACAAAGGACCCAGTAATCCCACTTCTGGGTATTTATCTGAAGAAACCCAAAATGCTACTTTAAGGGGACCTGTGCATCCATATGTTCATTGCAGCATTGTTTACAATGGCCAAAATGTGGAGGCAGCCTGGGTGTCTGTTGATGAAAGAATGGATAAAGAGAAGGTAGCGTGTGTGTGTGTGTGTGTGTGTGTGTGTGTGTGTGTGTGTGTGTCTGTGTGTGTGTGTATCTCAGCCATTGGTGAGAATGGGTTCTTGCGATCTGCTGTGGCATGGATGAACCTGGAGGTTATAATGCTGAGTGGAGTATTTCAGACGGAGAAAGACAGATGGAATGGATTTCACTTATATGCAAAATCTAAAGAGCAAAATAAATAAACAAAACAGAAACACTTTCATAGGTACAAAGAACATTTTGATGGTTGCCAGATGGAAGGGGGTTGGAGGAGGTGGGTGAAAAATGGGAAGGGATTAAGAAGTACAAATTGGTTGTTACAAAGTAGTCATGGGATGTAGGATATAGCAGAAGGACTATAATCAATAATATTGTAATAACTGTGGTGTCAGATGGTTATAGATTTATTGGGGTGATCGATGTGAGTGGGATTGACGTGCAGGGTGAAAAAGGTAAAAGAATTAAGTACAAATTAGTAGTTATGAAACAGTCATGGGGATGTAAAGGAAAGTGCAGACAATACAGTCAATAATATGGTAATAACTGTGTATACTCGGAGTGCCAGGTAGGTACTAGACTAGTCAGAGGAATCACTCCTTAAATTATATAAATGTCTAACCCCTATGCTGTACACCTGAAATTAATGCAAAATTTCAAATGTTAACTGTAATTGAAAAATTAAAAAGGTAGGGGCAGTTGAAGGGGAATAAGAGATTCAAATTTCCAGGTATAAAACAAACCAGTCATAGGGATGTAATGTACAGCATGGGGAATATAGTCAATAACATTGTGATATAGTACAGTGTCAGATAGTTGCTGGACTTATGGTGATCACTTTTTAGGTATATAAATGTTGAATAACTGTATTATACACCCAAAACTGACATATGTTAGCTATATTTTTTATTAAAAATACTTTTAAAAGCGGAGGACTATAAAGTGGCCCCAATCTGGAAACAAACAACAACAAAAAGGAACACTATTCTGCCTTTCCATTAAAAAACAAACAAAAGAAGATTCCTTTAAAATGAGATAATATAATACTCTTCAACAGAGAGATCGAGAGTGAGATTGAGAGGAGGAGGGGACTGAGAAGAGGAGAGGAGGGAGGTGGGGGGGAGAGAGAGAGAGAGACTGATTCTGAGGGAGAGGGAAAAAGACAACATCAGATTATGAGCAAGAAAATGTGTATTTTTTATCCTCTAATTTTGGTTCCTCATCTAGGGTAAAACATTAAAACCCTTTAAACTTCATTCATCTCATAAAGTAAACAGGATCTCCCAAAATTCTTTCAGCTCAAACTCTATGACTCTCAGAGGGGCTAAGGGAAACTAAGAGAACACAGAATTGTGTGCAGCATGACTGGGCCTCATTTGCTACTGATAAATTGAGGGTAAGGAGCATAAAATGCCTAAGCTCACATCCACCTGTGGGTCTCTCCACCTGGCCACAACTGACTGGGGACTAAAGCTCTGAACAGTCATTGAAATGACCGTTCACGTTGCCTTCACACTCACATTTCTTGGTCACTTCTCAGGTTAAGCCCCATTTTCTTTCCTGTCATTCATACCTCTCTAATATTCTACTTTGCATTTCCTTTCTTCTCCCCTAACAACTCATATCTCTTCCTATGTTTTTTCTCTGTACTTGTGATTCCACTACCATGAGCTCCCTGCACTTTCTCATAAAATGTTTCATTGCCTGCTTCCCCTCTTGCCTTAACCCATGTTCTTCCCATTAAGGACTGCATTTCCCTGCACCCTGTCAGAAAAATGTTTTATTTTCTCCTACTCTCCTTGCAGCAGAATTAAGGATTGGAATCAGTTTTCTCCCTACTCCTTGTAGCCAGTTTCAGATCACAGCTGCTGATTTTCTTATAAAAATGCCAGTTCCCTCAAGGGGTTTACCATTTATTTATGCTTCTTCCTTTAGATTCCCTCCTCTGTAGACCTTGTATGTACTGCCTCCCTGAGGATTTTTGACAACAGGTTTACCAACTTTCTTTCCTCCCTACCTCGTTTTCAAGAAGCACATTAATATCTATGAGGCTAAACCACCTCTGAAATCTGTTCTGCAGCCATTACTTTCTCTGGTTTTCCTTCTTGTTTTTGCATCGTCTGCCTAAGTACCATTGTTTGATCAATCTTTGTCTTCTGATTCATTTAGTCAGACTTCTGCTACATTCTTTTCTAATGTAGTTTAGATTTTGAGTCTATTTCTTTAATCTCTCCCTGTTGAGACCCCAGACTTTGTTCATTTTCCTTTGATTACAACTGCCTACTAAAACTGCAACCATGAATAAATTCAGTTCTCCAAGTTCTCTATGGTTGCACATAGATTGCTCTGTGCAGCTAAAAATCATCAAAATAAGTCAGAATGGTGACATAAATTCAGAGCCAACAAACTTAAATGTCCTTAAAACTGCCTGAATTTCTATCATGTTTCATTACTCAATTCACTTTCCATTTCTCTGAATAAAATATTCTGTATCCTTTTCCAAGGACCTTAAGCTTTTTTATTCTCTACTCACTCCTGCAACTTCCCCACCTCCTGCCAGCAAAGATTCAAACCTGCTTCCCCCTAAAATTCTCCCCCTTTCTTCCTTCTGTTAGAGGGGATATGTCCCTGCATCCACCACAGGCTAGCCCATCACATGTGCTCTTGATCCTTCTGTTATTATCAATTAACCACACCAGCTTTCAATGACATTTAAACATGTCTCAGTTTTTAAAATTTCCTGAAACAAACATCCCCTTCCAGTTCTTTTACTCTCTCCTCTCACTCATAGTCTCCCTTCCGGAGTTCAGCGTGCTCCCCGTTTCCATGTTCTCCCCTGCATTCTCTCTGCAACCCAATCCAGTCTGGACTTTCCTCCCACCACTACAGTAAAACTCTCCTAGCTAAGATCATGAATGCTTTTCTTATTGCTAAAGCAAAATTGCATTCTTCAGTTCTGATCTTACTTGACTTAATCCGTATGAGTTAACTACACTTTTTTTTATTTAGTTTTCTAACACCACATTGAAAAAAAAAAAATTTCCCTTCCTACCTGGCCATTTGTCTCCATAATTCAATAGTTCAACATATATTATAGAACATTCACATGTCAAACACTGTATGCTTAGCACATAGCAATGAGCGAGAAAACAAAGTCTGGCCCCCAAGTACCTTATGTTTTAAGGGATTAATTAATTTCATTAGTAATTTCATTAGTCTTCAAAAGAGTTATGAGGATAGTAGCATAGTTAAATATTACTAAATTCCAAATTAGAACATTTCTCACCCTTTCTCAGCATCCTTGCTAGCATCTTCTCCTGAGTTTTAAATGTTGGAGCTCTTCAGAGCTCTGTCCAACGCCCTCTATTTACTCTGGATTCACTCCTTGGTTGTTATTACCCACTACATAGCTTCTGTCAACATGCTTATGACCCATAAATAAATTTTCACCCCAAACCTCTTCGGAACTCAAAATTTACATTGAAGTGCTTACCTCAAGGATGCAGGCTGCTGGAAGGTCAACTCCTTTGTTGTTGTACCACGTGGAATATGTGGCTCCCCGAGGCCGTGGCTGGGAATGAGACTGTGCTGGACCTTTCCACTGCATCTGCTGCAAGCGACAACCTTCACTTTTTCTCACCTTTCACTCACCTGAGCACGTCACACAGCTCCACCTGATTACAGTGGGGCAGGAAAGGGCAGTTTCCCTAATGCCCAGAAAAACAACCCCAGATACTGGTTTCTTCATCCATGTAATATTTACCACAAAAAGAATTGTTTCACACTTCTTTTTCCTTCTTTCCCTTACTAATGACTTCCTCAATGTTTCTTTAACTCAATAATTTTCTCCATCTACATTTATAGTAAACAGAAGATGGGTTGCCCAGCTCAGCCTTCCTGGAAGAAGTTGTGGCAATGCTTGCGGAGAGTGTGACCAGCTGAAGCCCCAGCCGAGCGCACGACCTAGGCCACGTGCAGCCTTGCTGAGATGGCCTACATCTCATGATGCATTGTGGCAGGAGTATCACCACGGCTTTCCAGTTCTTCTTGTCCTGCTGCCAAACTTGGTTTTCTTTTCCCCAGGGAACAGACTAGGGTCAGGAGAAGATGATGAACAAAACCTTGAAATTTAAATACAGATAAGATCAGGCATCTCCTTTTCATAGGCGTTCATGCTTAATAAATAGCTTGCACATCAAATACTATTTAAGCATCTACTTTTGGAAGAAATCACCTACACCTGTTGGTAATGCAAGGGGTCTGAGAAAGTAGGTGATAAATTAGGGTTTGGGAGGTGGGTCACTTTCAGCCCAGGTGGCAAGGAGACCATCAATGCTAAGAGAAGCACAGACATTCCCGGGCATAGCATGGATGGGTAATCATTAAAGCTCTCTTCATGGGTGGGTTATGATGGTATCCCACTGGGAGAGGAGTATGCATTAGTTGGTGTAAAGTGTCAACGTTTGAAAAGTACTGGGGAACCTAACTATAAGGACAATGGGAATGGATGGATGTTGTTAAGCCCATTGCTACCCTAGAAAAAGATCATGAAAAGGTGTGGGCGATTGAATACCAAGCAGGAAAGCCAACGGATGTTCCTGGGAGCTGACACGCTCCTGCAGCGGGAAGGCAGAGGAACCTGAGGCCCCGGCGTTAATAGAGTGGCAGAGCTCCAATTAAGGTGACTTGCTCATTCAAGGCAGCTTAGTTATGACATGATCAGGGCTTGTTTAAGGGGAAAATGGGTCCTAATATTTGGGAAGAGAACATCTGGGTGCATGAGCCTGAACATTTTGAACCCCCAGACTCTTCTGAACCCTCTGAAAATGCAGAAGTAAGTCATCTCTTCCTCTTAAGGGCTAGCCAGCCCACCTTCCTTGCTTAAAGCTACTGTAGAGTCCTCTCCCCACCAAACATCATGTGCCCACTTCAGGATCTGCCTTTATCTTCCTTTGTAACCACTAGACATATAATTAGGTTAGGTCACAGCATAATTCAGCCAGGGATATGCTGGTGCTAATAAGAGCTAATATCCCAAAGAAGCTGCAAGACTTAGTCATTGTATATTGGCAGGTACTGGAGGAAAACCTGTGGATCTGAATTCTGAGAGTGCTCAATCAAGGAGACCTGAAAATACGATTGGGCAGGGGAGAGTTCACTGACTCGAGAGCATCCTAATGATACTGGATTTAACAGTTGGGTGAGAACATGGATGTGAGGGCCATCCAGATAATGGTGCATGCTCACTACTGAGATGACTCATAGAGGCCTGGGAAAGCTATGGCCAATGCTAACTGAAGTTGAAATACCAGACTTCCATAGCAGACAGTAGACCAAGGGATTTAACAACCCATGGAAGCCAGCATGCTGAAGTGAATATACTGTGTAAGGCCAAGAGCCCCACCAGATGATTATGTCCCATGGGCAGGCCTGTAAAATACACCATTTACCAAAGCCATAAGCAATGTTCTTCTCTGAGGCACAGAACCACCAGTGGTTCAATGGTGGCTCTCTTCTATTATATTATCCAGGGCTGACAGTAAGAGAGGATCTTATTCCCAGGCTCAGTGACAGCCATGGTGATGATTGGACCCAAATAAGGGCCAGCTGCTAGCACTTAATTGCCAAAAACCCGTGTGTGTGTGAAATTATAGTAATAAGTGGCAGGGTCAGAATAGCAGCCAGGAGGCACGAACCAAGAGATGGAGATGGTTACTCAAACAGAATGTCGCTCGGGGCATAATAGGTCCAATAAGGGTATTCCAATCTGCTTGCACTATCATAAGAATCAAGAATAGATGACCAGGAGGTCAAGGGCAATTGTCCTAATTAAAAGTCACAATCCAGTGTTAAGTTTCTGGACCTGAGGTAGTTTTCTGACCCAGATTCCACTGAATGAAGAGGAGGCCAAGTCCCTAATAGAAAGGAAATTGCAATAGCACAGAAAATATACTAGATAATGATTTCCCTACTCCTTCCCCCAAAAGTCATTTATTTGGTTAACTTTTATAGTGACAACTCATCCCAGTTTTCTCAGAACTCAGGTGTCTTGGAACAGGGGACTTTTTTTTTTTAGTTGGGAAACTTCTGAGCAAACTGGGATGAGTTGGTATTATGGTTGGGGAAAGGGAAATAGCCAAGCATTTCAAGGAATGTTGGACACCACCTTAATTTACACTGATATGCAGAAACTTGAAGCATTATTATGGTCCCTCTATTAGAATTGGAGCAAATGGGCCAGATAATAATGGGAGTCATGATAAGACAGGTTAGTTAGTATGACGTCAGGCAGTGAAAGACTCCTTGGTAGACTGAGCAAAACCAGAACACAGGGCAACTGTATCAGGACAACCACACCAGAACACAAATATCATCAACTGGGTTCGTTTCAATGGTCTCCACCAAGCTAAGTAGTAGAGCAAGTCTGGGAAACATTGTATCCATAGACACCCACATCCCAACATCCCCCTCCGAGGTAAA
The DNA here is from genome assembly GCF_036562045.2 of Rhinolophus sinicus. Lineage (NCBI taxonomy): Eukaryota > Metazoa > Chordata > Mammalia > Chiroptera > Rhinolophidae > Rhinolophus > Rhinolophus sinicus. The sequence continues at coordinate 168,732,323 of NC_133751.1, read as the reverse complement.
AATAAAGGTACATAAACACCAGTTTTTTGCCTTAGCTAGTGGGCGTCCCAGCTTCGGGTATCCCCTCTCGCTCGAAAGCTGTAATCCTTTGCTTGCTATAATAAACTATCTTCCTGTGCAACTTTTGCCTCTCCCTTGTCGGTGTATCCATTCTTTGGCTCCACAAGACTACAAACCCCGGCATTCACTAAGCAACAATCCTGGATCAATGAGACACATCTGGCTTGTGGTGGTTCCACTATTTCTTCAGATCCATCTAGCAGTTATTTCCCTACCCCCCCACCCCTAAAGTATTGTTGAGAATAACATAAGAAATAATTAGTACAAATCCCACATTGAGTTCTTGGCCTGTGGGATAAGGGTAATCATACAGCGCTCTTAAGATCTAGCTCTCCGATTGGAATGTAGGTTACATATTACATGTGGCAAAATTGCAAGACACTGTGGGTTAGGGGATTGGGATTGCACTGGGAGCTGATTGGTTGGAAGTGAGGTAAGAGTAATGAATCATTTGTTCAGGTCTTGAGGACAGTTCTAAGGTTCTTTCCGGAGTTCCTCTGTCTAGTCTCATGAGAAAGTAGCTAGGGGGTCATTCCACCTTAGGGCTCAGGAACTGAATCATAACTTAGGTCAAGATGTTATCTTTAGCCAGCCACAGGTCTGGACTGGGCCACTGTCTTCTGCTGCCTCGAAGGTTGCTGATTGGAGCGGTGGGGGTGGGGGGAGAAGCCAGATCTTTACAGAGATAGGGATGAGTTCTAGAACTAGGATTTAAAACTAAATTTCATCAGTTATAAGGACCCTAGGTTTCAATTTTTTTCCCTAAGAAATGTGTTATGTATATTTAATAAAAATGTTTTCCATCATCTGTAACTGAGTTTATTAACTTTTTGGTATTTAACACTATAAATTGTGATTCATTTCTAGATGATTTTTTTTCTAGTCAAACTCTGAAACTATTTTTATAAAGAAAAACAAAACAAAACACTTGATGGACAGACATCCACAGTCCCAAAATAAACAGAGGTTCAAAATAACGGGGAAAAGAGAAGTGAAGAAAATAATACTCATTTTGATGGAGCAAACAAGTCCAAATCTAAGACAATACAACAGATTTGTTAAATTAACCCAATTGATTTTTAGAGAACTTGCTGATGGAATTAAGCTGTCTCACTGTGTATCTGTGCAGTGTACTTATGAAAAAAAGGCCAAAAGGTGATTTTATGAAGTTTAGGTAAAGCAACACTGTGGTATAGTTCAACATTTTTCCAGCATATAATTCAAGGGAAGGTCCCTTGATTAACTGTCACAATTATCAAGAACTGATAGGTGAATTACTTTTGACTCTCATTAAAATCTCTCCTATATCCATCCAACTAAAATCTCTCCTACCTCCGTCCAACTACCTTTGTTATAGTTTTTACGCATCAGTCTTCTAACATTTCCCTTCTTTGACGAGACTGTGATGACCAGCTCAGGAACATCATCTGCTTGGCAGCTAAGTTTCTGATTGTGATTTATGAAATAAGTTTTCTATTACATCCAGTTCCATGTGACTTTGGGTCCTGTCTGACTCCCAAGGGCTGCATCATTTTGATGCCAGACTCTCCTAGGTGGAGACCAGGCCCTGAAACAAAGGTGGCCACAACCTGGCTTGTATGCAGCAGGGGTCCAAATGGAAGTGTCTATTTCAATGCCACTGTTGGGGGGGGGGGGGTAGCGTCATAATCCGCACTGTATTTGTGAATAGATTCAGCGCTCAATTCCCATGAGAACTGACCAAAGGTATTTCTAGTACCATATTTATTTGCTATACAAAATGTCTAAAAACATGGTAGTCAGTATAATGATTCTAAAGATATTCTAAAGCTCAAGATGCAAATTACCTGAACTTAAGTATTGTTCAATTAATTGAGCAGATGGGCTCTTGAAGGAGCTCTAACACTCTAAGTGTAAACAGATTTTGTTATCATTTAGTCTTAGGTTTACAGTCCAAAAAATTTTTTTAAAGGTGGAAGGGAGATATTATATCAATTTCTCACTTAGGTATTTTGAGAATTGTAATTTACTTTACATTCTGTTAGATTATCTTAAGAAGGCTTCTCATTGGAGGAAAAACAATTTGTCTATACTCAGCTTTAATAATAAAATGTGAACTTTGGAGAACATGACATAAAAAGAGAAATCAAGTTCATTATGTAAACAAAGGGTATTTAAATATATAATGTTTATTTTACTATAGGGAATATATTAGGAAAAAGTAATAATTGAGTATTTACTAGATTAAATGACAATTTAGAGAGGACTATTTCAGTATATCCAAAATTAAACAATGCATCAAGTACATTTTGATTTATTTTATTATCTTTAATGAACTATGTTTAACATTTTACAAATCTTCAGCTGTTACAGTTTTCAGCAGTAAATAGAGTAGTGATAACAATAAATATACAGTGAAATGTGAGATTCCTCTGATGAAAGAATACAAAAGATAGAAACACTTGGAAACAAGAGGGCAAAATGTCAACTCTAGATCCGAGATTAACATGGTCAAATTCTTTACAAAGATAGTACATAGGGAAATGAATAACTCAGTGCCTATAAATGAATATGTAACTTTGAGCTTCACCTTTCCGGTAAGTTTTGAGGGACATTATTTGACCCACAGATCCCTAAAACTCTACAATATGCATTGGTACTAGAGGACTCAAACACAGAGGAAGTGATCTGAAAATGATTGCCAAAGCAAAGAAGTGCTTTTATTCCTCAACATTTGTGATCTTTGTGATATACTGTGTATTATAAAAGGGTGCAATCCCTATACAACTGCATAAATGTCATAAAAATGGATTTTATAAAGTCTCAAGATCTTAATATGTATTCAAAAATACATATAGCTGTGCTTTAGTAAACGAATCCATCAGTTAATTGAGGGATAATTTTGCTTTTAAGATATATTCAAAGTATGTACAAAGAATCCACAAATGTTAACAATTTGTGACCAAAATTCTCTAGGTTTACATTTGCAAAAAATTGGGTTGGTTTTCAATTTAAAAATTTAAGAAAGCTGTGACTATTGTAGATTCATTATCATTTGGGTTAAGAAAAAGTAGATGGCTTCAGTTTAACAGGAAATTTGTGACTACTCACAAATGAGAAGTTACACATTTTTAATCATTAGAAAAGATAAATTGCCTATACTTCCCAATTGAGAACAGAATGTGCAGTATATAAAAAAATAAAGTTTTATTCTGAAACCCAAAAATGTATTTCTAGAAAAGCCCTTGGGGATACATCCTCTCATTTCCTTTACACAAGAATGAGTAAGTGGCACACCCTTACATCAACAATGTATTCCATTACTAAGCTGAGAGATGAAACATTTTTACTTAAAGGTAGGAGAAATATACACTTAAAATATTGAAGTACAACGTTTTCTATATAGTTTCTAACTTCATTCCAACATAAACAAGGTATCAATATAAACAGGATTCAGAAAAGAAAGATAAATATTACTTGCATGCAAAATTCATTGTTCCAACGTGAAACACTAGGTCTATATGTTTTAATTAATAAAAACTGCACATCTGCTTAATTTGGGTAACAGAAAGAAAATGTACATTTAAGAAAGATGTTATCATATCCTTCTAATAAAGCAAGTCTATATCAAAGGCACTTCAGCAGAGCACTAACTCCTTAACCTTTTCCAAGTCATTTTCATTTAAGCTGCTTTTAATGCATCTTTCTGTATTAGACCAATAAGAAGCCTCCTCTAATTTTGGGTCTTATCACTACCCTCCCCCTGCAAAACAGTAAACCTATCTATTACCCAAAACATGTATCTCTTCTACGGATTGGGATAAAATATAGCAAACTTTTGCCTTGGTCTTTAAATTCTTTGGGTTAACAGAGAAAGGTAGCAGTGTTATCTGACAGATTAGATGCTTCAGAAGCGGTTACAGGAAAAAATTGGCTGAAGTCTACTATCTTGGCAGAAGAAGCTGTTGTCTTTCATTGTACATCAATCTATAATTTGACTAAAGCTAATGTGACTAATTTTGGTTCTTTCAACTTGTTTACATGCTCCCATATTGATTATAGGGGATAAGCAATTTAGTCTCATTTTCCCCCCATGGGAAAGGGGAAGCTGCTTCAGACATTTGCCTTCATGGAAATTTAAAGAAAATTGGGCTGTGTTTATTTTAATTAACAAAGAGCTTTATTTTTAGGACATATGAATGACTGATAATTCAGAGCTGAAGACACATAATTAAAAACTGCTGTTGAATGTGTTCACACTGAATTCTTTACTACAATGAAAAAGACATGAACATATTACTTGCAAACTGGGGGGAAATGTTGCAAAAGCTATAAATGATTTAAGAAAAAAAAAACTTTTACTTTTCCCATGAAATTGAAACTGTTTTTCTCAAACATCTTTTATGAATGTGAACAGAAAAAAAATAAAAATCTGTAGATATACTGAAGGTAGTTTTGAATCTCTGGGAAATGACATTTCTTTTTCAGCTCATCAACATTTCAGAAAAAATTGAATTGTCTATCCCCTGTAGCTCCACATACTTTGTTAATTTTTTAGTGTTCACAAGAAACCTTTCAATTCATTGATAGTAAAAAAAAACAACATCAAATTTAATAGCAGTTTAGTGCAAGAATTTTTTTAACAGAATATCTTAAAACTGATTTTAGCTTATATGTATCAGTGAGATTTAAACTAAAGATATGTTTTATTTTTTTCAGATTGGTTAAAAGGGGGAACAAATTCAAAATAAAAATTCAATATCAGTATTCATTTCTCAGATTTCTTAATGACTAATTAACACCTTACCATTTATTCTGTAAAGCTGTATCCAAAAACTACCAAATTGCTGGAGTAACCTCTCTAACAACCACGTAGCTGCTTGCCCATCTTATATGAGTATGGGATTTACTTTGGGGTTGATACAATACACATGCTGTTTATCACAAAAAAAGAAAATGTTGTTTGGCCTTTAAACTCTAGAATTACATCAATCCAGATCATTTATCAAGTTATTTTCAAGTATAGGCATCAGAGAACATAATAGTAACATTTCAGAAGAATATGATGCCTGAAGAATAGTTTCATTTCTAAATATTTCACAGGGGTAGTCATCACAGCAGAGGCAACATTTTTGGAAGCAACTTTAAGAGTACACGTTTCACAATGTTATTCTTAAGAGAAATGGGGGCCAAATTGGCTGACTAAGCAACATTTTCAGATAACTAGTCTTGAAGCTATTTTACAATTCGAACTCTTGGATACTTCAAATTCATCATCCAAAAATAAATGCAAAGAATGGGCCAGAAGAAGCATGCCTTAGGATCTTTCTCTTTCATTACTGAATTGCCATTTTACTATTTACTCTGCTTAAGACATGTCCAGGGACCATGAGATAGCTCAGTCTCACCTTCCTAGGAAGTTCATACTGCAATTTACAACAAGAAGCAATAATAAACAGCACGAGACAGCAGAGACACAACCATCCGTAGTGTTAATTTATGGGGATGAGAGGGCGTTCCTCTCGCTTCTTCCAGATATTAGTTTTGCTATCTCTTTTGGCTAGTGGTGGTCTGCCCCTTTTTTTAGTGGGGGATGTATTGGCTTCAAAATCTTCACCAGTGCTTTTTCTTCCTGGGGACTCCTCCCGAGGGTGCTCCAGGATAGCTCCACTCCCTCCATCTAGAATGTGCCTTAAAGCTGGGTCCTCGGGGGAGCAAACAGTGGTTCCACTCTCACTACTGCTCAGGTCTAAATCTTCTAAGTAAAGAATCTTAGGCTGATGCATGCTTTTGATGAAAGTTTTCTCCCTCTCGAGTTTTCTGCTTGAGTGATGCTCATTCATGTCCACACCAGAGTCCAGACTCGTGTCATTGCTCTGGGTTCTCTTGCCTTTTTTCAGGTCTATAAACGAATGCCTGACTTGTGCAACGGGCTTTCCATCAAGAGACACAAACCAGGCTCTGGGATGAGGGGAGGGCTTTCCCTTGGACAGCTCCAGGAGGGTCTGTTCTGAAATTCCTTGAAGCTCTGATGAAAAGGGAGTCATTACAACAGCTTCATTTAGTGTTCCAGGAACAGAAACAGACTCTAGTAAGCTGTTTGAATACCGGCTCCACTCTGAAGTCTGGGATGGCAAGCTCTGTTGACCTTCAAGTGGGATATTCTCTTCCTCGGCATCTGGGGGCTGTGCGTGAGAATGCATTGGCATTTTGGGCAATGTCTGTGTAAAGTTCTCTCTATTTACTGGTTCCATCAATTGGCCATAGACTAACTGTCCCTTTCTTGGCAAAGTAGCTGATTTAGCAGCATGTAACTGCTCTGGAGTGGAGAAAAGGTCAGAGGTTTGAAGAATGGCAATAGGCTGGCTGTAGATATGCATAAGCTGCTCGGGAATGTGGGAACGCCCATATAGCTCTTCATTACCTGTGAGATACCTCTTTTCCTCTTGAGCATCACCTAGAGATGAAGATAGATTGTTGCTAATATGTTTAGGTTGTTTGGACGCTACATTGGACTCCAAAGACTGTGTTGGGTTTCTTGAGTAATTATTTTGATTGGTGGACAGAAATGAAACATCTTCATTGTAGATTTTAAAACTGTCCCGCGTTTTTACCATGGACACTCTTTCTTCTGCTTCTGCCTTTGATGGTTCCTTTTTGTGAGGGCTGTAGGAAGAGTTTTTGGCATTGAATAACTGTGACTTGTCCTCGGCTTTTAATGCGACTTTGACTGTACTGATATGATTTATGTGTGTCGTTGAAGTCGTCTGGTCTCTCTTGAGGACCTCAAGCTTAGTGATATTTCTTTCTCTTTTCTGAGGAGTACCACACTTATCCCTAGAGTACAAGAGAAGAAAAAACATGTTTAAACCTTATAGTGTAGAAGGTTCATTTAAAAATACCATCCCACAATATGTACATTATACAGCAATGCTACTGATACACTATATCCATTTTAATTTGAATCTTCATATTTCAAGATCAAACCACCAACTTCTACAAATAAGCTTTGTAATATATAGAACACACTGACATGATACTATAATTTGATAGTTTTCTGGGTTTATGAACATTGATTAATATTTTCTTACCTGCAATAACAAAGAAGTACAGCAAAAAATCCAATGACAATGACTATTGTTCCTCCTAATATGGCCGTAAGAAACACTGTGTGGTACGCAGTTATGTCCTTTGAGTCTCCATTTATACCTAAACCTAAATAGTTCAATATAAACAAACAAATAAAATAAAGAGAAAATACATAATTTTGGATCAAATTTTCAACTATGTCCTATTCCAGGTGAAGCAGATTGAATATGTGTAAAAACTTGTATTTCTTTGCTCCCCTTCCATGGCAGACTAACCGTTGGGTGGAGACTACCTTCCCTACCCTTTGGGCTTCATCAATTGACTTGCTCTCCTTGATGAAATGTGAGCACCTTAAATGAGGTTGCATGATATAGCCCTGCCCTCTTGCTAAGGTCCTCTAATATGCAAATAGTATATCCCAGAGAGTTGCTATTCCTTCAACCTATGTTCTGGAATGAAAAAAAAATGTTGAACTAAACCAACCTGAGCCCAACAGTCATTAAATGTAAGCAACAAATAAATGTTTGCTATTGTTAGCCACTGAGATAACTGCAGCAATGGCTGACTGTTACAGGCATTGGTACTGAGATGCTGAAATGCTGCTACAACAGAACCCCAAAATATGTGACACTGGCTTCTAGGCCAGGCAGGAGCAGTGAGGAAATCGTTTCAGTAGGCAATGAAACTTCTGATCCAAGTTACGTAGTAGCAAAATAGTTCCCATTAATTTGAGCTTTGTGCAAAGAGGTTTTGAGACAGAATATCGGTAGTGAGTGTGGATTGTTTGTTATTAGCTGCATTTAATTAAAAAAAGAAAATGTAAAGATACATTCAAAAAAGAATTTGCTAAAGTAAGCAGGGATAAAGGACTAGAGAATCCAAAAATTCTGGGACTTGAAGGATTAAAAGTTGCAACTCCTTCAGCCTGGGCTCTAGAATAAGAAGATGCCATGATCCCTGTAAGCTGAGCCCAGTAGAAGCCCACTTAACTCACGATCCTCCTTTATGAGTGAGCACATAGATACAATGCTGTTTTGCAGTAAAAGCTGACTAATACACTAAAATGAGTGTAGGCTATTAAGACTTTGCATGAAAATCAATGCTATTGGACAACTAATTTTGAGGTCATCTGTTTCAGTATCACTAAGACTTCATTTTATTCAAAAAATGTATATAACAAGTCTACTGATCAGTATCAACTAGATTGTAATATGTATTCAGGGTGAGTAGGTGATGAGAGTGGGAAGGTTTTCTGGTGATCTCTACCATGAGAAAACATCCAGAATGAGCTCTCACCTTCACAAAGAACACCAGATGAGACAGGGCCACAAGGTCTTTAGATCTATCCTTTAAATTCCACATCATCTAATTTAATAAAAGTAAAGTAACAGTGATGGTAAAGGATTTGGAGAAGCAGCTCTGTGGATATGCACACAGACTTTGGAGCCAGAGTGCCTGAAATGGAATCCTGGCCTCACCATTTATTTCTGTGTGGTCTTGGGCAAGTACCATTTCTTTGTGTCTCAGTCCATATTCATCATACGTAACCCATGTGGGTTCTTATGAGGATTAAATGAGTTAATCCTGATAAAACACTTACAACAGTGTTTAGCACGTGATAAGCACTCAAGTGTTGGCTAAACTACACTCTTGTGAAATGAAACTTCAAGGTTATGTAAGAACAAGCACTCCAGTATTGGTCACACTTTCAAATACGGTAACTAATAATAAAGCACTTATCATATCTAACAGACAACCAAGTACAGCATTACATAATATATTTCTTCAAACAAAAAGAAATGAGTAATGATTCCATCTGCAGATTCTTATTCAGGATCCAGAGCTGCAACTGAGTAAAGTTTAATTATAACTGGGAAATTCAACTTCTGCTCCTTAGAATATGAGAGTATATGTTTCCACGGTACAGTAATGCTAACAATTTTCATTCCACAGGAATTCAATGAAACTCACTTTTGGAAATAGGAAGCTGATACTATATGAAGTGTGATCAAACCATACGATGAATGTTTATATAAAAAAAATTATTATAGTAAAAGACGCATTGCCATTAATCCCCCTCAAAATACTCCCCCTCGCTTTGAACACACTTATTCCATCGTTCTTGTCACTTTCTGAAACAATTCTGGAAGTCCTCTTTCGTGAGTGTTTTTAGTTGTGCTGTTGTTGCTGCCTTGATGTCCTGAATCATTTTGACTTTGGGGAAGAGCCAGAGTTGCATGGTGCCAGATCTGGTGAGTAAGATGAATGAGAACGCACTGTAATGTTTTTAACTGACAGAAATTGCCATATACCAGAAGCAATGTGTGACACAGAACACTGTCATGATGGAGGATGATTTATGCCACGCTTTTATTTTTTTTATTTATTTATTTTTTGGGGAGGGCACAGCTCACAGTGGCTCATTCGGGGATCGAACCGGCAACCTTGGTATTATCAGCACCACGCTCTAACCAACTGAGCTAACTGGCCACCCCCCACGGCACAACTTTAACCACACCCCTCAACCGTAGCTCACACCTACTGACTGCACTGAACAAGTTGAAACTTGTCACACACTGTTACTAAGGTTTGACACTCAGCTTCCTGTATTGGAAATCCCTGCCTTTCCATTGGATGGCACTTGGCAGCAGCATTCACTGCATTTTGTGATCATAACAGAAAGACTCCATGTCACACATCACTTCTGGTACAGTAATTTCTGTCAAATAAAAACATTATGGTGTGTCCTCATCCACATTATTCATGGGATCTGGCACCGTGTGACTTCTGGTTCTTCCCCAAAGTCAAAATGACCATGAAAGGTAAACATTTTGAATTGATTCAGGGCATCGAGGCAGCCATGACAGTGCAACTAAAGACTGGAAAGAAGACTTCCAGAACTGCCTCAGAAAGTGGCAAGAACGATAGGATAAGTGTGTTCGAAGCGAGGGGGAGTATTTTAAGGGGGAATTAATGGCAATGTGTCGTTTACTGTAATACATTTTTTTATTTAAACATTCACCGTATTTGTTGATTACACCTAGCATGTATGACAATAGCAAAAAATTATGCATCTGCATATGTGTGTGTGTAGACCTAGAAGGGGTTACAATACATTTTCATTGAAACCAAAACATATTTGAAAATGCATATTTAAAAACATTAATATACACTTGTTTATTAAACTCTATACTCAACTGCATACTTACCTAGAACAATCTATGAAAAACTATTTGGCTTTAATTTCTTGTACTTAATTTTTCAAGGAATTCCAGAACTCTACTTAAGATTTATTTAAAAAACAGATTTATATATTAACCAAATTACAACAAAGTAGCTCCTGCACGGTAACTAGCCCACTTTGATTTTACAGTAATACTCACATCCTAAAATGTTTGAGATATTAGGGATCACTATATCCAACTCCTACAATTTAGAAACAAGAAAAGTAATACTCAGAAGGGTAAGTACCTATTTAAAACTCACCTAGTTAGTTACTGGCAAAGCCAGAGCTATAACTAACTTACCCATATTTCTAGTATAGTGTTCCTTAGACTGTGACATGCTTGTAGAATAAAAGCATTACTAGAAGGTATCTAGTTCAAATTAAATGGGAATCCTACAGCTCTATTTAGTACTCTGATTCATACAAAATCTTTTCCAACATATAAGCTGAAACAAAAAAACTTTAACCTATTTTAGAAAATTATTGAGCTTTTATAATTCATGAAGTCATCTTAAAGAAGTTGGTTGTTTCAGATATATATCTAGTGGAAGGTACACTTCTATGTAAAACTCAACTACTCCTTAAGTTATTTTTATTAGAAATGAAATAACTTGGATTTAGTTGAGTTGAAGTATTAAATATTAATATTCTTTTTCATCAATATTTCATTATAGTTGCAAACCTAGAGTGGGATAAGACAGCTGGAAAGACTGTGTGATATTTTGCATCATGAAGAACAAACGTAACTACCCTCTGGCTTCTGAATAAATAATCTCTTAAGCACTAAGTTCAAACAGACACAGAGAGAACATCCCTCTTGATCATATATGGTTAATGGCTTTTATTTCTTCTATTGGAATACTAAATTTTGGCTTCATTAAAAAAAGTCTTGTTACCTTGTACAACTTAAAATTCAAAGGTTGTCAACATAAAAAGAAAATTAAAAACTAACTTTTTCAGAAAAACTATGAGAGCCTTTAAATTATTAATAGACAGCCTTAATAAAGTTAGATGATGGACTGCTGCAGAGAAATGTATGTAAAATGTCATTCACATCCTGGATCAGGATGTGCATTGGGACTATTCCTGGCCAACAAGAAACAGACAGGTCTCAGCTGCCTCTCAGCTGGGAGCCAAGACACTCGATAAACCAATTTAATTATCTGTGATACTGATTTAAAGATGAAGGAATGAGATATTCATTCAACTCTCACAGTCTCTGAAAACTTGACTAAAATTACACTGAAAGTTTTGCTTTGTTTTGTTTTTGTAAATATACAAACCCACAGGTTATGGGGAAATGGGATAAGAGACAAGAGCAACAAGATGCTGAAGAGTGGAAAGTTGACTTAGCAAAGCTGTTGTCGGAAAAAGCCAAGAGGCAACTCAGTTTGTACCAGTGAACACTCAGAAGGCCCGAAAGTGGTGGCAGGCCCATGGTATATAAAGTCTATACTACAGCAGGTTAGAAGAGTTTTCTTTTTAAAAGATTTAACGGATCAAGTATGCAATGTTTGACTATTTTGAGAGATTTACATAACTCAAAATAAATGTAGAATTTCCTTAGGTACAAACAATATAGGTAATTTGATGCCACGTTAAATCTAGAAAAAAATGAAATACTAATTTCACCTAGAATATGAATAGATCATCCCTAGTGGACAATTCTTGGTTTTTGTCCACCTCTGTTCATAGGTCAAGCCAGTCTTCATTTGGGGTATCATTTGTCTTCTCTTGGGACACTATTTTTCAACAGCCCTTCCTCCACACCACCAGTTCCAAATCCAACCAAGGTGTGTTGTGCTCAGGACACCAAATTCTTTGGTTGCTCTGGGCCAACCAAATTCTTCATCGCTAGAATAATCAGGAACAGTGTGAGGAAAAGACTACAAAGGGTTGGAGTCCGCCATCATGAGCTGTGATCTTGTGAAGACTGTCAGGCAGGCACGCTAACTGGGCCTCTGGGCCTTCTGCCTTTTAGATCTGGTTCTTCAGCCTTCCCTGGCATCCTATGAACTCCCTGTATCCTAATATTATCTTAATTATCCAAAATCTGTTCCTGTGGCTTACACCCAAAAGCTCTAACAGATCTGGGTAGAATTTATTCACAGAAAGTAAACTAAGGAAAAAAACAACAACTTGATTTGAACAAATTTCACACTGCATAGATTCATCAGACAGTATAGCTATATGAAACCTTAGAGTTCGTGGAGCTTAAACTTTTCTTATACATGTGAAAAAAATAAAGCTGAGATGAAGAGACTAGAACCTTTTTCCATTGTCATACAGCGGGTAAGTGGCAATACTTAGAATGAAATTGAGGTCTGCTGATATGAATACCAGTATGACTATTTGGATTGGGTTTTTTAAATTACTTTTGTTTCATTTTTACAAACCTCTAGTTCCTGGAAGTGAAGCTGCTATCCAGTAGCCCAAATGTGGTGCCTCATATGTCCAAATTAAATGATTATTGTATTCCTTGACCAGTCCCTGGCCATGATTTATCCAAGTACCTAAAAAGCAAGGTAAGTAAAAAATACCAGTTAGTTATAGTTTACATCTCTTTAGAACTGATAGGAGTTTGCTGATAGTTATGTATAGAATACTTAGCAGGATTTTTTCAAAGATTATGAAAACTGTAGCAATATATTATCATGACATAATATACATATATCATATATTACATGGTAATAGAGTACATATAATATATAAAATAAAATAATTTCAATGATATGTTATGAGTACAGGAAATAAAATCATTATAAGTAAACTAAAGATGTAGACATATTTAAGGAAATCATGACTCTCCAAATAATGTTTAAATTGTGCATATTGAGATATATCTTAAGGATGTGAAAGGTGAAATCTAATTTTGTCAATAGGTGGTTAATTATCACCTGTTCTGGGATTCTGATTAAACAGATATACTATATATTGTGTGTAAGTGTCACATATGCGATAAATCAATTCAAAAATTTTGTCATTGGAAGGTACATTAGAGACAAAGACCTTTGCCAGAAGGAACAATCAGAAATCAGGACTCAAAGCAGATATTTCTCTTTAAAGTGTTTTAAACAACTCTCTCATTCAACATATTAGGAAATTGAGACCCAAATACATTAAGTGATTTGTTCAAAATCACACTGCTGGTAAATGATTTAGAATCCAGGTCTGAGAGCTCTCAATCCAGTGATTTAGAGTAATATACTACTGGGATATGGTGATTTATAATAAGAAATATATATTTGGTCTTAGTGATGTAGGAGATATTTTGCTTTGAGTGCCGGGATCCTCGTGAGACCGAAGAATGGAAACACAGACCAAGGAGAGGTGAGGAGTTTTTTTCAAAAGAGGATAATTTATTAAAAACAAAGAATCAGAACTCCCCAGCGGGAGGGAGTCCTGAATGGGGGTGCCCAGCGTGGGGCAAAGGCTTATATCTTCTCTTGCCCGTTTGAAGAAGGGAACTGGCGCCTTCTAATGAAATTCGTCTACCAGGTTTGTTCTGTTTGCCCATCCTGAAGGAATTTGCAAAATACCCCACTCCTATTAGATCTGCTCCGTTTGTCAAGCCAAAAGGAATTTTATGATTAATCTCAAGGCACTGTTATATTTTGTCCAGGAGGGAAGGAATAATTTCAAAACCTGAAGTTTCAGAATATGTCTGTTTTTTGTTTATTCCACCAGGGACCTCCCTGTCTACCTGAAAACATGCTAACTAACCTGTCTCAATCCAATAAGTAAATTATCTCCTTGAGATCTGTTCTAACAAAGTATTGAACTCGAGGAGAGGGTCACAAGAACCTCCAGAGGGTTTATAGCCAGTTGGTCAGAAGCACAGGTGATAAACTGGACTTGTGATTGGTGTTAGAGGAAGAACGGTGGTCTTGCGGGACTAAGCCCTTAACCTGTGGGATCTGATGCGAATTCCAGACAGGTAGTGTCTGAATTGAATTGCAGCACATCTAGCTGCTGTCGGAAAACTGCGTGGTGAGGGGTTATAGACACTGCCATATTTGATGACCAGAAATGAAGTATTGAGCATAGAATGGAAAGTTGAGTATAAAAGAAAGAGTTTTTCCTGTGGACAAAAAAGGGGCTGCTGTAATAAATCATAAATTCCTAACTGGGTAGGTCATGGTGGGTAGTCACAACCCAGGCCTATAACTTCTTCAGTGAAAGTTGTTTAAGCCAGGCTTGCCAATGGTTCTTATGCATGTAGGTTAACACACCTTTGAAATGCCAGAGGTAATACCCCCCCCAGAAGGTGTAACCACCCTCAAGAAAGCACATAATCTCTGTAATCCAATCACTGCCTTGCTTTGTCCCACCCTTATGTAATCTTCCTTACTTTCCCTCAATTTCAGATGCAAAAACTGCAAAACTGTTATTGCAAAACTGTTATTCTCTGGAGCATCTGAGATCTTGCTTCCAGTTTTGACTCAAATAAACTCTTATAAAAATTCTCTACAGGTTTGGACGTTTCTTATGTCAACAATTATTTGGCATTATACAGCAGGATTCTGAAGCCCACCCAGGACCACCCTGCAGACCTGGACCAGGTGCCAGGTGTCAGCAGGGGCTCACTGTGCCTCATCAGCTCCCCATTTCCCATTGGGTGAACTTGGGTGAGTCTTTTCATGGAATTCTGGGCCTCCTTACTTTATCTGAGCTATTTTTAGAAAATCCTCAAGGTGGATATGAGTTGAAATAAGCAGAAGTAAAATGGGTGGCTGCCTCTAATTTTGGCTTTTAATTGAATTGCTCACCGGGAGTCTGAACAAAACCTTTGTTGGTTAAAGGAGAGACTGAAATCTCTTTAGCTCTGAAAGAGAAAGAACACTTGCTTCCCTAACCCAAATAGATAATGAGGCGACAATAGTTGTTCAGATCCCCAAATTTTGAGTGGCGGAGATGGGTGCCACGAGGCGTCCAGTGTGGTAACACAGCCGATCCCAGAGAAGCTGGCAGAAGCCCTGGGGAGAAGGGCAAGATGCCCTGGAGTGGATTCACCCCGAGAAAGACAGGGTCTCATGCCTTGGAAAACATTGCGGTTCTGGCGGCAGCCGGTAAGCTCTCTCTGGCCCTCGCTTGGGTATTCTTAGGTGACTAAGAAACTTTGTGGGGTTGCCTGAGAAAAATTTCCTCTAAGCATGAAGCAGTCCTAGATGGATATTCACCTCATTTGTTTGATCTGGAGACGTACACGTAAAGGCTGGATTTACTTAGAGGTTTGTTCAGATTCTATAGATTTCGAAATTAACATGGGAAATCATCCAGGCTGACACGTCCCACGACAGTCAGCCTCCCATTTATAACTAAGATGGCCAAGATGAGGACCCTTTGATACTTCTAAATTAATCTTTTGTGTGCATAATTAGAAAAATCTGGCTATAAAATTAGACAGAATGAATGGAAAACATATTTAATTGGTGTCTCATAGCTTCAAAAAAAGGATTTGGATAAATGTAACCTGTGACGTAATTTAGGTGTCAACTGAATTCTTTGAGGTATTAAAAATGGCTGTCCTTATTTTAAAAGGGGGAATATCAGTTGGAACTTGACAGATAGAAATTGTAAATGCCTCCAGAGTAAAATTTGGATCCAACTGTTCTTTTATAAATTAGTGAGTTTTTCTTATAGCTAAAAGGTCTTTGTGTCTATCTGTATGTGTGTTTATATATATGCATGTTGTAAATGTGAGATAATTTTCTACCTCTGGATGGTATTGTTAAAATTTAAAGGCAAATGCCTTCAAGGATTGGGTATTCTAAAATTCTAAAAAAGCACTTAAGTGCACATGATTTAAGATTAATGCCTAGTAAATAAAAGCTAGTTTAAGTTTGTTGATTTAAATAAAAGACCTCTTTATTTTTCATGGGTTTTACAAAAATAAGCCCATGTTAACAATTGACTTTGATGTCTATGAAATTTTGTTTCTAGATGTTACAAAGACAGTTTGGCAGATTTGTGAAGGTAAAGAATGCTAATTGCTTTTACTTCTTAGTTTTCATTAGAAATTGAGGCTGTGTTAGAATCTCAATATATGTAGAAATAACTTTGTGGTGTTCCAGAAGGGTGCTTGGAACATCTCAAAAGATTTGAAATTGCATGGGACTCATTTTAAAACAAGTGATGAAAAAACTTCTAGGAGATATTGTATGGGTAAACAATGGTTGTAAATTAAACAGTCTGTAAATTAAACAATCGGGGTTATGGGTAGCTCAAGACAGCCACTTGGTTCTTTCCCGGCTCCCTGGCAAACCCCCCGCCCCCTTTTTTTCCCAGTTTTTGCATTTGTTCATTCATCATAGCACATTTAAGCTGGACTTATACAGATGAAAGAACTTATGAGCTGACGTTATTGAAAGGAGACATCTTACACTATTGCCAAGGTTTGATAAAGTCACTTCAAAAAAATGCCACAGTGCTAACTGCTTCCTTTCACAGCAAGCTCCCAGGAGACAAAGACTTTAAAGATCATTCATTGTCTGCCACCTGGAGATTTCATTTACTGAAAAGGACATCAAACAAACATTCCCCAATCTTGTTGGAAGCGATCTTATCAGGCTTCTAACCACAAATGGACCTCTAACCTGTCTCTGACAGTCACCTCCACTTACAACAGCCATCAAAGACTCCTCTAGGATGAGGAGCTGTCAGTTAGACAGCTCCCCCAACACGTCAACAAAGCCTGTATATCTATGGATTGATGCTTAACTCAGAAACCAATTGTTTGTCTTTACCCGTCTGCTAATGATATTAGTTACAACAGTTCTTTCGGTTTTTCTAGATAGTCCAACTGTTGTGATTATTGAACAGGTATTAGGTAGATTTTAATGCTTTTTTTTTTCATGGCTTATGTAAATGTTATACTAGATGCCAAGTTTAGAAAAATGAGAAGGAAAGGAAAACTCGGATCCTGATAGTTCACAGGATAGAAATGATCGAGTGTTTCATTTGTGCAATGAAGGCCATAAGATCTGACTGTCTTCCATTTACCTGCCTGTTCCTTTTTGGGAAAATTTATACTCAACTCATATTCCATGGTTATGACACCGCCCCAGACCCAGGGGTCAATAAGACAACGTTGATACTGAGACCTCCTAGGAACGAGGCTTTCTAGTGCTTTCAGGCCACTCTATCCAACCAAAAGTTTAGTCATCAATGCACCCCTCAAATTGATTTATGATCAAATGGGCAATTATGGATAAAAAGGGGGTTCTATGGAAAGTATCCTCACAGGATGATCTGATCAGAAATTCCTAACTGGGAAGGTCATGGTGGGTAGTCATGCCCCAGGCATACAATGTCTTTCATAAAAGGTTTATCTTTGCAAGTGCTTGCCTTTAAAATTTTAATAATACCATCCAGAGGTAGAAACATATAGAGAAACACTGAACAGCTGGACCCAAATTTTGTTTTGGAGGCATTTACAATTTATATCTATCAAATTGCAAATGACTTTCACCCTTTTAAAATAAGAACAGCCATACCTCAAAGAATTCAGTTGACACCTAAATGACATCATAGGTTGTTACATTTATCTAAATCCTCATTTTGAAATTTTGAGAGAGACCAATTAAATATGTTTTCTATTCATTCTGCCTAATTTTATAGCCAGATTTTTCTAATTGTGCACACAAGATTAATTTAGAAGTATCCTCATGTCAGCCATGTTAGTATTAAAGAGAGGCTGATTTTCATGGTGGGACTTCTCTGCCTGAGAGGCACGATTTCCCATGTTAATTCTGAGATATGTAGAGGCTGAACAAATTTCTAGGGAAAGCCAGCCTTTACTGCATGTGTGGACATCACCAGACGAGTCAAGTGTGGTGAATATCCTTATAGGACTGCTTCATGCTTACAGGAAATTTTCTTCAGGCAAACCCTGAAATTCTAATCACATAAGAATACCTGAGCAAGGGACAGCAAAAGCTTACCAGATGCCACCAGAACCACAACACTTTCCAAAGTATAGGCCCTTCTCTTTCTTGGGGTGAACCCATTCCAGGGTGCCCTGCCCATCTCCCTGGGGTTCCCGTCAGCTTCTCCAGGATCTGCTGTGTTACTGCACTAGACCACTCCGGGCACCCATCTCCACCACTCTGGATTTGAGGATCTGAAACAACTTGTCACCCCGTTGGCTATTTGGGTTAGGGAAGCAAATATCCTTTTTCTTTCAGAGCTAGAGAGAGTTCAGTCTCTCATTTAACCAGCAAAGATTTCATTCAGCAATCCAATTAAAGCAATCCAATTAAAAGCCGAAATTAGCAACCCATTTTGTTTTCTTTCCCCTGGGTTAACTCAACCCTTAATCCACCTTGAGGATTTTCTAAGAATAGCTCAAATAAAGTCATGGTCTGCTACGTAAAGCAAGGAGACCCGGAATTCCAAGAGAAACTCCCTCAAGTTCAACCGATTTGAAGCCGGGAGCCGGTGGTGCACAATGGGTCCTTGTTTGTTTCTAACACCTGGTCTTGGTCTACAGGTTGGTCCTGGGTGAGATTCTTTAGAATCCTACCAGACTGTGCCAAGGAAATGTCGGTATAAGAAACATCCACATTCGTAGACAATTTTTATGAGTTTATTTGAGCCAAACTGATGACATATGTCAGGGAGCAAGATCTCCAATGCTCTGTAGAATAACAATTTTGCAGCTTCTTACATGCATTTGAAATTAAGGAGGGAATGAAAGGAATACTACATGGAGGTGGGGAAAAGCAAGGATTGGATTATACAATAGTTAAGATTA
This sequence comes from Rhinolophus sinicus, assembly GCF_036562045.2. Taxonomy (NCBI): domain Eukaryota; kingdom Metazoa; phylum Chordata; class Mammalia; order Chiroptera; family Rhinolophidae; genus Rhinolophus; species Rhinolophus sinicus. Next base: position 168,713,214 of record NC_133751.1, on the reverse strand, counting down.
TGTGTTCTCTTGAGGTTGGTCAAGATTTAAAAAGGATGGGTCTGGAAGGGTGGTCACAAATTAGAAGGAGGAGGTCAGAAAGGGTAATCACGTATTAGAAGGGACTTGAAAGGGTGCATTTCAAAGGTTCCCTTTTTTGTCCATGCTATCTACCTTTCCAGTTACAGTGAAATCTCATTTCAAGTCTCCTCTGAGGATCGTCTACTCCCTATTCTCAGTCCACATGATTAGTTTTGGATTACATCCCCACCTTCAACATGTGATCTACTCCTAAATAAATCTGTGCATGCCACTTGCCACAAAGGTCTCTGTCCTCAGATGGAGATGCAAACTCCCTTCTACAGCTGCAGTAAATCCAAGGGCTTGTGCAATAACTACTAGGAAAATAATGTCTGTCCACTGGATTTCAACCTGGGAAGGTATAAAATTAGATCTGCTACAACCTCCTTGGTATTCTAAAAGGAAATCCGATCCCAGAAAGGTATTAACACAGAGGAAACATGAGAGAGGAAAGAAATCAAGTCCTGTGAAACTGTCTAGGCTTTGCACCATGACTCAGCCAACACAGTTCTACTCATGGCCTTTTCAATTGTAGACTGATCATTTCCTTTTTTCTTGGGAGGTGGATAACTTAAACACTCTCTCCTTATTTACATTGGAACACAAAAACAAAACTAAGAGAAGTAGAGGAGGAAAAAAGTAATTCAAGCAGCCATTCAGGAGGCTAAACTTGGTGAAAAAAATTGATATCCAAGATTTTTTTTTTTTAAATAATCATTCTATTCCTTAATAATAGAGTGTTATTGGTTTTCATAAAATTAGCGTACATTCCTCAACTGCTTTAACCAAACTTTTAGATATATGTTTAAAGATATACCTGTCAAAACAAAAACCCATAAGAGCAGAAACAATTTAAAAAATATTTATTCTCAAAATGTTAGGGAATATAAAAAAAAGCATAGGAATATGAGTAAATAATGCTATTTCTTAATGTAATATATTTGTGTCATCCCCCCAGCCCAAGTTGTATTACATTAATCAAATTGGAGCCAATGTGAGTGGTTGACAAAGTGCTTAAAATTCTAACTTACTGATTTAGTGCTCTACTGAAAACAAAACATTCAACTATAAATGACATTTTAATATGTTTTAATATGGCATATTAAACTTTATAGTAAAACTATAGAAATTTTACTTGGCAATTATCCCTCAATAAAGCTGAAAAAAATAACACAGAAACATATTTCTAAGACCAAATATTCAAAAGAAAAGAATTCAGAATATTTTTACCTAGATCACATACCTGTGTTCATATCAAATGTCCAGGCAGGTATGTGATCCCCTGCACTTACATCATTCGTATGCAGAAGGGGGAGAGAAACTTGAATAGAGCCATCCACCTTTAATTCTTTTCCTCCAGAATATATTTTCACACATATTGCAGCAAGAGGAGTCAATTCAATGCTTTCAAAACCTAAAAGTGAAGACAGTTTATTAAAATCTTATGTAAGACACAGGTTGTAGTTATGTATTAATGACATTAACATGGGCCTAAAATAACTAGTTCCTCTATTTCACCCAGGGCTATCCATTTTAGTATCAAATAGATACTGAATCCTCATTAAGGACTTTTACAATATAATTTCAAAATACAACATAAACAAATATAGGCTATCCTTGTGTAACAATGACAAATGTATATGAGCCTAGAGATCTAATTCTCTCAGAGTTATCTGACTTAAAGGCACTGGATTCTAATTCAATGTTTTTGAAAACCTACAAAACCAATAACCAAAAAACACCTTACTAGTATCATACCCAAATAAAGGTTCTACCATACCACATCATCAATGCAGATATGGACCTAAAACACCTGTCTCTCCTTTTCCCAAGACCATCTGCTTCAAGTATTAGACCAATAGACTCAGCTGCACTCCTTAAAGTTGCCTTACATAAAGAGCACTTGGATTCAAAATGCAATATTTAATATATAGGTTTGGCAAACAAAATCACTATGTGACATTGTTAGCTGATAAAATTACATATCAGCTATATATATATATATATATATATATATATCTTTATGTATATTTGATTAATAACACTATATTTAAAAGAATTAATATAAACGTAGACTTCAAAATTAGTATTACTGTATTATTTAGGCTTCAAAATTTGAAAACAAGGAGAAAAGAGATGAACAGAAAAATTCATTATTTTGTTTTGACTAAGTATTCTGTTTTGACTAAATATTCTGTTTTGACTAAGGTTTTAAAAATTTGATTATACAACTTATAGTATACTTTTTTAAATATCAGGAGTTACCTATATTTTTCTGTTACTCAGGGGGAAAAAAAGCAGAAAATGTCTTTGTTTTGTTTTTTAAAATATTAGCAATGCCAAATAAAGTTATAATATACACAAAACATTTATAATGAATAAAATAATGTGGTTATAGATAATGTTAAAGTTACAAATTTCCTGCAAATAATTTGATAATTTTATGTTTTCGAAGTCATTTATTAACACATTAGAAATAGTTGAATTAAGTATACTTATTACATATTATTTACTCTTTGTGGCTGAAATTTTGAATCTATGGCTTAAAATTAGAGTTTTGTTCATTCATTTAACAAATATTTACATCCCCTACTGGCACCATGCACTCGTTTAGGTCCCAAAGATACGGTGAGTACATGATCTCTTACATGTCTGCAATTTTTTCCCCATAGTCCTCATTACTATCAAAAATCCTTTTTTCCTTTCTTTACTCATTGTCAGTTTTCCCCCCATGCATGACAGAAAGTACCTCACCAGCTCTTTAAGGAAAATATGGAAAGGCAATAAAAATATGCAAAGCCACTTCTTTGAGGAGGTGATGTTTGAGCTATGGTCAAATGAGAAGGTGCCATCCATGCAAAGACTTCAGAGAAGAGCTTTCCAGGCAGAAGAAACAAATGCAAAGCCCCCAAATCAAAAGTGATCTCAAAGAGAGGGGGAGACGGAGGGGGGAGACGGAGAAAGCAGACCACAGGGCTGGAGGCAGAGAGGTGGGACCTTAGAGGCCATAGAAAGGAATTCTCATTATTGCTACTATGTCATCTGGTATTATCAGTTATCAGACTACTGGCATACTGAAAAATTTAAATATAAGAGAATTTTCTCTTTTAAACTGCCTGGAACACAGATCATAAGATGAGCAAAGTAATGCCATACAAATTTTGCTGACTAGTATGAGTAAGTGATCCAATGTAAGCACAAATAAAGTATTATGTAATTTGTGAATTAAAATCTCTTATATAATATCAGACTATTTAGTAAAGCAAGCTGGCTTTACTGAAGTGACTGCTGTTAACCCCCACACCCCCTCACTGCAGACAGCGGCTTCAGAGATCACACGCAGCTGAAACTGCTGAGATCAACACCCTACTACTGGGGATAAGGCCAACTCAAAGAAGAAAGAAACAAGGAAGAATAGTACTAGGGAAAAAAGAGACTAAAAGACAAAGAGAAGGAGTAAACCTTTATTAAAAAAAATGAAGTATTTTCATATGCACAGAACTCTAGAACTGTGCAATCCAGTATAGTAGCCACCCGCAGCATGTCACCATTTAACTTTAAGTGACATTAGCAGTGTAGTTCCTCAGTCACCGGTCATGTTGCAACACCTCAATAGCCACATGTGACTAGTAGCTACCACATTGGGCAGAGCAGAAGAACTTTCCAGTTTGACAGCATTGCTCTACAATTTTTAAAATGTTAGCATTCTCAGGATAATTGGAACGTTTAATGAATAATCTCGAAAGCAGGTGGTAGAAGAACGTTAGAGGGCAGAGCATATTTTGATCCCTTTTCACTATGTGTAATGAGTCTTGTCCATAAAAACCCTCTAGTGCAGGGGTGTCCAAACTGCGGCCCGCCGGCCAACTGCGGCCCATGATCCATTGTTAATTGGCCCACAGCAAATTCCAAAAATATATTTAGTTTACTTAAATAAACCAGGTGAGGCAATATGTGCTTCACCTCGAGTGAGTGGCCCGGCTATTTGTGTATTTTACCGCATATGGCCCTTGGTAAAAAACGTTGAAAAAAGTTTGCACACCCCTGCTCTAGTGCAACAGAAGCTTCATTTGTGACAGCGTGTATTGGCACCATTCTTGTCAATGTGTTTGTTTTAAGCATCTTGTAATTTACATCTGGAAAATTTCGGCAGATGTCTTAGATTGGCTTCTTCAAGAAGCAGACCCTGAGATAAGCACCACTGAGAGAGTGGAGAAGTAATATGGAAGAAAGAAGGGAAGGAAGCCAGCACAGGATGTGTTAATGAGCAGGTCATCACTGTGGCAACTCCAGCTCAGTCTCACTGGACAGAATCTGGCTCAGAGTTGTCCTAGCCAAGGCAAAGAAACTGGAGTATTTACGTACTCTTATCTGTCATTGGTTGAGAGCTTGCCCCATGTGAGAGCCAAGCCTGCTTCCTGGACCAGGGAAGGCCCTTAGGCAGTCACAAATGTGTGCAGCAGGAAACAGGCTTGTACTAGAAGAGTTAGGGTCATCTTGGCTAGGGTAACTGATAGCATCAGCTATCCCAGGTTAGAAAAAACAACAAACATATCTAACCAAAACACCCATATACCCTTATTCCTCTAATTTCTGGCTGTTTCTCAAATGAAATGAACCAAAAATTTGACACAACTGAAACCATCTATTACAGATTGTGTTAGGTGACATTAAACAGTGGAGTTTCAGTTATGTTGCAGCTAATAGTAGAAATGGTGGAACAAGTATAGATGTAGAGAGAGAATATAGAGTACTTATGGCAATTCTCATAGGTGCATTGTTAAACAAAATGTAAAATTCCATCATTCCCTTAACCTTTAGATCATGACAACTTTGTATAAATGTATTAGTGCTATTCAATCTGGAATAGATGTATTTTACTCATAGAGAATACCAAATATATACGAAAAAAAAATTTATAATTGCTTACTCCAACCTATTAACTTTTTTATATTTAACAATTATTGATACTTCTGATCAATTTTATAAGAATGAATAGAAGGTCAAATTATAAAAAGATGTGTAAACTTCTTTAAACCAAATTTCCATTTTTAAATGTATTTTTTAATTTGCAAAGTTACACAATAATCATTACTATTTTCAATATCATTTTTACCCCTTTGGATAAAAGTATCCTGTAAATGAAATTTCCATTAATTTGAAATAATGTATGCAGAAGACTCTGGCATCATCTTACTTTCATTGAATAAAAGGGAATTAATGGCTTATAACCATTTTAATAACTAGATTTATGTTTCAATAGTGACATGTATCCTCCAAAGTTTAAATAAATGTCAAATATCTATATAAGTTTACCAGTATTTCATGAGAGCTTTATGTACTATTTCTTATACATATGATTATATTTTATAAAAATTAGACAATACCTGATTTATTAAGAGTAATTCCAGATGTATACAGAAAATTGTCCACTTTCAAAAATTGTTGCAGAACTGTAAGATAGCCTGTAACGTTGCTAATATGATGGTTGTCGGGTAGTTTAATTAAGGCTTTTGAAAACTGAACGCTTGGTTGAGATTTGGCATCTGGAAAAAGGAAACCTCATTATAAATAGATAAAACAAATCCATATTAAGTACAGTATCATTAGTCAGGACATTCATTATACTTTAAAGGAAGCAGTTATAACTATTTCTAAATGTTACTAACATTTCCTCACATAATGATTTTAAATTAAGAATAAAAAATTTTCCCTTTTGATAGATCACACAAGGCACCGTTAGCCTAGAGACTGCTTAATTCTGCTGCCCAGAATTTCTTCACCCCTTTTTTGAGTTTCACGTTAGGAAACCACATACTATTTGTAGCCCATATGGTTCACTTGGAATTTCATTTCTGTAACAGGAGTAGAGTTAATGGTGCATGCCAGAATGGGCTAAAACCAATCAAAAGCATCTCGTTATTCTCTTATTACACTGATTTGGTCAACAATGGGCCTTGTGACAACCACAGTTAATGAGATGCAATGTGAGTTTTGCTTGGCTTTCTAACAAAAAAAGACTTACTTTTTCCTCACTGGGTTTTATATAATCAGGTATATATCCAGGAGTTGCAAAAGCCATCTTGTGACCAAAAATGCGAGCTGGTTTAAAAACTGAGACAATATTTAAGGAGTGGATAATTGAGAAATGGAGAGAGAAAAACTAGTTCTCAATTATTTCAATGGAAGCCCTGAGCAAGCCATGTCTAAAATTGGTCCAACTCCTATACTTATCAATTATTTGAGCAATAAATAAATAAATAAATGCCTCCTTTGGGTTTAAGTTGGTTTAGAATTGGGTTTTCAACTACTTGAAACAGAAAGTGCTTTTGCTGATATTCAGTCATATATTAGGTAGATGCAAAAGTAATTGTGATTTAAAAGGTTAAAAATAATTGCAAAAACCACAATTACCCTTGCACCAACCTAATACTTAAGTGGGTAAGTTCTCTATCAGATAACTAAACATGCATTAGTCTTCCAAATGCCAGGCACTCAATTTATGAATATTATTTAACATTAATAACTTTGAATCGACTACCTTCTATTATAACTTATGGAGTGAGAACTCAGTGGCAATATTCATATTTCCGTAATCATCGTATCTTATATAACAATTTAAGAGTCAACTCTTAAATCATTGAAATGAAAAATTATCAGACATCAGCTTTCGCTTTGGACTTTTTAAAGATGACTGACAAAGACAGAGGCAATAAATTAAAATTATTATGATAAAACAAGAAGTATCAGTTTTTAAAGAATTACATGAGAATAAATGATAAATAAAATAATGTAAGATAATACTCAAAATCAGTGTATAGTTTACTTTTTATATATGAAACTAGAAAAATACCTGGAAGATAAATAGGTAAGGGATATAAAGAAAAACAGCACATTTATAATATATTCTTCTTACTTGGTTACGTTGTTTGGGGGCACAATCTGATACCTTCTGATAAGTTACAGATACTATCTACAACTTACACATTTAGAGTATGTGGCTTAATTATGTTGAAGCTCCAAATTTCATACAACTGAAAACATGTACAGTAAGGGAAGCATCTAGCCGAGTTTCTCAAAGGTTTTCTACATTCCTGAAGTTTCCAACTTCTCCTGCTCCTTTTATTGCAAGTATATTCACATACTTGCACTATACAAACTGAACATATGTCTGATAAAATCTTGGAAGGGAAAAATATAAACAGTTTATGGGAGTTAGGAAATGAGGATATGTTAGAAACATCCATCCTTTCCTGCATGGGTTTACCAATGGGTCAACTCTCAGGGAAATAGGGCAGTAAAAGGAACTGATCTGAGAATTCAAAAGGGCTCACAGTGTTGTCATGGATACGTGCCAAGGCATGGACATCCTATCCAGACAAATGACAGCTCCCCATTGCTTTGTACAGTGGCAAAGGAGTGGCACATGGACATGCTCACACCAATCCACTTCCATATTCTAGCAGAAATTACAATTGTTTATGGGGTTTGAAGAGGCCAGTAAAAAGTAGGAATGTGTCAAAACAAATAAAACATGGAAGAGGAACTGTGGAGAATGTGATTTCACAAAGACCCCAGCTGCATAAAATGTGGCTTCTCTGCACGTACATAGTTCCTGTTGACTTTTCATCCTTCTACACACAACTTCACATCCATCCATTCTGCCACGCACCAGCAAAGTCAGCGGATCAATATTCTGCAAATACCTTAGCATTTCAAGAATAACAGATTCTACTGCCACATTCAGTAAATTACTCCAAGAATAATCAAGCCCTAGTTTAAAGTTTTCTTCCAAATAATAGTATTAGGTTTTCTTTTTCAATACTTTAGGAATAAATAATATAGCTTCTGAAAATGAAGAGAACTTTCAAAAACAATTCTTTTTACCATGACTCTCTTATAAACTCTACTTTGAGAATTTTCTGCCTTTACCAGTTGTTCCTATTATGCTTTAGTCCTAAACATTAATTCCCCAGTCCAAAAGAAAGAAACAAAAAAGCAAATTGTTATCATTTATAGAAGTTTTATATGCAGTAAGAGTCACAAAATGCTGAGGTTTCCCTTAAGGACTAGTTCAGGGAGCTGAGGAGGTGAGGTGAGGATGAAACTACCATCTACACGGTTGGCAAAGCTGTACTGAAGGACACAGCTTGAATCAGATCCCAAATAAGGCTTCTTATATCCTTCCCCTTGGAATATACAAATTGGCCAGTATGTCTGCTGGGCAGATACGTAACTGCCCAGTCTTGGGCCTTTCCCAAGATTAATGCCAGAGGCAGGAATGAAGGTGACCTGCACATTAGAGAGCCCCAAAGGGCTGAGCTGTTCTTCCACTTTCACCGACCAGTAAAGGCCCGTGAGAGATGTGATTTGGAAATAAGTTCAGATTCTCTTTCCAGTATTTCCAAAAGTCTAATGTTCTTATCTGAGGAGCTAAAATAGTAAGGGAGAGAATGATTCCCACTACACACACAAAAAAAATACTATAGCTTGATAGTGATACAAGAATCAGTTCAGATCAATTTATAGTCAGTATTAATCATCTCTGATCAATTTAGACTTTTCCCACATTATAATCAACACTGATTCATTAGTAAAGTATAGTTACATAATAACTATTTTAAGTGTTTACTTTCTGAGTAAAAAGTGTTGTACTTACCAGCCAGTTTTCCAGTAATTAAAACAGTGTCTTCAAATAGCCATATATTTGCTTGGCTTTGCGGAAACAGTGAAAGTGTAACTGATGAATATACTGTGAAATATAGCACAATTAAAATATTTTATTAAACATGGGAGGAAAACAGACAAATATAGCTCTGTTCCCACAGGTCCTAAAAAAGTGGGGAAAAGCTAACTGTAATAGAAAAAGCAATTTAAAAGCCAGGAAGGATGACTGCAAAATATGATGGAGGAAAAACAGAAGGACCACAATAAAGTGAGAAGAAAAGACTGAGCATCCTGATTGTATTTTACTAATCTTTTCTATTTCATACAGTAGTTTGCACCAAGGTGACTAACAATGCTCTCTAACTAACCCTACATGTATACGATCAAGTTAAATACTTGAATAACCTTCTGCTATATTCTCTATATAATTATTACTTCCTTCCTTTTTTTTTTTCCTATCTTATTGGGGAAGGGGAACAGGACTTTATTGGGGAACAGTGGGTACTTCCAGGCCTTTTTTCCAAGTCAAGTTGTTGTCCTTTCAATCTTAGTTGTGGAGGGTGCCGTTCAGCTTCAAGTTGTTGTCCTTTCAGTCTTAGTTGTGGAGGGTGCTGTTCAGCTTCAAGTTGTTGTCCTTTCTTTCAGTCTTAGTTGTGGAGGGCGCAGCTCAGCTCCAGGTCCAGTTGCTGTTTCTAGTTGCAGGGGGCGCTGCCCACCATCCCTTGCGGGAGTCGAGGAATCGAACTGGCAACCTTGTGGTTGAAAGCCCACTGGCCCATGTATGAATTGAACCGGCAGCCTTTGAAGGTAGGAGTATGGAGCTCTAACTGCCTGAGCCACTGGGCCGGCCCTTCCTTCCTTCTTATATTAGGTTGGTGCAAAAGTAATTGCGGTTTTTGCAATTATTTTTAACCTTTTAAACCGCAATTACTTTTGTACCAACCTAATAATTTTTAAAATCTCTTTTTCTTGGCTCCATGATTCAAGGTTCTCTACATCCGCTCTTCTTAACTTCCCATGTAAGGGTGCAAAGCTCTTCTTCACACAGTATGGTTTGCCAAACAGACTCTGAGTTGGCAAATGAAGAAAATGTTTAACACACAAAATGATTCATAGGCAACCATTAGTAGTAACTCAGGACGGGGTTGAACCAACCTACAAGAGTAGGCACCTGAAATAACTGGTGGGATGAGTAAGTACAGATCACCAGAAAGACAATACTTATTTCAAGATCAGGAGCAAGAAGCTGGGACAACTGATCACCATTTTTATAAGCAAGAACAAATCAAAGAAGCTTACCAATCCTGAAAAAGAAAAATAAATTTTGAGGAGTCACCCAAAGCACAAGTTCTTATTTGGTATCACTCCTGTATGCTATATAAGTATTTAAACTTAATAGAAATAACATAATATCCCCAAAATCACTTAGGAGAGTATAAAATACATTGCGTGGGAATATTGTTAATAATTTGAGATGTTTCCAAGAGCTCTAATGGAAAAGACAGGATAAAAAGTATACAATGATGTCTGGGCAGATGTGAAACAAAATATACTTTTCTTCTACAATAGAAAAAGAGAAGTAGCTACCAACTCAAAGTGTAATTTTGGTTCACAATACATTAACATTTAGACCGATTAAGGGATTTATTAGCTTGGAGAGGAGGTGACAGGTAGTAGCTTGAACCTGGAGATAATTCTAATTAGGGCATTAGCCCCATATTTGGATACTTTCTTGGTTTCAGGTAGCTTAAAAGCGGCAGCTTTTTAACGCTATTACACCAGGTGAATCATTCTGAACCTCACTAAAACTTACATTCAGATTTCCCTTCACTTAAAAAAAAAGTTTCTGATTATAAAAGAGATGTCTATCACTACAGAAAAATTGAGAAATACAGAAAAGGATAAGAAGAAAATGATGGTCATCACAATAGCAACACTGAGACAACCACTATTAATAATTTAACATAGCTCTTCCTAGATTTTCCTGTGATTTTTTTTTAAAATAGGGAGTATATTATTGTATACAGAATATTTTTACCCTGATTTTTCACTTAAGACAATATCATAAGCATTTCTGTCCCTCAATAGGAACTTTTTGAACATTTTTATGGTCACATATTTCATTCCTTGAAGTATCAAGATTTACTTAACCGCTACACTAATACTGCATATTTCGGTTGTTTCCATTTTCACTATTTGTACAAAAATAATATTTGAATCAACATCCTTGTGCACATTCTGTCAACTTTACTTTTATGTCTGTTTTTAGGATAGATTCCACACAGTGGAATACTCGGTCAAAGAATAGAAAGATTTTGAAGACACTGACATACATATTTCAAAATTGTTATCCAGATAATTTTGCTGATTTGTACTTCCACCAACAGTGTTTGACAATTCTGGTTATACCTCACTCGGTCAATATTCAGTATGTTCATTTCTTTAAAACTTTTCTAATATGAAAAATCTAAGGAATGTGTATTTCTTCAGCGTACAAATATTAGACTATTAGGAGACAAAACATTTTGTCACATTTACTAATCATTGATATTTCCTGTTTTGAAAATTGCTAGGTCCTGATTTTGTCCATTTACCATATTTAGGCAGGGCCTTGGTGTTTTCTTACTGATTTGTATGAGTTCTTTGCATATTAAGGATATCGCCCCTTACTGCTTCATATTTTTCCTATCTTCACATTTTATTTTAATTTATTTTTGATGTACAGCTGTTTGTTTTTAAATACAGTCAAATCTACCTTTTATGACATCTTTCATTGATTTTAAGTTTAAACAGATCATCCTGGTAAAAATCAGATCATTTATTATTTTCTTATTTTTAATATGATTTGATTTTCCACACTTGAACTCTGAGCAATATATTTTGGAATATGGATCCAAATTAATTTACTCTAAATAGTTAACCAGCCTTTTCCAACGATTTATAATGGTACTTTATCATAGATTACATTTTTAATACATACAGGTACTAATATCTGATTTGTACCACAGTACAATATCATATAGTTTTAATTTTGTAGCTATTAATATTTTAGTAGCTAAATAATATTTAAGTTATCTGGAATGGCAAATTGTCTCTAGTAAATCTTTTAAAACAAGATTCTCAGGTATTTTTACACATTTTTTCTTCTTTTTTTTTTTTTTTAAATTTGGGCCTATTTACATTCATAAATTATTTTGCCAAGTTTTTTAAAAACACCTTAAACTTTTAAATTAATTTGGGAAGAACTGAAATTTTTACAGTATTCAGGCTAAGAAGAAGTATAATGTTTTCCAGTTATCTGGGGTTTTAATTTATTTGGGTTTTCTTTAGGTCTCTCAGTAATATTTGGTGGTTGTATTTTCCCCACACAGTTATTTGACATTTTCTTTTCAGGTTTCCCTGCATATTTCTTGTTCTTGTTGTTGTTGAGAGGGATCTCTTTTTATTATTTTTCATAACTAGTCATTACTTCTGGTACATAAAAACATGTATTTATTAATGCTACTTTTGCAATCAGTAACTGTTGAAATTCCATTATTACTGTCCACTAGGAGCACAACCCCAACATCGTAGCTGGGCTCCATGAATCCTTTTTGCCCCTGTGTTGGCCCATTCATTACATATGCTGCTAAGTAAATTCAGTTTCCAAACAGCTTACACTCATTTTGCTCAAGAATCTACAATAACTGCCTTATTATTCAGCACATACATCTAAACTTTTTGTCTCATCTTTCAAGAACATCTTTTCATCATGTGACCCCACTCCACCTGGCCCACCCTGCATCTCTCTCCATCTGTTGGGCCCCTCAATGCCACCTGCAGATAAGCTTTGGTCTTGCTCAGGATTCCTTCAAGCCTTTGTAAAAGGAAACCTCATATTGACTTCACATAGATAGTTTCATTTTCAGCTTACCATAGTAAGCGATTCCCAAAGCTGAGGGAAAAAAAACAAACAAAAACATTTACATGTAGTGAAGGCAAAACACTGCTTAAGTACTTACTTGGCATTCTTCCGGTCTTCCAAGGCAGAGGTGTCAACACATAGCCATCTTTGTAAGCAATAATGGTTAAGCTGAGTCCTAATTTATAGGGTACTCTTATCAACACTGCTCCATTGTTTTTAGTTACTGTGGAATTTGTCTTCGTGTAGTTTACAAACACTTCTACAACTGCTTGACTCAGGTACTGGCGACTGATGATGTCATTCACCTGGACTTTCAGCATAAACACAGACACTGAAAGAGAAAAAAGCCAGACATGGCGCTGTTATATGTTAGATCCTAGAGTACATGTCACTGTACTTTAAAGTGCCATGCAGACATCTGAATAACAATACAAAACTTTTGATAAATTTAGGAAATACATATGTATGGACAGATTGATAGAAAGCAGTGTGAAAACATTCCAAAGTCATTATTCTTCCTAAAACTAAATAAATTTGAATTTGTTATTAATAAGGCATGGTATAACTACTCCATTTTTTCTCCTGCCGACTACAAGAAGAAAGGAAAGCCATGAATAACAGAATGACAGATGTTCTCTCTTCAGGAAAATACATTTTTACTTTGTCTCACTACTTTTAAGCCAGCAAGTTATATAGATTTAACACTAGTGTTAACTTTAATTTTGACTAAATCAGAATTCAGTCAAAGTTCTTAGAATAATAAGCCATGTAACCAAATCCATTAGTGCATGGCTAGCTTCTTCATTTTATTCTGTTGTATGGAAAGCATGGGGTGCTTTTCAGTTTCAATATACAAAATATCGAACAAAAATCTTTCTCTAAAATATCAAAAAGTATTATCCACTAAATACATAAGAAAACACATTGACATAATAAATTAAGAAAAATGAGGAGTTAAAGCTTCTTTCTATCTAAACCTCCAGTCTACTCTTTGAGTACAAATCTTGACAATATGTTCATGGATTTACCAGTGATAATGCCTAGCTTTAATAAAAAAAACTCTTATCATCATGGAAATGCCTTCACAATGCCTGTATTACAACATCTTTGCCAAAGATGCCTTCCCTTCCAATAAAAATGGGCTTTGGAGTCAGTCAAGGACCATCTCTGCCACTCCCTAGATCTGTGACCTTGTTAAGTTATTCACCTAATTGAGAGCACAGTGACTACTTTTCAAAGTAAATAAAATGAAATGATGCAAATAGTGTGCTCAGCACAGTGTTTGGTTGTCATTTGATATTATTATTAATATATCATATCAGTTCAGCTCATTACTATGATTTCATTCTAAAGTAAATTAAAATGTTTGTAAGCATTTAAAATCAAAACATGAAAAGGAGCTGGGATAAATATATGTTCCTGGTGCCAAGCATTGTATGTATGTTTGTTATAAAAAAAAAAAAAACCCTCAACACATCTTTGTAAAATATGGAATATCAAGTCCATTTTACTGATGAAGAAATGAGAATTCAGACAGGTAATGCAAACTGCCCGTCTCACAGATATCAAGAGGTTGTGTCAGCCGTCAAGTGTCCCTATAAATGACTCCAAACCGATCTTTACACCATGTTAGTGAGTCTTGGGGGAACACTACCAAAATTAATTCAAGGAATGTATGATTGCAATCATCACCGAGAACTTAAATTCTTATATAACAATATCAATTAAAAACGGGGCAAAAGGGTTCCCATACACACAGGCAAATGCCAAACCAAGGCTTCAAACTCAAATGGAAATATAACTCTTGGGTAAAAAAATAAAAGTTTGTAATATATATGACATGATGGACTCCTAAACCAAATGTACTTGAGTAGGTCTGCTTACGTAGTACAGAAAATGATTTGTGTAGAGGATAAGTTGCTGATGCTCAATTCAAAATAGTTCCCCCAGTCTCCTGTCCTTAATTCCCTAGACAGAATTTATTGAGCCACCGGCATAAAGCATCGAACTAATGTGGACCTGACAGATTTTGTTAGGACCTCAAAGTGTGAATTAAGATACACAGAGGCTAATTGACAATGAAAAACAAACAAACAAACCACAACGAAAGAAAGAAAGAAAGAAAGAAAGAAAGAAAGAAAGAAAGAAAGAAAGAAAGAAAGAAAGAAAGAAAGAAAGAAAGAAAGAAAGAAAGAAAGAAAGAAAGAAAGAAAGAAAAAAGATACACAGAGGCTAACCATTGCTGGAGATGAACCATGTTAGAAAGTCTATGAGGTCCAACCCTTTAGGCTTTCCAGCATTTCCCTGGTCCTTCTCTTTCCAGAAGCTGGGTTGTGCAGCCCACCTGCTGATATGTGAGCTATATCATAATCCCTCCCAAAAGTCCCTTTATTTCTTGTAGCCAGACTTGGATTCTGTTGCTTGATTCCAAAGCAAGCACTTAAATGATATAGGGTACAACTGTAAATCAGGGTGTTTTATATGCTACGTTTTTAGAAGAGAAGGCAAAGTATGGAAGGATAATGCTATGTACCAAAAATATGATAAACCATATGAGATGAAGATTGCACATAACGAAAAGATAAGGGAGTTAGGATTTCCTATTCAAATTTAATGATGGCCTTATTCAAACTAAGTGTACTTACAATGGCTCCTTCAACAGCATGTTCAGTGATGGAAACTCAATAGAGAACTTTTATTCATTCATTTGCTGCAAAGACTAATTTCAGAAATTCTCAGACCGTTTGGATTTGTGGACGAATTCCAATGTGTAGTAAGATCTTAGGCTAAATTCGTTTTTTAAAAAAACTGCACATTCCACTTGTTTCATCCTGGTAAGAGTACAGTTGCCAAAATAAGACACACTAAAACCTCCTGACATTCTGAAGCTGGATTTGACTCATAAAATGTTTTCTAAAACATTTTCTAATCCAGAATGGATGATTTTATTTTTTCACATATAATAATGTTAATAAATTTGATGAGGAAATGAATATCAAATTCAGAAAAAACAATTTGCAAAGGTCAAATCTTGGCTACCAAAATTAGACTCCCTCTCTGAGGAGATCCCCTATCTCTGTTCTCTAGTTTGCCTTACAGACTTAGGACATACTGAAGGCCTGACCAGGAGCGTCTTCTCTAGCTCAGACTGGAAAAAACTATTGATGGTCATGTGATACACTTACCAGGACCAGGGCTAGAACTTTTACACAACACAACAATGAAATTGTCCAGTTTCATCCTAATACAAACCTGCAAGACATTTCTCCTGTTTTAAGGCAAGGAAATTAAGGCTAAATTGCACAGTAAGGATATCAGTAGGATTGACAGACGGATTCATCTGACTCCAAGTCCCCAGCATTTCAGTCCACACATCTATCATTGAAAAGCTGTAGGAATTTGGTTTGCATCATAATTTACTAGTTTACTTACTTCCTCCCAACCAGTCTGAGGAGGAAGTGTATTTCGCTGACCCTAAGAGCCTCCCACCCCCCATCCCTCAGCCTGGTTTCTGTGGCCCCAACACAAGTACCAGCAAAAACTGTATTAAAAACAAAACAAAAACAAAAACTTGGCTGAAAGCCTGGCCAAAACAATTAAACAGAGACAAGCGACTCTTTTCCCTTCAAATAAAAGGAAAAGTTATAAAGAACTACCTGCCCAAGATTTAAAATAGGATGCTTCTGACTTTTGTGATGGCAACAGTTTCACCAGACAAACAAAGCTGGTAGCCAGAAGCAACATATATCCATAACAATCCCCCCCCCACTAGTGCTCTTCTCCAACAAAAGTACGTTAGCATTTAGATTGGGCAGATTCTGTGATTAAACATATGATTTTCAACCAGAGGGGCTTTTATCTCCATAATCTACCTACTCTTTTCCATTGTATTTTCAGCTTTCCACACACATATTATTTTCTCTGTCACTTAATTATAACCATTATGCTTTGCCCATGTAATCTTCTTTTCAATATGTCATCACTGCTTTAAAAGTGGTTTAATATCATGATTTGAACTGCACCCTTAAAAAACATATAATCTAAATGTTGAGAGAAATAAGTAAAAATAAAATACACATCAGTGAGCAAGGTCCTGAAGTTGCTGGTAAGATTTAACTATTTAGCACATAATTACAAGTGCTGTGAAGTAGTGAGAATTAATAAAATTCAAAAGGTAATAATAAATAGGTATAAAGAAATGTTCTTGACAAAGTTTACAGAACCAACACGATATTATGGTTTTGCCCTAGATCTACAGAGGTAACTCAAAATCCAGAAAGGGTTAAAAAAATTACCGCTATTTATTTCGGCAACATTTAGCGCTTGAAGTCAGGTGGGCTGATAAATTACAATCCCATTTCTTTTCAAGAGAATTTGACATCATATTATTATGTAGCTCCCATTATGTGGATTTCAGCTGTGCCCATGGAAAAATCACCTTATTTTAAGATTTCTCCTGTACGAAAACTAGCCTTCTTTCCTTTCATGTTTCAAGCATCTACAATAATTTCATTTCATATACAAATCTTTTCCTCTCTAGGAATACAATGCTAAAAATATACTAGGTATATAAAGCTTTTATAAACAGATCAGAGATCCAATTTTTAAAAAATACAATATTTTAACCATGAAATATATTTTTTAAAAACTTGATTGACGTCTATGCGTTCTAATGAGAACTGGAAAAAAAATGAAGAGTACAAAAAGAAAGCACAGTCGGTAACCACAAGATTGCCATGGGATATGAAAGCCAATTTGGGGAATGTAATCAATAATGTTGTAAAGATTTTGTAGGGTATCCTATGGACAGTTGTCTCATTAGGGAGACCACCTCGGGGATGATGTAGATGCCTGATCACTGCACTGTACAGCTGAAGCTGAAGCTGAACAATAATGAATGTCAACTACAATTTTATATATATAACTATATATATATATATATATAGTTATATATAGTTATATATAGTTATATATAGTTACAAGAAGCGGAGTACAGCATTAGGAATAGAGACAGTGGAAATGTAATGGCTCTGTTCGATATCAGATGGGTAGTGGATGGGGGAGGGGGAGTTGTCACTGTGTGAGGGATATAAATGATAAATGTCTAACTAGTACATTGTTTTGTGCACCTGAAACTAATAAAAAAAAGTTTAAAAAAAAGAATAAGAAAAAGTACAAAAATATAGTGGAATGAAATAGTTGGTTGGTAAAATTAGAAATATTCACCTATATTAATTCACCGAACAAATGTTTACTGACTGCCTATTTTTGGGCAGCTCTACACTAGCTAGATATTGGGGATACAAACATTAATAAGACACAGTCTTGCCTTGAGAAGTTTATACTGAGGAAACATGTGAAAAAACAGTACTGCACAATTATCTGATACTACCATAAAAGAGGTTTCAAAAGAAACAGTATTGAAACACAGACAAGAACTTTCTATAGTACCTAATATAGTCTTCTATGAAGTTATGTAGAAATTAATTCAGAATCAAAATATGTAACAATTCCTATAATAAGTCTCAATCTCAAAGAGAGATACCGGCACTCCCATGTTCAGTGAAGTTAAGTGAATAGCTAAGATATGGAAACAACCTAAATGTCCATCAGTCTATGAACGAATAAAAAAAAATATGTTGCACATACAATGGAATATTATTCAGCCTGAAAAAAGGAAATCCTGACATTTGCAACAACATGGATGTACTTGGAGGACATTATGCTAAGTATGGTAAGCCAGACACAGAAAGACAAATAATATATGATCTCACTTAGATGTGGAATTTAAAATAGTCAAACTCATAGAAGCAGACAGTAGAATGGTGGTTGCCAGGGGTTGGGGGAGGAGGAAATGGGGAGATGATGGTCAAAGGTAATGACGTTTGTTATACAAGCTGAATAAGTACTAGAGATCTACTATACAGCACAGTGCCTATTGCTAACAATGCTATATTATCTTCTTAAAATTTCCTAACAGGGTAGATCTTAGTTTAAGTGTTCTTACCACAAAATAAAACATAAGAGGGACAGGAGGAAACTTTGGGAGGTGATGGATATGTCTATGGCTTTGATGGTGGTGGACATTTCACAGGTATATACTTATCTCCAAACTCATCAAGTTAAATACGTTAAATATGTACAGGTTTTTACATGTCAATCATATGTTAATAAAGTAGTTTTTTAAAAAAATAAGTATTGAAAATGTGGATTTAATGAAGGTATGACAATTAAGTTCATGAACTCATCCTAGAAAAAGTGCTACATATCTCATTGCTGAATATCACCTTTGAAGTACTCCCCTTGGGAAGCTATGCACTGACGCCAGTGCCTAGTCACCCTTCAAAGCAATTTTGGAACTCTTTTTCTGGAATGACCATCAAAGCTGTCGTATTACACCTTTTATGTCCTGAATGTCATAAAAATGTCTTCCTTTCATTATTTCCTTTATCTTCGGGTAAAGAAAGAAGTCATTGGAGGCCAGATCAGGTAGGTAGGGAGGGTATTCCAATATACTTATTTGTTTACTGGCTAAAAACTCCTTTGTCTAATTCAAGCACAGACAATGCTGTGTGGCTGGTGAATTGGCGTGATGCAAGAGCCATGAGTTGTTGGCAAAAAGTTCAGGTCGTTTTCATCTACATTTTTCACGCAGCCTTTTCAGCACTTCCAAATAGTAAATTTGGTTAACTGTTTGTCCAGTTGGTACAAATTCATAATGCATAATCCCTCTGATCTCAAAAAAGGTTAGCAACATCGTTTTGACTTTTAATTTGGACTGATGGAACTTTTTTGGTCGTGGAGAAGTGGTTGATAGCCATTGTGCACTTTGATGCTTTTCTTTCAGGGTTGTATTGGTACGCCCATGTTTCATCACCAGTGATAACAAGGCCCAAAATATTGTCTTGCCTCCTGAAAAGGTCTTGGTAAATTTCAACTCTCCTTTTCTTTTGTGCATCAGTGAGCTCCTTCAGGACCATTTTTGCACACACCTTTCTCATGCCAAGATTTTCAGTTCAGATTTTCCTAACTATTTCTCTATTGATGTTTACTTGGTCTGCTGTGCTTCTCACAGTCAGGCAACAATTTTGATGCACTATTTCGACGAAT
Organism: Rhinolophus sinicus; assembly: GCF_036562045.2. Lineage (NCBI taxonomy): Eukaryota > Metazoa > Chordata > Mammalia > Chiroptera > Rhinolophidae > Rhinolophus > Rhinolophus sinicus. Next base: position 168,693,473 of record NC_133751.1, on the reverse strand, counting down.
TTTTGCAATGTTTTCATCAGTTCTGCTCATTACTGGCCACAATGACCTCTCTTCATCAGTGACATGTTCTCTCTCCTCAGAAAAAGGTTTAGTCCATTTGTACACTGCTGTTTTCTTCATGGCATTATCTCCAAAAACTTGGATTAACATGTCCCTGATTTCACTTCCACTCTTGCCAAGTTTAACAAGAAATTTAATGTTTGTTCATTGCTCTCATTCAAGCTCAGACATTCTCATGATGGTACACAAAAACACACAACAATAATGATGTGTGGCACTGCCACACATCGACATGAACACAGCTGTGAGACACTGATATACCAAAGTTACGAAACCTAACCAAGCTGTTTGTACAGTGCTGCCAATGTAAATGCATGCTGGCAAGTTCTCAAACTTAATTGTCTGACCTCGCAGGATTTCCACAGAAGCCAGCTGAACTTATAGCCAGCTTTTTAGCCCCAAATATTCAGTGAAATTTTGAGCTTAATCCGACCGTTGCCAGTGAGAAAAATTTTATATTATTACAACAATCACAACAAATAAACATTAAAATTATTTTGCTTTAGGAAGTTCATACAGCTTTTCCTTCTTTTTCTTAAGAATATTTAACTTGGAAATTTTGACTAGCGAATACAGAAGTAGCAAAACTTCATAAACACAATGCAACCGTATTACAGCAAAGATTAATTTAAAAATTTACTTAGACTATTACAAAACAATGTTAACAAAGTTGTCTTACAATTCTTTCTCAGTACAATTTCCTTATTTAATTGGAAGGAGGGCGGAAAGTTTAGAAAAGGGTGAGGACAACAAAGAAGCTTATAAAAAGAAAGGACCATGTTATTCTGCATTCTGTAAAGCAGAGTGAAAAGGGCTTCAACAGTTTAATCTTTACAGCATTTCAAACATGGACACACTACCTCCTTCTTTCAAAGGAACAAAAGAGTGCTGAATTAAAGGAAAAAGACTTAGTAAAATAGAAAAGCCTCCTTTTCATTGCTTAAGCACCAGATTGAATCCAAAATGCTGATTGGATTTGGAGTTTGAAAGAAAAAAAAATCTGTGCCTGTTTGAAACAAAACCAAATTTATTTGCAGTAAATTAATATTCATCACAAAGAAAATATCAAATCTAAGAAGACATTACAGAAATAAAATAAAGACATGATCTCCAAAGGTAAAAAATGTTATGGAGCAAACACACATTTTTTACATTAGAAATAGAGCCTAAATGCGTGTGATTCACCCAAACTCATGAAATGAATAACATAAAGAATGTGATTCACCCAAACTCATGAAATGAATAAAATAAAAAGAATCCTTGTAACGTAAGAATGAGCACATTGCAAACCACTCAGTAGGGAACAAATGAGAGAGCTGAGCCATTAGTATTTAGTCTCAGTTCCTGTTTGCATACCCAAAAGGTTCTTTTCCTCAATGGAAAATAGTATATCAGATTCAAGCTCCTAAAATATATTGTCCAAGCTCACTCCTGATTTTTACCATTTCTTCCCAATTTTTTATCCTGCCTTAGAATCACAATTATTCATCCACTCACTCACAAATTCATTCAACATTCATTTATAAGTACTCTATATAAGTAGGCACTTATTGTGGAGTGACGGAAGAACCCAGTGAGGAAAAGTTAAGGATCACTTTTTTACTTATGTGTTTGAAAAATCATTGGTCCTGGCTGCCATGGGACTACTGGGCACCTAACTCACACTGAGGTGGAAGACCCGGCTCCTCTATGGAGGCAAGATTGGAACTGATTTGAAGAAGGGATGTGGGCAAAGGATAGGCCCTGAAACCCAGAATTCAATCACTGATACTCATCCTTAAGATTCAGCTCAGAAATCAACTCCATACTGAGGTCTTCTCTGGGTCACCCCACCCAGTTCCAGGACACAGTACCCAGGTATGCTGAGGGATGACAGGCAGTGCTGTTCCTCTTCCTTTGTACTGATCACTCAACTCTGAGTTATCAGGGTCATGTTTGGCATCACAGATTAAAAAAAAAAAGACTGAAAGAAGTAAGATTTTCTCTGAGAGAACTCAGCAAAATTTTAAAGACTGAGGAAAGAACAATGACATTAAGAAGAATATGTGAAGACGCTGCCAAAAATAGAAATAAGTGATCTGAGAAAATGTGAGAAGCAGATATTCCTCCTTGGAAAGACGGGAATTTAGCAATTCGTCCAGGAAGCATGTGATGATAGACACCACCCTCCTCCCTCGAGAATGTCCTTGTGTGCTGACGTGCCCCACCGTGTCCCTGAGCTCACTCCCTCCTATGTCCTCACACCTTCTGATCCACGTCGGCCCCTTGCGCTGCTGCCTTGAGCATGCCAGGCATGCTCCCACCTCTGGGTCTTTGTACAAGCTGTTCTTTTCTGTCTAGCATTCTCTTCCCCCAGATATCCAAAGAGCGTATTCCCTCACCTCCCTAAAGTCTTTGTCAAAATTACACTTCTCATAACTCCTACCTGACCAGTCCCCCTAACCCTGTTTCAGCGGTCCTAAGACAACTTTCAAGTTCATTAATTCACCGGAAGGACTCACACTGGCAGGTCATACTCACAACTAAGATTTATTACAGCACAGGATGAAGAATAAATGCACCAGCCAATTCCAGAGAGGTCAGGCACGGGCTTCCAAGTCCTTCTCTGCCAGAACTGCACAGGACACAAGTTCTCTCTTAGCTGTGAGCTGCAGGGACATATACAAAGTGTCTCTTTGCAGGGAAGGCCAATAGAGTCTTAGGGTCCAAGGCTGGAAGGGTGGTGCTGGTCATGTAGATACATTCCTATTAGGTAACCAAGTATGGTAGCCGGACCCCACCATAGGTACACCAGGTATGTATCATGAATTTGTTAAACATCTCTGACAGGCTGGAACAGCGAGTCCCATTGCTTGGGCGTATACAACATCATTCATCAGTAAAATAAGGAACATTGCAAGGGCCACATTCCCAGGAGCTGGCCAAGGGGCAATCATGGTTCCAGCCTCCCCTAGCAACTTGCAAGGATCGAGCAATCAAACCCTCTGTGTTACCATGCCCCTCACATCCTATTTTTTCCATAACTACCTTCTTTATGCATACATAATTTACTCATTATGTTCATTTTCTGTTTCCTCTACTAGAATGTTAGTATGAGGTCATACTTTTTCATTTTATTTACTGCTGTACCCTTATTTTTGAATGAATGGTTGAATGAATCAATGAATTCATTACTCTGATATTATTGAGACCACTGGCGTAGAACCACTTAATAATTGCCAGGGAGGATGCAAATATATATAATAAAATGAGGTAGATAAGTCTTGAAGTGGAGGGTGGGACAAGAAGATGCGTAAGCAACTATTTCTGTGCAGAAAACACTTGTGAATTATGTATTTTAAGAATACAAATTCTTTGATTCTTCACCACTTCTTCCTTCAGTTACTTCTGCAACAGACAACATTCATTCTTGCAATGTTGAGAAAGAACTTCAAAAAGCAAGATTTAGGGCAACCACTGTTGCTTTTCCTTCGAAAAGCAATTACATATATGAAGATTGAGTTCCTCCAAAAATTACCCAACTTTAAATAACTGATTGGAAAAATACTCTGTGGATGGATATATCACCAAAATCGGAGTTGGCAATAAAAATGGAAACAAGTATGTGACAACAAGAATAATGCTACAAGGGAAAAAGTCTTATGTTGGAAAATAATTAAAGACATTTTAAAATGTAAACTTGTTGTAAAATCTATTGCACACAGACTTAGGTTTCTTAATAAGTTGCTATTTGAAAGGAGTAATCCATGAGGAATCTTCGAGTAGTACATGTTTTCCCCTTGATGTTCAAGCATATTGATGATGGTGTATGAGAGAAACAAGGAGACCATTGGAGAACCATCACTGAATGTTCCCTCTCATGAATGTAACAAGGGAAATTAGGTTAGGTGTTAGCCAGGGTACAACACCCCCTTGGGGGATGAATTAAGTATGGATTATGCGAATTGGACACAAAGTCTCTAGCCTCTTTTGCAACTTAATGACTCACTGTCCTTATGTATTCCCAATTTAGCATAATTGATGGACGAGTCTGGAGAACACTGCCATCCATGCTAAAAGGAGAATCAAGCTATTGCTACTTATGTAATTAACATCCTGAAAAGGATTTGGTGTAGCAAACTGAAAATGTCCCCCAAAAATTATTCTGCCAAAATATTTTCCACCAAGTTTCTAGAAAGCATGTAATATCCCCAAACAGCAAATAACAGCAAAGTGTGATTAATATTTTGAGCTGCACAACTCTAAGCCAGGGGACTTCAGTTAAGAGAAAACTCATTGCTGGAGTTACTGTTAACACATTTCTCCAGAATGGGCTAATTTAAGGTAGGGTCAACTCTACCAACTGGGATGGCCAGCAGCCTCCACGCCTTGCCAAGACCTGTCCAGCACGGCCCAAAGACCATCGTCATCTCTGAGCCTAGTCCTCTCTATCCTGCAGCAGGGAGGTTTTCCTTAGCATTGCTTGTACAATGCATTCAAATTTCAAAAACATCTCAGAACGGAAGAATATGGTACTGTAAAGTACTTTCAGTGTAGTGCTTTGAATCGAGTTAAGTGCTTTTTTTTAAAGTACTTATTTTTAGTGGTTTCACATTTTTATGCTGCCAAGAAACAGTGTGACTAGTGTTTTCTGTTAGAATGTATAGAGAGGCTTAGCAAATGAATACCTAAAGCCAATGACATAATCGACCACAACTTAGTAAACAAATCCTTTGAAGTACCTAAAATAGAGAACATCAAAAGCCCAAGATTTGGGGCCACAGTTCCCAAACTGTGCTTGAAGCCATCAAAAGTCACACAACAAACACACAGGGGTGCCAGAAGATATTTTAAATTTTCGTGCACACACAATGATGCTAACATCTGTTGGGTCACCATACAAACTCAGAGTCCATAATTCAATGTACTACATTCAAATGAATGATATTACACATTTCTGAAGTTGGGGGTGTTCAGTGATTGCTTTGATAAAAAGCAAACACTGCATGAAAACGAATGTTGAACAGGACATGAGGATGGCAGTGTTCATTCTCATTCCAAGGTCTGAGAAGTTGTGCAGTGTCTAATATACAAATACATCCCATTAAGTAATTAGCAAATATGTATTATTATTATTATTATTATTTAAATGATTACTAAGTTGCTAGAAGTTGTTAAATTGTTTGGTCACAAAAAAATTACTGAGACGCTAAATGGACTGTGAACCAAGAGAGTTTAGGAACTTGTGTGTTTGGGCAGTCATTTTATGGTACACACTTTTATTAAGCACCTGCTATATGCAAGATCTGTATTAGTCCTTGTGAGAGATACAAATAAATTAGTTGTTTTCAAATATGGGGGTGCCAAAACAATGTATACACATGACTTATATTCATCTTTATTATTGGTATATATTGAGTATTACTATTTTAATACAGTTTTTTTTCCTTTCTTAAAATGTATATACATTTTTTTGGCACCCTCTGTACATGTGTAAAAGAGTCAAATGGAAAGGTGATAGTACCAAGAAACACGCATACAAAGCATTTGAGATTCAGCGAACTGTATGATTAAATTATTCTGGGTAACAATATTACTCAAGAAACTAATCATATGTGAACTTTTATTGTACATCTTTCTAAAAATCACTTTATTGTCTGTAAAAATATTTCGGAAACAATTTTTCTTTGAAAAAAACTCATTTAGTATTGTAAACACACGTATCTACTTAATTATTTTTGAATGCATGACTGATTGCTTGAATAAACAAAGAAATTAAATATTAAACAAAAATTATACAAAACTTTGAGGTTACCAATTTGCACAATATTTTATTATTGTTACCTTTTCCAGTATGCTCAATTCTCTTGGCCTAGTACAGCAGTTCTCAACCCTGTGTAGACATTAAAATCATTTGGGGAACTTTTGCTATATTCCCAGTTCTCACTTCAGCCCAACTGTGTCAGAATCATTGCAGATAGGGTCCAAGGAATTGCATTTTTAAAAGACAGGTCCTAGATGATTCTAATGCACAGCCAAGGTTGAGAACTATTGACCTATGATAAAAAAATGAGTAAGTATATCCTGAAAGGGGTAGGGATATGACCCGAAGTCATCCTCTTTAGTTCAATTGTTCTGTTTCTATTAATATAAAATAATTTAAAGTACTTACCTTTGATTGAAATGGGCATGTACATTTATTCCATGGCTTGCCTTGGTTCCTCTGTTGCATACCCTTAGAGGCACAAGCACGCAGAGAAACAGAGATGCAGGATACTGATGAGAAAGAAAGCTAACCGTGATGGTTACATCTACAGATAGCTATTATTAGCTTGTTTGCTTTTTTAATCACTGATGTCGGCCATTTTCTAATCATTTATTTCTGTGTTCTTCTCATATTCAAACTACCTGGTTAATTCAGGGTTTGGCGTCACTCAATATTTTTCATTAGTTTTTTTAATGTTCTATATAGAAAATTTAGAAAATACAAAAAAATAGAGGAAAATAACTATTTCCTAATCCAATTTCTCAGAAGTTATTTGCCCCCCATCCCAGTACCTTTAAAAGCATACTAAGGGAAAGCAATGGATTTATAAAATTAAGATCATATGTGTATACGTATATAACTGTGTATATGTTTATATAAATAAGCATGAAATAAAGTATGAAAAAACTCACCAAATTGTTAACATAGACTGTATTTGTTGGGTCATGGGGGTGAGGAATACCATTTGACTTGCTGTGGTGTATACAGTGAGCATGACTTATTGGTAGAAAGAAAAAAAAAGCCAATAAAAAATGTCATATGTCATATGTGTTTTTCAGTTAAGATTATATTGTGAATATGTATCCATGATATTAGTCTTCAATATTAACATATTTCATAACTGAAAAACATTCTATGAATTGTTATTCATTTAACTCGTAATGTATGTTTGTTTCGTCATTTCTAATGATTTAAACAAAAATCCATGTATACATATCTTCATTTGAATTTTCAATCACTATTTCCTTGGAAGAAGAAATAATAAGTCACAGGTATAAACTGTTTAAAGCTTCTTGATATCGATTACACTAAAATGCTTTCCCGAAGTGATACCAATTTATACTATAAACAGGAGAGTATTCATGTTTTTATTTTACTGTAGTCAATATATCAATATGACTGCTCCTGTCTCCCCAGGGAGTTAATATGAAAAAATATATATTCAGTAAAGTTTTGAAATAATTCTATTTTCCTTTAACTTTACTTTTCATTCCACCATTGTTATTTTCTTTTCCTTCACGTCCTCTTGATAGGTTGAGAGATCCTCTTACAAAGAAAACTAAATACACAAACAATAGCCTGACAAAGAGCCCAACACATACCATTTTATTGCTTTGGGACTGCATTGGTAAATTCATAGACTTCATTCACAGAAAAATAAAGTGGAAAGGACTTAATAAAATATCCATTCTTCCCATTACAAAGGCTTTCTCTCTTTGTTCTTTCCACATGCAAAGAATGTTTAAATCAATGAAGAGAAAATGGAACTTATTTAGAACATGCCAGACACATACTTCAGCATGTCTTTTAGAAGGCGCTTGAAACCTACTGTCAGCATTTCATTTAAGCAGGATAAGACCCATGCGTAGTGAGTGGTTAGATTTAAATGGAATGAGTCCCAGCATTTCCTCCAATGCTTCTCTGACACCTTAGTAAAATGCAGCATTTTCCCTGTAATTAGACATCTAAAAGGAATACTGACCAGTAAATAGAAATTCAGGTGCTACCAGTAAATAGAAATTCACGTGCCTAAAGCATTAATTAGCACAGCATGAATAGCACAGCATGATGGGACACATGCAGTCTAGTATTAGCAGGTAGCCAACATATTGACAGGCCTGGGAATTTTAAGCAAAATGAATCATTAATTTATTTTTTCAGTGAAAAAAAACACACATGAATTAAAACATCTTAAGAAACAAAGCAGATATGACCATGCATATGCAGTACACATTTTATAAAAAGGAAAGGCTGATAGGTAATATCACAATATTTTTTAAAATTCAGATATAGATTAAATTTACTTAAATATACATTTATTGCATACTGACCAGACAAAAGGTAAAGTGCCAGGTCCAGTGGGAGTATATATCATAACTTCTATTTATTCAATACCTTTTCTGTGTCAGAAACTACGCTCCGCTAAATTTTTATGTATGTTATTATAGTTAATATTACCCAGTTTCTAGGCTGAAGTCGTTCCAAATCTAGTGGGAAAGGCATACAAAAATGATACGAACGAATTATTATGGATATATAGAAAAGGGAAATATGAATTCTAAATGAAGGAATGTGGGACATTTCCAAGTAGGAATTAATTGAGGCTGATGTAGAGAGTAGATACATTTTAAAATTCAGAGTAGAGGCAAGGACACTTCAGGAAGAAGGAACAGCATGAGAAAGGCTACCAGGATTAAAAGGGGGAAAAAAGGAAATAAATGCCATATTAAGAGAATGACAGACATTTGTAGCAAGAAAGAAAAAAAAATCTGTTAACAGTGGGAGATGATTGAATTTCATTCCACTGTTTATGTAATGAAAGGTTGAGCAGTGTGTGACCAGACCTTTTAAGAGAGGTATAAAAATTTGTAAAATGCACCTGGAGAGTGAGCAAGTAAAAGTATCTATTGAAATAGTTTAGGATCAAGTAAAGAAAGTCAAAATTAGAAGAGAGGCAATGCCAAAGAAAGATTAGAAGCAAAAACATTTAGGATTTGGAAACTGACATGATATTGACATTGTGGGAAATTTAAAACAATGTGAGATTTTTGATCTTCAATGACTAGGAGAATAGAAATAATAGTCTTTCATTTAACAATTATTTATGGAGCGCCTGATAATTGTTGATCAAGGTGATAGGCACTGACAGTCTGCCAAATAGACCAAGATCACCATAGTCCCTATGCTGGACTGGAAAGACTAGGCTGCAGAGAAATCAACAGGCTATTTGAACTGACAGCCAAGAGTGCTTCCCTACATCAAGTGCTATAGAAATCCAGAGTGGGGACCCCAAGGCAGGTCTGGAGGGTCCAGAACTCCTGATAGAGTTGAAAGTTAAGCTGATACCAGAAAGCTCCTCTCACCGTACGTAGACAAGCCAAAGCTATTCAGACAGGAAAGAATTCTAGGCAGCGTGAACAAAAATGCTGAGACCAAAGATGGCAGAGGGGGGGAACTGCAGACAGGAGAGACTAATTATAGCACAAAATGGGAAGAAGGAGACTGAGAAGAACGAGTGGAATCTGAACAGAGGTACCCATTATAGTAGACTTACCTACTGTCCTTCTGGAAAGAAACATAAATTAAATAAGCTGTCAAAGTTAGTCCATCCTGGTAGTTCTATGATATAACTCAGTTGAAAAGATCTCCCCTCTTTATATCAGCAATTCTTTAATCTTTAATCTCTGTGAATCTGTTGAATCTATGGTCTCTCTTCACCTCCACCCCAACAAAAAATTGTGTATACCCACAAACATACAAAAATTTTGCATGTAATTCATGGGTTGGGAGGTGCGGTCAAAGATTCCCATAAACGAGGGTTTCTAAATTTTGTTGAGAACAACAGAATGTTAGGTGCTTTGCTTTTTTTTTCTTTTCTTTTCTTTTCTTTTTTTTTCTTTTTTTTTTTTTTTAACAAGAATGATTGTCCTAACTATCACTGTCAATTTCAAAAATGAGTTTTAACTTTTTGGGTTAACATGGGTCATTTTTCCAGAGACTGTATCGTCTATTTGAAGAGCCAAACAGCCAGGGTCCCAATGCTAGCTCTGTCTCTTACTACCTATGTGATTGTGGCAAGTTACACAGCCAATCTGTGCCTGAAATTAATCTATGAAATGAGAACAATAACAGCACCTAATTAATAGATATACCTCATAAGGTTACTTTATAATGTAATAATAAACCATGCTTAGAATAGCTCCTGGCTCCAAGTACTAGTAATGTTTGGTATTATAATTCCATATTTGAAACTATGAGTATTTCTTTAGCTTTGAACATAAGTCTCTGATATTTTTGAATTTACCAAGACCTGCTTAGAAAAATTAGCACATATTACTCTTCCCAATTAGTAATGGGGACGCAGGAGTCAAAGAGAAACTTGCTCAAGGTCTCACTGCTAAAACGTAGTGAAGACAGTGTGTTGCCCATTTGAAAACTTTCCTCTTTTTTAAGTAAAAAAACTGAGGCATCCAATGACGTGACATCACTTATTATGGAGGATTCTAGAACATCAAATGGACTTGTATGTAATTCCTTTCCCTATATCAAACAATGCCAAAAGCTGCATAGAGGCAAATTTATTGAGGAACCAGATGCGTTGCTTTTTTTCCATCCCCAAATGTGAATATAAGTTTCTCTGATGAAGCTATACAGTAACACAATTTCTGAAGCAGTCAACTGTAAATAAAAACAAATTAAACATGTAAGAATAAATTCTCACACTCCTAAGACAGACTGCTCTATAACCATAAGTAGCCACAGGAACAGGCTTTAAACATGCTTAATCAATGTAGGATTGTTCTATAGCCTCAGAACCACAGAATTAGTTTGAAACTTGTTTAATCAATCAATCATTGACTAATTGCCTCACTGAACCGTCTTCTGTAAGGCAACCAATCAATGACCAACACTCCTGAGCATCAGCCAATCATAAATGGACTCATTCCAATGATGGTGTGTCTGTGTGTCAACCAAATAGCAAGTCTCAGCTAAGAAGCCAGTTTCTACTGCTAATGTCATCCCACCAACACCTCTGAAAGTCCCCCAATCCCTGAACTCAACACTTCCCCAAAACTCTGTAGGGTCAGTTTCCAGCTCTGCTGAGAAAAAAATGTCTGATCTGCATAGCTCTCCCTGTCAATAAATTCAGCATTTTGTTTTTTTCAGCTATCAAATGGTGGTCTCATCCTTTGATACAAAGCATGTTATTTCAGGCCTTAGCAGATACTGAACACAATATTTCCTATATTAATAATTTTCCTAACATTCTTCCAAGTCTAGTACTGCATCCTTCACACCAGTACTAGGAATGACATGGCATCATTTTCCTTATGGATGGTTTTTATATTGAATGCTTTGAAAACAACATTTCATAAATAAAACAATTTAAGAGAATAGAATACACGTTTTAAATAAAAATAATGATGCACTAAATACAAATAACTAAATATTGAATAAAAAGTATAGGTGATTTTTAAATTTTCTAATATTTCTTAGAGCTTATTGAGAACAAAAAAGATATAACTATATACAAGCTTTGAAGGATTTTTTTTAAAGACAAATTATTTCATTTTAAGCTTCTATATCACACCTTACACATAAATAAATTCCATATAAATGACATACTTTAATATGAACAGAAAACTTTAGAATTAAACACAGGTTTTTTTATTTGTTTGTTTGTTTTTTTAATCACATCAGGTTAGGGAAGGAATTCTTAAACCAGATTCATAAATGTGATGATTAATAAATTTTGCCACATTAAGATATAAAAAATAGTTTCCACAAAAGTCTCTAAAAAAACAACGTTAAGAGATAAGTCAGACACTGGGGAAAAAAAATCTGCAGAACATATAAACTACAAAGATTACTATTTAGAATATATAAAGAACTAAAAAAATCAACACGGAAAAAAAACACACCCCAGAGAAAAACAGACAATGCATATAAAAAGACAACTCACAGAAAAGGAAAGAAGAAGAGGAAAAGCATGAAAACAATGTTGGGCACTGTGGGGGAGGAAAAAAAATTGTAAAATAAAATAATTTTCCCTCTTTCCCTTAGAAAGCTCTTCTAGATATTTATCCGAAGAAATCCAAAACACTAAGTTCAAAGGACAATTGCACCCCTATGTTCATTGCAGCATGATTTACAATAGCCAATATATAAAAGCAACCTAATAGATGAATGGATAAAGAAGATGTAGTGCATATATATACAATGGAATATTACTTAGCCATAAAAAAGAATGAAATCTTGTCATTTGCAGCAACATGGCTGGACCTAGAGGGTATTATTCCTAAGTGAAATAAATCAGACAGAGACAGACAAATACCATATGATTCCACTTATATGCGGAATCTGAAAAACAAACAAACAAAACAAAAATAAACTCATAGATACAGAGAACAAATTGATGGTTGCCAGATGGGAGGGCGGTTGGGAGGGATGGCTGAAAAAGGGGAAGAGATTAAGATGCACCAATTGCCACATACAAAAACAGACACAGGGATGTAATGTACAACATAGGGAATATAGTCAATATTGAAATAACTAAGTATGATGTCAGATGAGTACAAGACTTATCAGGGTGATAACTCTACAGGTTACATAAATGTCTAATCAATATGTTGTACACTTGAAAATAACATAATATTGAATGCTAACTGTTATAGCAAATAAAAAAAAATAATAGAAAGTTCTTTTGGCTGGGCTAATAATCAAAATGGCAAAAGGCAGAATAATAGGAGAAAATCGAGGAGGTGCCAAAACATGATGCTGAATGAAAAAAAAAAAATCAAACTGTATAATATGAATGTATATATATTGCAGTTTTTTAAACAGGAATTTCAGGATAGTAATTGATTCTGGGTAATGAGGGTAAGAGATGAGATTAGGGCTTGATTCTATCTTTAATTTTTATTTCTTAAAAAAGAGAGAAACCTGACAACAAATAAAGAAAAAAAGCTAATATTTGATTAATTTCAGTGATGAATACCTGGGTGTCCATTACATATAGACTGTATTTCTACATGTTTAGAATGTTTCATAATAAGATAAAATTTTGAAAATAAAAACAGAAGTGGGAGGAGTGAATACATGAATAAATATAAAAATACAAATCAAAAGTTTAGTTTCTACTTCCTGCTTTAGGTTTCACCAGCTAGCTTCCCATTTAGAGACAACTGGCAAAAAGAAAAAAGAAAAAATTCTCCTTATTCCTTTCCAGCCACCTCCTTTTATGTAGGCTCTAAAACTGTGGTGATCAAAAACAGGTAATTAAGCCATAAACAGTCAGGAAATAGCCTCTTATTAACTGAGTTTGTCTCTCCTGCCCTGGTGTTCCCACAGCACTTTGAAACTTTAATAGGCATAATATGATATCTTCCTATACTCTGCTAAATTATATTTTATCTATATATGTTTATGTTCTCTCCACCAATAAATATTAGGTATCTTGAGAGCAGAAAACTTGCTCTTCAAAGTTCCTTCAAAAAGTCAGAGACTCCACATGGTAAAGCTTACCTGCACTTGCTATACTGAATTTGAGTGTTATACTATACACCCATCTCTCCATTTGATTGTTTGAATAATTTTCCATTTTTGAATTTCTGTATATCATATTTAATTTTTAATGATGAGACTTTACAGACTAAGATATTGCCACCTCTACAGTAAAAATTTCAAATTCTTTCTCTAATGACAAAGCCTTGAGAGAACAGCATAAGCAGCTTTAGGTTAAGCCCTGAGTGATAGAGGTCAAGTCTTATATTCAGCCAGCCATCAATTTAGACACAGATGCCTCATTAGCCTTCACCACACTTGTCAATCAATTCCACCTAACCAATCAAGAAGCAAACATTTATCCCTCGATCTAACCTTTCAGAAAGCTATTACTGTGAACCCAGTACAAGTCCAGGGTTGAGACTGCCTTCCTGCCACTTGGCAGGCTCTGGAAGTATAGAGCAACAAAGATCAGTCTGACATGGCTGAATCCTTTGTTTTCAGTTACATTTGAAATGGATTAAAAAAAAAAATCCTAATCTACTTGCTCCAATTGATTTTTGCCCTATGAGCTTTCTAAACCTTCATGTGTTCTGTTTAATTTTTTACTTTAATTTGAATACAACCTATATCATGACTAAGAATTTTTAGTAAACTCCTGATGAATTCTATTTGGCCTTTATAATTCATGACTTTCTCCTGCTTCCTACTTAGAGAAATAAGAATGGCAAATAGTTTCTGAACACTTTCCTCTTAATATGTAGTTTATAATTTTACTCCATTCTTTCATCCCATCTTTTAATGAAAACTCCTTAGTGTTGTTTTGCTTGTAAATATTGTTAACATTAGAAAATTTTAAGCTGGTTAGATGCTAACCATCATGCCAATTTGAGAATTCAAATGACCTCGAATTTCACAGAACACAATCCTCTAGAACTAATCAATATATTCATCAATTAGCTGCCTCCATTAGGATGTGAATGCCCTTTGCTGTGGAGTAGTAACCACAATACTAGAGAGAAACAATTTACTGCACTTCTGAGGTATGTATTAAAAAATAAATAAGATTTCATTGCTATGCAGCAGAATTCTTTCCTAAAGAGAGTGCTACAAGACACACCATTTTAATGGATAAATAATACTTGCCAGCACAATGCCAAGGCTAGCAACAAGAAAGAAGGAAAGCTGCAAAACATTCTTGTTTTTTCCACAGAGAAGAAACACTATCTTTATAATATGAAGTTTTCCAAAAGGACCACAGCCAATATTCATTGGCTTATTTTTATGCTGACAATATTCTAGCTCATGTTAAGATTTTCTGGACAAAATAATAATAATAATAATAAACTGTTTGAATTCAGCCTTAAGAGCCAATTTGCTTTCTCAGCAAAACAAAAGGAATCAATATAATAGTGAAAACTTGGAGCTCACAGATGAATACCTCACTCTGATTCTTGGCTTTCAAATATATTTTACTTGCTTTAGATAATGTTCCAAAGACAATGTTGTTTCTAGGTTGTCTTAAAAGAAAAACAGTACTTTGATTCCAGGAGATGTTTTAATACTTCTTACTACTGAAACTTTTATGTACTTTTAGAGTCAATTTACAGGAAATACAACAAAACAATAAAAACAAATCCAGCCTCATTTACTAGAAAGTTGTAAACCTGGTGTGTTACCTTTTCTCTCATTACCTACTCAGCCATTAGTAACCTAATATCATAGAACATAAATCAGGACAGAATAGTCGCACTTCTGAAATACTTAATTTACTAAAAATTATCTCTAATAATAACAGTAAATTAAGTTCTAGTATTTCATATACATTAACTTACCAACAATTCTGCATGGTAAGTCCCATTTTCTCTACATCAGAGAAAGTTTAGTGTGCCCAAGAGCACACCTAAGAAGAGACAGAGCAGATTTTGAACTCCAGTTGCCTAAACTCCAAAGCCCCATGTTCTAGCCACCAAATCAATCACCCTAGAATGGTGAAGACATCAACCACAGAAGCACGTGTAAGCGCACAGAAACTGAAACCTCGGTTCTGACCTGACCAACCATACCTGGGCTCTGCTTCCTTTTACAACCCCATCCCACAGCCCCCTCCTCCCACTCCAGGGCAGCCACACTGGCCTTTCATGTCTAATGCACCAAGGCCTGACCTCTCCAACATTACAATCATGAACTAACATTCAGCTAGTCACTGAATTTTTTAAAATGCCAAGAAAAGAAGATAATGATTGGCCTCATTTATTTATTATGCTGTTTGTGGCAAAGAGAACTTCTATTTGATAATTACTGAAGATTGATTAACTAATTGTTTGCAATGGAGATTTAGAAATTTGTTTTTATAAGTCAGAGGCCCTAAAGAAGTATTTTGAAGACAGAAAAAAATTCCTGTTTAGAATCCTAAGGATATCTAATTTAGTACTGTGAATTGAGAGGAAAATGAAGGTGAGAAAAGGAGGGGAGCGGGAGCGAGAGGCATGAGATTATCATCATGGACCAAAAAGTGACAAAACTCAGTGCTAATAAGAGACAGAAAAATAAATGTAGACATGCAAAGAAACAAAAATATAGAAAAGGGAAAGAAAAATGACTCTAAAAAGTGCTCCGGGATTAAGAATTGTACTTTGATCTATTAGTATCATGATTGATTGACAGTGCTCAATTTTAAAGCATCACATAGCAGTATTCATCTTCCAATTCATTTTAATGCCATCAGCATTTGCCCAAATTCATAAATTTAAGAACATTTTTTAATTAACACGAATTTTGGAGTTCCTACTATGTGTCTAGCACTGTGATAAGCATGAGGACTAAATATATAAACAACACAAGATACTTAGTTCCTTAGATATTTCTCTTAATATATACAATCATAACGTGTTATGAATCAACATTATGTATTTATTGAGCACTTACTGAGTGTTAGGCATTCTGGAATGTAAATTGAGTGAATATACCTATTCATTCTGAAGGGATTCAGACACTCATGAGAGACACAAAATAAACACACCAGAAACAATTAGAGACTAATTTAAAACAACATATTATCAAGTATTAAATCACCAAATAGAGATTATAAGTGATCTAGTAAAAGAAAAATAATTGTGGACTAGAAAAGCTTCATGAAGAAAGTAGAGCTAAGGTGATTTCTTGCTGGAGTTAGGAATAGATAGAGGGAGGGCAGTTCCAATGGGTAGAGAAAAGTCTCTACAGATTTAAAATTTGCTTTGACTTGGACTTAGTTTAGGAAATAACATATGGAGCAAGTTAAGCTTTTGGGTTTAATAGAAATCCAACCGGAATTTGCTGCGGCAAAAATGGAAATTTATCAACTCATGAAATACAAGGGACAGTTGTACAAGCAAACCACAGGGATGACAATTATCCTACTGGATCTTGGGTATGACTGGAACCAGGAACTCCATCTCCTTGTACTGGCTTCATTCTTTGTGTTCAAAGGCTATAGGCTCTTTCCACGTGGTGGGGAGCAAGGCTGATGACAACTCTCATGTTTTATATCTTACCATTTCCACCATCAAATATGGATGGATTAGGGTGGCATAAGTAAAAAACAGGGCAAAAGAGGTACCAGATAGATAATTCTAAGTATGTTCACCATAAAAGTTACATGTTAAGAGCTGACCAATGGGAAACGATGCAAGATTGGTAGGAAGTGACCAAAGAACAAAATAAATTGAAAGCCTGGCAGAACCTCTGGTTATGGAGAGTAATGTAGCTAAAACGCTATCTTTCTACAAAACTCAGTCTTACCACAAGTTGGTGGACAAGTAATATAAGTAAAATGTTATTTGCACAAATATCACAACAAAGTGAAACCTTCTTAAGAATTTGCCACATACAGTCTACAAAATTCATTTATTCATTCATTACTTGAAGATCTGTACCTTTTCCTCATTTTTATATATAGTTCCTTAAAAAGTTGTAGGTAATTGTTTTATTATTTCAAAAAAAGTTACTTTCCCACAGAAAATTTCACCCAGATCTTAAGAGAGGCATGCAGAAGGGGATGCCTCTCTTAAGATCTGGCTAGGGATGAAAAGTCAAGATGCATACAATTACCTTTCAATTGTTTCAGCAATACCCCATGTGTATCTGTGTGTGTGTGTGTGTGTGTGTGTGTGTGTGTGTGTATACAGACAGTGAGAGAGATAAAGCAAATAAAAACATTTAACACTACTGCATCTTGGTGGAGGGTATATGAATGTTTGTTATACTACTTCAATTTTTCAGTATGTTTCATTATAAAAAGTTGGAGAGAAGTAGAAGCCTGACAGAAGAGTTCAACTTTTAATGACAACATGAAAGCTTAAGCAAAGAAAGCAGTGTTTCAGGAAGATGCATGCAGTAAGGATGTGCTTTGAGTGAGAGGAGGGAAAAAAATAGGGAGACCTCATAGATTCGTGTAACAGTCCAAACAGACGGAGTGGGGGCCTGGAGAGAGAAAGGGGCTATGAAAATAAAACAGAAGGAATGAACACCAAAGACACTGTAATGGATACTTAAAAGAACCCAGTGAGTGACAGGTGAGTGTGAGAGAGAGAGAAGATAGAATCAATGATGACCGCAGGTTTTTTAGGTCAGATGATTAGAGAAAGGATAGAAATAGATAACATCTAAAATGGGAGCAGATCTATTGGGTTAAGGCAATACCTTTCATTAAATAGATTTATATGTGTAAATACAGTTCACATTCTGAATGGTGGTATGTGTGATTTAATCTCCTCATTAGTCTCTGAGAGCCCAGAAGACAACATACCCCACAAGTACCATGAGAGGCAAACATACTGGGACTGGAGCCCGAGGGAGAAGAGCCATTGTCAGTCCATATGCTCCCTCTGTTAAGCCACCTGTTTCAGTGTCTCAGTTCCTCTAGCCTAGGAGATTTAACGAATTTCAGAGTTTAAAAAAAAAAAAAAAGTGCAAAAACTACATGACAGGGTGTTTTAAGTTGGAAAGAGCAAACTGATTCTATCCACAATACATCAATGTACACAGCTTAAAGTGAAGGTGATACTCTTTCATGCTTTGGTCATTTTCAGCTAAATGGCCTCTTGCTATGAGTACATCTCTAGATTAACCTTAACGGAGAAAAACTTCATAAATACATACCATTTCTATTAGTTTTCATAAACTTTCTGATTTTGCAGAAAACCAGGCAACTGCTATGTGCTATTACATATTTTAGAAGTCTCAAGATGGTGCAACCACGATCATTAACAAAATATATTTAAAATCACTCACTGCCATGTGGTGGGGTGTGGAAATGAAATCTGGGGTCACTAAAAGGGAAAGAAGAGAAGCCAAGTTGTTTTCATGATAGACTGGGGAAATGGCCAGCAGGCTGGCACAGATGGCTATGGGGGGAAGAGGTTACAGAAGACATCGAGACACAACTGGTCTGTGTTGTCTTCATTTTGAGGACTGGTAGTATGTTAAGAAAACAGCATAATTTGGTCAAGGTTATGTATCATGCTGTTTTAATGGCACAGGAAAATATTTCTGCTATTGTCAACGTAAAGGCAAAAAGTACCAATTCATTTACTAGCTCACAGTAGATCTAAATTGGTAGAAATGGGGCTTATGTTTGAATACTGAACTCAATTCCTTTATTTAAGAAAGGAGGGTGCATCATCAGTCTGGTGTCTTCAAGAAATATGGGCACTATGGGAGAAACTAAATTATTTTTTATCTTTTCTAACAATATGGAATGATGAGCCATAAAAGTAAGAAATACAAAGAATTCTAGAGAATACTTAAGCTAAAGTGGAATATATTGCTATCACAGAAAGAAATGGAAAAAATAGCTCTAAATCAAAAATTTTTTTTAAATTATTTCCTTCTGCTTTTCCACATCACTTTGCAACTCACTTTAAGTGTGCTTTCTTCCAGGAAACAGGCCAAATTACTTCCCTCCAAACCCATGTTTCCACAGAATCCTATATACCCCTCTAATATTGCACTGATCATACTCATATCATATGCAATAATCTCTGTATCTATGTCCATACTGGGTGTTCTCTGCAATAGTGATGATAAAGTGCCTGGCAAATAGCAGATACTCGATGAGTTTTGTTTAAAAAAAGAAAAAATGAATGGAATAAGTCACTGTAGGACTCTTGTATGTTATCTCTAGCCCCATATATACGCCAACATATGTTGTGTTAAATTTGAATAAATACCAGTTCCTCTTTCCTGCCTAAAGCAGGCATCACTCTTGATCCAAAACCTGTGTACTCTGGCCACTTCACTCCAAAAGTCCTACAGCCTTTACACCACGTAATATCCTTTTTATATATACACTCTCTAGAGAAGCCAGCTCAAGCTTGGGATGAAAGAAGATATTCAATTGCACAAATATTTATCTATGTGGAGCATTCATTTATTCATTCAATAAATATTATATAGGAATTCAGCCCCAAGCAAAATAATTATTGCGCCTGGCCTCACTTGGTTTCCTATCTAAAGACAAACACGCAAATATGGAACAGGTGCCTAGCTACAGATCAATTACATACCTTCAACAAGTAGGAGGTGCTTAGGAGAGTACTATCTCGGATTGGAAAGTCGAAGACAACCTATATAAAAGAAGTTGCATGTAAACTAAGATCCTAAGTTTGGATGCAATTAACTAGGTGAATGGGGGATGGGGAGGGTGTGTGTGTGTGTGTGTGTGTGTGTGTGTGTTCTGGATCAACTGCTGCAAGCAGAGACATCTGTGTAAATGCCCTAAGGTACAAAACCTGTCACATTCAAGGTAAGAGCACTGGTCCACAGTGATGAAAAGTGGGAGAAGCTGGAGCTGAGACTGGAGTGGTGAATTATGCAAAGCCGTACAGGTCATGTTAAGACGTTCAACTTGGTTCTCAGTGTCATGGGAAGCCAGATCAGATTTTTACTTAAAAATAAAATCATCATTGTTGGGGTAGGTAGATAATCCCCATGGTTGCTTTGGGGAGTATGGATTTTAAAGTTAGGACTGATAACCTGACTACAGCATAAGAGTAATGTGAGCTAGAGCAGGGGCTCTGAAGATGGAGAAAAACTAACAGGAGGAATACTCATGAGATAGACTTGATGTGGTTTGGTGATTGAATAGATGGAGAGGAGGTAGAGGAAGTGGCAAGGACAGCACCCTCAGCTCTCCATTGTTGAAAAGTGGGGCAGTTTATTGGTTTTCAATAACAATAAGGGAGGAGATTTTTTTTATACTGGAAGGGGTGGTGGAAAATCAAGGCTCCAGTTTTAAACATGCTTAAACTGAGATACCTGTGATATTGCCATCATAAAGATGTCAAAATAACTGGTGGATAAATTTAGGAGCGAGCTCGGAGGAGTCTTAGTACATAGATGGTACTTAAAGCAACCAGAGTGGATGAGATCACCTCCTGAAAGAGGACAGTGAGAAAAGTCAGGGGATGTTAAATTAAATGGAAAAAACAAACTATTTTTTTAAATTAAAGTTTATTGGAGTGACAATTGTTAGTAAAGTTACATAGATTTCAGGTGTATAATTCTGTATTACATCATCTATAAATCCCATTGTGTGTTCACCACCCAGAGTCAGTTCTCCTTCCATCACCATATATTTGATCCCCTTTACCCTCATCTACCACCCTCCTCCCCACTTACCCTCTGGTAACTACTAAACTATTGTCTATGTCTATGAGTTTTTGTTTCTCATAATAAACTTTTTTCTACTGTAAAGTTTTAGAATATAAAGGTATTTTAATGACCTATAGATTACAGTATCAAACATTTCATGGTTATAATATTAAGTATATGTTTTAAATATAACTATTGCAAAGCAAATTATTCAAGAGTTACAGGCTTGATACTGTATTATTGGTAAGGAATATTGGTAGAAAATAAAGAGCAGTAAATTGCGTCACTATATTTTCATTGGTCTTTATCATACCTATCTCTAAGCTGCTGGATCCATGAGGGGCACCACATATAGTAACTGCATATAGCGTTCTGGTCAGTGAGCCAGTCCATATATCAGGAAACACAATGGCCACAGTAAGACTTAGACTTGCCAAGGGTGCCTAAGTCTTTTTTACCTCCATGTCTTTGTTCCATGCTGTTCTTTGAAGCCTCAGCTTTCCAAGTCTCAACACATGCTATCCTTTATCTTTGGAACATCAGAATGTGTTGAAATACAAATTTCTCCATTGGGATTTTCAAATGAAAGAAAAACTGCAATATAAAGCTATTTCGCAAAACAAATTCTTCACTCTGCTATTCGCTCTTCCAATGTAATCAGTTATGAGTGAAACCAAGAGAGGTGTGACTCAAAAAGGTAAGGAAAATATGGGTTTCGCTGAGTTTAGAAATTATATTAATTCCGAAAGCCTGGAAGAGGACTGGCAATGAAAATAGCAAATTCAAAGGTGGATTTAAATTGCTGTAGGCTAAAATTACTATTTTGACCCCCAAAGTGTTTAAACACCAAAGGTTAAGACTTGTTTCAGCAGGTGGGGGAAGGCTTACGTTTTTATAAATGCATTCTTTGGGAATTAATAACAACTAGGGTAGGCCCTTATCTGCTAAGACTGACTGAGTTTATAATCAGACCTGGAAGGATTAAATAACTCACAAAGTCATCAGAGCCCTTATTAAGATTATTAACTTAATCTCAGTGACCCTATCCTTCAGTGGACTAGCCAAGGGGCAGAGTTTCTGGGTTGACTGCCAAAGACTTCTGAATAGAGGGTCTTTTCAGGTGTAAGGTTTCCCTCCAGTTTTTCATATAACGAAAGTTGGACATAAAACAATTCAAAATCATGTGATTTATCAAAAGGTATTGGTTTGTGTATTGATGGCCATTTTATAAACAGAATGAAAAAGGCAAAGGATGAAAGAACTGACCAAGGTGCATATTAAGCAATCAGTTCTTTTAAGGGTTGCCTTCTGGCAGGATTGGTTATGTTATTGTCGCGCTTACTCATTTTACCCATTACATGTGCACAATAACAGAAACACTTCACATGTTAAGAAAACACAAAAATGTTACTTGAGTCTGAATGTTACCTTTGTTCTTTTCTTATTGAGTCTACTTACAAAGGCCTAATTAACCGAAGCAGGTTTTATCAACCATTTGGTGGGGGTCAAGGATTCCTTTGAAAATCTTACAGATGCTCTAAACACTAGATAATTGCAGATTGTATCATTAATTTCAGGGTGCTCATGCATCCCCTACACCCTCCACTGGCTCCCTAGAACTTCTGCTGTAGAAGGTACAAGACACAAAGAGTCCCTTAAACATATGGGGGAGAAAAAGATTTACTACTTGTGTGTACTTTCCTCCCACACAAACTTACTTGACCCTCTCTGATACTTGTCACAGTAGGTTATTATAACTCTCTTTTTCTCATGAGCCTCCAAAAACTTTACCTCCTTCACTTTTACATCCTATATTTATTAAGCTTTATTGATTCCCCCCCATTAGAAATACCAGGATATAGAAGCAATTTAAAAATACACCTCTTTTAACTCTTCTGATTGACAAACTTGAATAAGCTGGTATAGAAAGTTTAGATTATAAAAAAGCTCACTCATCATAGTTAAATTTGCTGTGAATGAAATTATCAAATTATCCTCCTTAAATAACAGTTTTATCAGACGTTGTAACTACCACATTTCTTTTATGATGTGGATGTGTTCTAGTTTACATCACACACTTTTCAAATGCTGCCAGAACAAAGCACTTAAGAGGTCATTTCTATCTCATTCTAGTTCCAAGAGCCTATAATTCCAAAAAGTCTTATTATAGTCTGTGAAGTGAAAACTTTTGTTTAATCATTACATATTTTAATGGATATTAGGCATTACTTCATTATAAATAGCATTAGAAGATCAGATTAGTTGTTTCATACATTACTATAGAAATATTTTTCTTGCATATGATAACAAATGAAAGTTAAACTCTGATTAATATTTTTCAAAAATTGCAATTTTGAGGCAGTATTAAATAACAGCTTTTCTGCTAAAATTCCAGAATCTAATAGCACTTTGTAAAGTGTACTTTGGGAAGTACTTATTTTATGAAGATAAGTTATTTGTCTTTAAATGCAAATATCTGGAATATACCGATCATTTAAAAATAAATGAGTAGATATATTTTGTAACTTCAGGTATACAAATTGAATTAATCATAATTCATGATTCATGACACACTTATTGATCCATGCGTGGTTCATTTTACTTAGAAAAATAGTTAAATAAATCCTACTATGCCCATTATTCTCGGTGACACTTTTCCCCTTACACAAAAAGTATGGCCTCCCATTTTACAGTAAATGGATATTCTCTTGGTAATCTTGTCTCAGTCACCCAGCCATTTATAAACAAACCATACTCATGCAAATATGAAAGAACATTAGTAGCACGTTTAAAGTTTTCGAGAAACATAATCTAACTATATAGAGGCACACTTGACAGCTTAAATTCTATTCTTTCCAAAAACACAGGGGAGTAAGCAATGGTGAGATAGGTATCAAAATCCAGTAAATCACAAAATCCAGGACCTTCGAAGCTGCTATTCAACTCCTGGTTATAGTTAACTCCTTAGGAAAAACAGTTCATCCATCTACCCATCCTGTGTCTGTCACATTCCTGTTACGAAAAGGAGTAAGTAGGTAGGAATAAAACCAGGGACACTGGTTTTATTTTATTTTAGAAAGGCCACAGGATATAGAATTCTATAACATCCCTGGAGCACTTGCCCCAGAGGTATGTCAGGGAGCTCATGGCATGAACCCAGGGTTGAGAGTGGACATTTCTCCCAGCTTCCAATTGGTCACCTGCAGTCCAACTAACATTTAGGTCCACAGATATGAACTGCTATTGGCTTAGCTATCTAAATGCTCTAAATTTCAGCAGGGATAGCAAGTGAATTAAAGCTATGTGGTTTGTAAATAATATTTCTTTACTGAACAGGAACAAAAATAAACAAAGTACAAGAACAAATAATACTGGCAAATGTTTATTTTACTTTTAAATTATTTCCTAAATTGTAACGATATAGAAACATACTTGAGAAAAAGAGTACATTAAATAGAAATTGAAGTCTCACTCTCATAAGTAAATTAATTTTAAATCTTCATTTCTGTGACGACATAGAACCTTAATGTGGACAGCTTAACAGGCATTATTATCAACTCAAGTTTTCAGAGATGTGTACTACGTTACTGAGGCATTTTACAGTCTTGGTTCAGTAGGTCACTGAGGCTGATTTGACATGTTAGTAATGATTACCATTTCCTTGACACCCTCTACCCTACATGAAACGGCACTCAGAATCACTCATTCATTTCAGGCCCAAGTAAACTGGCCTTTATACTCACAGACATCATGAACATGTATTTAAGACTACTGCCTAGTCCTGATGACATAGACAGTCATAAAAGAAAAAGAACTTAGGCACAGAATCTGATATGTCTTGGACATATGGATCATGCTTACAAAAAAGGCCAATTAAACGGACATCTTCAAACAGAATCTTCAAAGCAAACAGAAGCTGTTTTCTTAAGCTTATGATGTACTTTACTACAGCACACAGCTTTCATAGTTTTAGAATTTTCCAGGTAAACACTCCAAAGCACACTTTTTACCAATAGTAGATGGAAATATTATATCCATTTCCTAGTTAAAGCAATTTGGACAAAAGGAAATTTTAAGACATATTACACTACACCAAGTGAATGAATGATAATACTGCAGCTAACCTAGTTAGACAGAACATTGAAAGAGAATCAAGTTCAATATTTATATACTTTGGGGGAAGAGTTTTGTTTCAGAAAAATATTTGGTAGTTTCTGTTCAGTCACATTAAGAATATTGAAAAATCACCACTAAAACAAATTGGACTCAAATTTAACACAATGGCATGTGTTTTCCAACCTGTAATCAACACCAAGAAATAGCTCCCTTTGGTTATTAAAATCCTGGAAAGAAATTATAATTACCCCATAGGGGAATATGGCCTTCAAAACATGAGTACTTTATATATAACACTAGATTTCTAATTCCACTTTTCCTATTGATTTTCAAATTCCTTGAAGAACAACAAAAAGCAGATAAATAAATGCTTTCGTGGATGGAAGATTTCAATCAGGTTTGTTTAAATTATTTGTGTTCTGAGAAAAGCAATATAGTTTTTCATACAATATGTCCAAACATAAAGTATGCTGTAATAATCTATATCAAATTTCATTAATGTAAATGAAGTTTTATTAAGTGAGGTAGGTTCCAGGTATATAGAACATAAAAAATATTTTTTTAACTTCAAAAGTGTACCACTTGGCCCACTAATTCCACTCCTCCAAAACGCAACTCCAATACCACTCCAGAGATATGAAGACATGTCCACACAAAGATTTGTACAAGAATATAGCAGTTCCATTTACAATACCTAAAACTGGAAGCAACCCAAATATCCATCAACAGAAAAAGTGATAAACCAAACACAATGGTAATTTATACAATGAAAATACTACTCAGCAGTAAAAAGGAATAAACTATTGAACAGGCAACATCAATGAAACCTATGGAAATTAGAATGAGCTAAAGAAGCTAGACACAAAAAGAGTATGTGCCATATGATTTCATCTTATGAAGTTCTAGAAAATTCAAAATTAATCTATGATGATAACAATCAGAAAAGTAGTTGTCTCTGGATAAGAGGCAGAAATTGCCTGGGAAGGAAGCACGAGGGAACTTTCTAGGGTGATGTAAATGTTTTTTATCTTGACGGGGTGATGGTTACACAGTTATATCCATTTGTCAAAATAGTACAGTTAAGATATGTACATTTAAATATATGTACATTTTACCTTAAAAAAAAAAAAAAAAGAAGCCCGCATTGTGAAAATGGGTGGAGGTTTGAGTGAAATAATTACAGCAGAATTTGATCGTTGTTAAAGCTGGGTGATGGGTATTGGCTTTTTAAAAATAATTCTATTTACTTTCTATATATTTGACATTTTCCAAAATAAAAAGTTTAAATTATGTATCAGTGAAATATGCAATCAAAAAATTTTATGCTATGAAAATACACCTCTCAAAAGCTTTCTCTATATGCAGAAGATATTAAAATCCAGGGAGATCCCCTGTGTCTGTGCTTCACACAGAAAATTTGAAATGGAGCTCATTATTTTCTCCAGCTCCCCTCACCCCCCCCCAGCATACCTCCCATCTAATGGCCCATCTGAGTGAATATGATATGCTTGTCTCAGCTACCACCAGCCCCCAAATTAATTCTTCCCTGGCCACTCAAATATTTATTTCTAACAAACTTTGGTACAGATGGAGAAATCAGAGCTGCTGCATACACTGGAGAAAATAATTGACTTGATAGATCTCATTAGTCTTTATTCTCACTACCCTCTGAAGATGGTGTTTTGTAATTTAATGAGAAAATGTAAATAAACCGTTTTTAAATCCTGATTTTTTAAATCTCATATTCAACTTTTTCTTAACCTCAGGGTTTTTCTTTTATTTCTCAGCAATACAAAGAGACATAAATTTTCAGAATAATAAAATAAAAAGAATAGTAACCAATATCAATGTCTCTACTATGAACTGATATGCTCAGCATGTACCAGTTCCAAGTGTGTCTTATTAGTTTTCAAGATTTTGCCTGAGAAAAGCCATATAGTTTTTCACACAATATGTCCAAAGAATCAGAAGCACTATACCCAGGCAAAGAAAGAATGAACTCTGGCTCAATCACACCTGTTTAAAGATACGTTAATACCCTCTTAGGTGATAAGAGGATGATAAGTACATTCGAATAAAGAATCTTCCTGACAGAACCTAATAATTGGATTCTGGTATTGGTATCAATCAATTCTCTATAGTCAACATAAGATAAACAATGAAATTAGCTAATACTAAAGATCTAAAATTTATATGCTTTATAACCTCTACTTACAAATATTTCTACCTAACATTTCTATATTTTGTATATAACCCCTACCAGATTCCAATGAAGAATTTCACAAGATGTTATATAACAAATACTCAGAAAGTGAAAGTGATCCTTGATGCCCGCATTTAGTTTCTTTCTTTCTTTCTTTCTTTCTTTCTTTCTTTCTTTCTTTCTTTCTTTCTTTCTTTCTTTCTTTCTTTCTTTCTTTCTTTCTTTCTTTCTTTCTTTCATTCAACAAACCTATGCATGCCTATGCATACCAGGTACTTTTCTAGGTACTAGAAACATGATAATTTAATATAATAGTGAACAAAACAAAATTTATGCCCTCATAGAGCTTATACTCCAGTAAGGGGAGACAGGCTTATAAGAAGGGCTGAGAATACTAAGTGCCATGGAGGAGAATCACTAAGAAAGGGTATACAGATGGCTAATTTCATATAGCTGGTCAGGAAAGGGCTACCCTGGTAGTGAGCAAACCTGAAGGATGTGAAATACCAGAATTCCAGGCAGAGAAAATGGCAAGGGTCAGAGCTGTGGGAGATGGCACGGGGAGGAGCAGACAGGGGATCTGGGCCTTTCCAGGCCATTTCCAGGATCTGGGCATCTCCTGTGAGAGAGATGGGAAGCAATGGGAGAACTGTGAGCAAGAAGGTCCTATTTAATGTTTTTAAAAAGATTGCTAGTTGTGTAAGGAGAATAGACAGCAGAGGAAGAAAGGTTAAAGCAGGAAGACCAGTTCAATCTAGAGATCACAATGCACTCAGAGAAATACTTTAACTTCATTTGTTTATAGCTTGTGCTTCATTATATGACTTGATATTCCAATAACTAAAACAGCAATTACTTGCTTGTTCTCTTGTTTACCATGGGCTTGGGGAGCTAGAGTTTTTAAGGGAAAGCAAGAGTCATCACATGTTACTTTTCAGGCTCTAGGTTGAACTATTGGATAGTGGTTCCCTTTTCTCAATCAGTCGAATAGGTAAATAAGACAAAAACTGTTAGTTTCCCAAACAATCACCGTTTTCAAAAATATTACCTCACAAATATCAGGAAACAAATATTTTATTGTGCACACTGTATACAAAAGATTTCATATTATTGCTGTTATTCATAACCCTCATCACAACATATCTATATTATAGTAGTCAAAGCCATTTAACTAATGTTCCTGAAAGATAAATCAAAATAAAAATATACTGCAAACTATAAAATCCATCAGTACTCTCTGACTTCTGTTTTGTATTTAATTTATGGAATCCCTGTCATATTGAAGACAGGCTCTCAATTACCCTCCTATCTTTAACTTCTTTAAGTTTAGCAATAGCAGCCTCGCCCAAACCATGCTGTTAGCACTAGGTAGGAAAACCACCACACACTCACTGCATACCTTTCAGGACTTGTAGCCACACTTGAGTGTTATTAATTGCTTGAAGAGGGTGTCAGAAACACATGCTTTCCTGCACACTTTGGTGATTTCATTCTTTGCTCAGAGCACTCTGACAAATTAAATCATCCTGGCTGTGTTTGAATCACAGCTGGGATGCCTGAGTATTGCTCTCCGATGATGAGCAAGCAGTACAAAATAAGATGCTGATTCCACTCTTTAAAATCTCATTTTCAGCATCTTGTATAATGTTACTAGGCAGGATTTTAAAACAAAAATAAATGTTATAATATAATTCACTCTGTTTTTGCAGGAATGTAAGCCCTTTGCCAACAAATCAAATTTTTTTTTTCTTTCCAAATAGCAGGTGGCACCTACAGTGGGGAAGGGAACTGGGGTTGGGTGGGGGTGGGGAAAGGCTATTAAAATGGATAATCCAGCTTTTTGCTTACCCGTGGGATTTTAAAGGGGGTAGAATGAGGCAGGAACTGAGGGGCCCTTACAGCTCCATATACTATAGTGTATTTCCTCACACCCTCAGTGAAGTGTCAAGAAACAAGTAAGGAGATTCCCCTTTCTGGGGGCCGGCTTTGCTGTACTAAGATCACCACGGACTTTATCTTGTCTGTCCCCTCTCCTTTCCCCTTTCTTCAGTTACAAACTCCTATTTTCATTTTGTTTTGTTACATCTTATTATACAGACATTCAAGGCATTCTTGCAAACTGCATTAAAACCTTCCCAAGATAATAAGAGGTAGAAACAAATAATAAACCATTTCTTTCTCCATGTCTAAATTTAAATATTGCAGGCAGGCGGGGTGAAATGATGAAAAGGAGTGTGTGGGTGTCTATTGCAAGATTTTTCAGTCTCTAGGAGAGAAAAGGATAAAGAACCGAATACTGAAGGGATTTGAGAACCGAGTGTGTGTGTGTGTGTGTGTGTGTGTGTGTGTGTGTGTGTGTGTGTGCAGTCAGGGCAGAGGGAAGAATTCAGGCGGGGGGGGGGGGGCGAAGAAAAGGATCAATCGAGGCAGTCACTCCCCGCCACCCCTTCCGTACCCTCCCCACCCCATTGCAGTGTTCTGTGCTTCCCAGAAGGCTCTTCACCCACGGGGCAGATTCCTGAAACCAAAGCAGAGCCCGAGTACTGGACAGGGAGATTGGAGAGACTGGGGAGCTGGAGATGGGTAGGGATAGGCGATGGGAAACAATCCGGCTAGGGAAGGGACAAGGAAGCCAGCGATGCTAAATGAGATCCCCAGCCGACACCGACAGGCAGGGAGGGCCAGGCTGCTGGACCTACCTGGAACGGCGACGGTGGAGGATGCCCCGGGCACCTCTGGCCTCTCCTCCTCAGCCTCCTCTCGCTGCCGTTGCTGCTGCTGCTGTTGCTGCTGGATGAGGCTGAGATCGGAGCGGCTGAGCTCGGCTCTGGCGGCCGCGGGGACCAGCCGCGCCTTCAGCAGCACCGCGGCCAGGCCAAGGAGCAGGGTGCAAGGGACGCGCCGGCTGAGCCTCGCCATGGCCGAGAGCCAGAGGGCCGCGGCGGCATATTGCGGGGCCCCGGGCGGCGGCGGGCGCCAGGGCTGCGGGCTCCGGCAGCGCCCGCTCGCTCCTTCTAGTGTTGTCTGCCTCGCACAACCTCCCCAGCAGGAGGAGGAGATCGGGAGGCGGAGGGGAAGCAGGAGGTGGGGGAGGAAGACGTGAGCATCCTCGCGCACGTGATGCGCGGGGCGGGGCGGGGCGATCCGGGAGCCCTGGGCCGCCGCTCCGCGGTCACCTGCGGCCCCGCTGCTCCGGCGGGATGCGCTCCGAGCTGTGCGGGGTGGTGGCTGGCCTCCCATGATGAACGAGAAAGGAGAGCCTTTCTGGGGGCTGGTGGACCTTCGTATCCTCCAGCCCCTACCGACGCCCCGGGAAATTTTGCAGAAAGTGGAATACAATTACCCCCACCTAATCCTAAAGTAGAAGCGAAGGTGATACATTGATTACCTCCTACAGCACTTAACGCAGCACCAGAGGATCAAAAAGCCAGGGACTCTTAACCACGCAGGCTTCGCCGCATCACGGCCATCACTGATTAGCTAGAAATTAAACTGCAGCTCTCCAGGCTTTTACTAAACTTCCTTTTTTTTTATGCTCGTGGGAATTTCTTTCTGTATTATAAAATATTGTAAATTACATTTTGTCTAATTGTAGCCCACACTTAATTGTTCAAAAAATATTATACTAAATGAGTACCAGGAGTTTACTCTGTGCTAGCATTTAGTCAGGTGTTTGGAAGAAGAAAGATACAGCCCGTGTATCCTAGGAGCTCACTGCCTGTTAGGACAGAGGAACATGAAAGCAAATTATAATCCAGTGTGGTGGTTGCCACTGGAGAAACACTGCAAAGTGCAGAGGTTGCAATGAATTGGAAGAAATTAACTATGTGGCATATGGAAGGAGTTATGCAATCCTGGGGGAGGTGGGGTTTATAGAAGAATAAGAGTTCCACACAGAGATGGGAGTAACCAGGTGGACTGAAAAGAGCCGTGTGTGTGTGTGTGTGTGTGTGTGTGTGTGTGTGTGTCTGTCTGTCTACGTGTGCACAAAGCCCAGAGGTGTTTAACAGGACAGTGTGCTTCATGTGAAGAATGATTGTGACAGAGCCAACAGTGTTTTATATTGAAAAGTGGAGATCAGGCCATTAAAAACATAATAGCAAACACTATAGTGGTACCTCAGTTTTCGAACGTCTCTGTTGACGAACATTTAGGTTTACGGACGCTGTAAATTTTATGGATCTATGGTATCATTAGATAGTAAAATTCACGCTAAATTTGCTGTTTTAGGGGTTGACTTTAAAGGTCTGAAACTGATTAATCCATTTTTGCATTACTTTCTATGGGGAAACCACGCCTCGGTTTTCAAACATTTCAGAACTCGGTCTTCTGGAACAGATTATGTTCAAAAACCGAGGTACCACTGTACTTACTATGTGCCAGGCACTGTTCAAGTGATTTACGTATAACTCCTATAATAATCTTGGATGCTCTATCAGGAAATTTACATTTACACTACTAGTGATTATGAAGTAGTGAAATCAATTAATCAAGAGCGGTGCTACCAGTCTGCATTTTAGAAGGATTATGTTGCTATCAGCAGAGAGGATGGATTATAGAAGGATAGATCCGAGGAGAGGAGACAGTGTTTGCCAAAGCCCTTGTGGAGATGCCAGAAGCTTGTGAGACTGAAAAGGAGAGGAGAGGAGTGGGAGATTCTTTATTTAGAGCAAGAATCAACAGAAATGGTTGACTATTTGGGTGGAGAAGGGAGGAGAGAGATGGGTATGTCTAGTATACCCAAATTGCCAGACTGATCCTGGGTGGCTGTTTATGACATCATCAAGATTATTAAATAATAATACTGACTGCAGAATAGGCGATAAGCCATGGTTTGTCCAGTTGTAATCTCTTTGTTTTTGGTGTGCTCCTGGAACATCTCACAGGACAATGTAAATGGGATATGTGACATCACAACATCATTTACCATCATAGTTGATTCAGCTGATTTGACTGAGCGGACAGTCTCTTTCTACCCTCACCATTCTTATGTATGTTCCTCCCAATGTTTCCAACTTTCTGGAAAAGAACAAACTTCTCAGTAGTAGAAAATTATTCTTTGATGAAGAGTATGAAAACAGTGCCTATATAACCACAAATTAAAACAATTAACAGGCATTGTTCGGACATTATCATGTTATATCCTCAGAGCAATCCTACAAATTAGCTTTCATTATCTTATTTAACAAATGGAAACATTGAAGATCAGAGAGGTTACCGACTTGCCCTAGGATACACTAATTATGTATAACATGTAACTTTACCTTTCTGCATTGTTCGGAACTTTTACCATGAGCTTGTACTGCTTTTTTTTTTAGTGATTTTAGACCCAATAAACTGTGTGGGTACAGAATCATTTGGAAAATAAATGCCAAAGTGAGGCCCCTACATTGAGTACCGTTGTTCTGTTATGGCTTTTCCTCACCTGTGTGAGCAGAAGCTAGTGAGAGGAAGCTGAATAAGGAGATCTGTGTCATCAAGCTGTTTTTGTTGCATTTTCTTCCAATTTACACCTCCCTACTCCTGGAGAGAACAAAGAAATGGAAATGACTCCAACAGCCTGACTGGCAGATCCAGAGGAAAGGAATACTGCCAGGATTTCTGTCATCCTGCCTTATGGTGGCCAAGTAATCATTGATATATTAGAAGCTGATCTTCTGGAGGCAAGCCACTGATTTTATGGCCTCCCATAGAGGGTGGACATCAAATCCTTCAATACTATGGACAGTCGAAAGAGATTTCTGTCAGTCAAAATGGTTTTTAGATGATATTTAAATGCTCCATTATTCATATATCTTATGCTTAATTTCTGTGCAATATACAAAAGCTATCAGATAATGACGCAATCAGGATCAGTGGATCAAAAATGTTGGTCAGAGACATAAAAGTCAACATACCTTAAATATATTTTAAACTGCTTATTTTACCTTAAATGAGTAAATGTCCATTCACTTACTAGTCTTTTGATGTAGTTCCAAGACATATTTTTTTTTTACTCTCTAACCACATCCTAGGGTTTGAAGTCATAAACCACAATTATAACGCACCTCTATGATTTGCAGTTTTAGTTTAAGTGGAGAAGTTCTTTGAAGACATTGACAAGCAATTTGAGTCCCAAATTCTTATTTTCAATTTTCCCCATATTTTTACAATTTTCTAACCCAATTAGTATTAAACTTAGTTTTCATAGAAAACCCTACTTTTCTTTTTCAAATGTATGTTTCATCTATACCTTATAATACATAGAACTGGCAAAAACAAATTTGTGAACACTCACAACTGACTTTCAGCACGCACATAAACAAACTGGTGGGGGCAAAACCAAGCAGACATTCAGGAAGGGGTGTCCTGCTAAGTGCATGTGCCTTAGTGGCAGTCAGTGTAATTTACAAAGGAATGGAAGAGGCTCCAGGAAGTTATTTTCAAGTTCATAATCCATGATACTGTTCATGCTTAATACAATGTAATCATTAATATTACATTGCACTTCATTTTTATAAAATGAAGCACTTCGTTTTTATAAAAATACGACAAGAACCATCAGAAAGTAAAGTATAAAACATACATGTATTATAGAATTGTTCTTCACTTAAGATCGATCAGCACCTCCCCATTGCTCTTAGCAGAAAGTCCAAAATCCCTAACCAGACTTACATCTTTTACACTCTACCACTCACTGCCCAAGCTCATCTTTTAATGAGAGAGCGAGAGAGAGACAGAGACAGAGACAGAGACAGAGAGACAGAGAGATCTTTTATTCCCTTGAACTAGATTTATTTGGGTTGCCCCTAGAGCTACCTTCACATATTGAGTTCTTCTGCCTGGAACTTGACTTCCTCACCCCTTTAACTGGCAAACTCCCATAAAGCCTGAACAGCTAGCTTAGACATTACTTCCTCCAGTATACATTTTCTGACACCCTGAGCTTTGATTAGGTGCCCCTGCTATCAGCTTGCATGACATCTCCTATTTCCCCGTAGCACTCTATTATTTAAAATGGGTATTGACTTGCCTGTACCCTAAATAGTGTAGATTCCACAAGTGCCAGAGTCATCATGTTCACAGCTGCCTACACTCCTATGATAGTGTCTAACATTGATTGATTACTTGGTTAATTAAATCAATAAATCAATTTTTAAGAAGCAGAAGTGCTGCTTCTAGAGGAGGGCCCTAGAATCAGACTGCTCTGATATCCACCACTCACAGCTATGTGATTTACACAAGACTCTAGACCTCAGTTTTTTCACCTGTGTAGTGGGAGAAATCATAGCACCTAAAGGAGGCAACCAAATGAGATACTGTAAAATACTTAAGAGTTCTTCGCTATAGAAACTGTTCAGTAAATGTCAGCTATGACTTCTTTTGTTAATAATGTCATATATGGTAATTCTGTTTTACTTACATATATTTTATAATATATATACAATTTCATGCCATATATAGTTGATTCTTTTTTTTTTTTTTTTGGTAGTTATGGTTTATAAAGTCACTTTAAACACTGAATTAGCAAATACTGAACCATTGCTCCTAGGAAGAACATATAGGTTCTAATGAGCCTCTTGCAACATTTTCATCAACCCATCAATACATAACCGTACTTTAAAACACATATTTCTGTGTATAGACACCTTATTTATTTTATATTGTTGTTTCACTAATATTGAGCTCACAGCCAACTGCACTATAAGTCATATCTATAAGACGCTTACATATTTAACACATGTATCTGTAAGGCACACCACAGCCTTCTCGGGCTTAGGAACACTATACAGCACTTCAGCACTATTAAATTGGGTCACTTTAAACAATAAAATCACCAGTGAAAAGTACAAAACTAAAGAAAAAAAATAAAACACACAAAAACTGGCCTTAAATAGACCACACAAAGAACACATGTATCTCAAACGTGAGCCGAAAGAAGGAAGAGCATCATCTTGCTTGAACTCAGCTGGGGATGTGCATGTTGGCAACTCAAATTTTTCACTGAACATTTCTGGGGATAACTGTGAAAGTACTGATTTGAGGCTTACAAATATATTTTAGGCAATAGGCAAATTAAGAAGCATGGAAGCACAAATAATGAGGATCAACTGTATGTGTGTGTGTGTGTGTGTGTGTGTGTGTGTGTATGTATACATATAATGTCTATATTATGTATGATATGTATTCCTTTAGCTGGAAGTAAGAAAGATTGGATAATTATAGGAAAGCCAAATAATTCTGGGACAAAATATGAATGCTATCAAGAATTAAGAAAAGAAGCTACCATTGCAGTTCCAGGCTCCAGGCCTGCCCCAGCATCCACTGGCCTCCAAAGCCCTAGACACCTTCAGACTCAGACTCCAGGCCTGCCTCTGCAGCCCCTGTGGCCTTACACTCCAGGCCCACCCTCACACCAGGCCAGCACCCACAGATCCAGGCTCCAGTGGACCCAGGGCCCAAGACTGCCTCCATGGACTCAGGCTCCCAGGCCATTTCCCACCACCATCCATCAACACCTGAAAATTAAACAGTGTGATACACCACATTAACAAAATGAAGGATAAATATATGATCATCTCAGTAGGTGTAAAAAAGCATTTGACAAAATTCCACACCATTTCATAATTAAGAAAAAAACTCTCAACAAATTAGATATTAAAGGAATGTACCTCAACATAAAGGCTATATACGACAAGCCCACAGCTAACATCACACTCAATGGTGAAAGTTGAAAGCTTTTCTTCTAAAATCAGGAAGAAGACAAAGATGCCCACTTTCATCACTTCTATTAAATATAGTACTGGAAGTCCCAGCCAAAGCAATTCGGCAAAAAAGTATAATAAAAAAGCATCCAAATTAGAGATAAAGAAGAAAAATTGTCTGTTGTAGATGGCATTGATCTTAGATATAGAAAATCTTGACTCCACCAAAACTTAGAATTAATCAATAAATTAAGTAAAATTGCAGGATACAAAATAAACATACAAAAATTAGTTGTTTTTACATACTAACAATGAATTATGTGAAAAAAGAAGTTAAGGAAAAAATCCCACTTAAAATAGCATTAAAAAAACAAAACAAACAAACAAACAAAAACCTTTGGAATAAATTTAACCAAATGGGAAAGATTTGTACAATGAAAACTATAAAACATTGATGGAAGAAATTAAAGAAGACATAAATAGATAGAGAAATATCCCTTGTTCATGGATGAGAAGAATCAATATTGTTAAAATGTCCATACTACCCAAAGCTATCTATAGATTCAATGCAATCCCTATCAAAATTCCAATGGCATTGTTCACAAAAATAGAAAAAGTAAATCCTAACATTCATATAAAACCACAAAAGAATGTGAATAGCCAAAGCAATCTTGAGCAAAAAGAACAAAGCTGGAGATATGACACTACCTGATTTCAAAATATACTCCAAAGTCCTAGTAGTTAAAACAGCATTATACTGGTATAAAAACAGATATATAAACTAATGGAACAGAAGAGGGAGCCCAGAAATAAATCCACACATTTATGGTCAGTTGACCTTTGGAAGCCACTGAAGATCCGCAAGTTTCTTGTGAATTTTATATCAGCAGACCATTGCCATCTTGGTCTAAAAAGGACAGAGTACAAAAGTGAAAAAGCATATTGTATTGGACCCACAAAATTTTACCAGTACTCAGCTGCAAACATGTGCTAAATTCCATGGGGGGAAAGACGATCCAGTGTGGAGTCATGAGTCACAGAGAATTACAGACTTGGAAACCAAATGGAGTTTGCTTGGGATCAGTGACTTTTTTCCTTCTTTGAACAAGAATGTCTATAATTATCATATGCCTGTCCCACCATGTTATGGAGCAGATAACTTGTTTCTTTAGTTTCATAGCTCCATGTATTGAGAGGAATTGTACCCCAGGATGGTTCATAATCCAAACCTTACCCATACCTAATTTAGATAATTTAGATGATGAGATTTAGGTGTTCAAGCTGATGAGGTAAACCCCTTCTAATCTGTGGTTTTCAGGAGTTTGACCACGATGTGCCCAGTTAATGTTTTTGTGTGACTGTCCTGTTTGGGGTTCATTGAGCTTCCAAAATTATAGGGTGCTTTTTAAAATTAAATTTGGAAGCATTTTGGCTTCCAATATTTTATCTGACACATTTTCTCTCTGTAAGACTCCATGTATACCTAGTTAGATTGTCCCACGGGTCATTGAAACTGTTCATTTATTTATTTTTTAATCTTATTTATTTTTGCCCTCTGTGCTTCACTTTGGATGAATTCTATTCATCTATCTAACACAATTCTTTTTTTGTTACCTTTTTTCAGATAACTAACACTCCTAAGAATTCAGACGTCTAGAGAAATATGTCACCTCAATGAGGTCATCCTTTTTGTGCATTATTGCTTGTGTGTGTGATTAAAAAACAAAATAAAAACAACATCGTAGAAGGAAAATATAGTCTATACACAAAAGTGGCACAACATACTCGTTTATTGTACAGTCACAAGTTACACATTGGAAACTAAAGAGAACACTGTACCAGTTTTCACAAATTCAAATCAAGTTAGCAAATGACAAATTTTAGAACACACTCATTTTATGTCTCACCCAATGTGGGTGATCACAAGAGAAGGTAAATAAAGAAAATTACTTTCTATGTTACTTAGGTAGCAAACTAATTTGATATACACAGGTTCCAACTTACTTTAAGAGATTTCAAAGTGTTTCAGAACTAATAGGGAATAGTTCATGTCCAGCCTGAAATAAAATGTAGAATGGACCTTTTAGGGGTAAATAACTTCATTTGTATTTCCACAACAGAATCATTCCTCCTGCTAACAAAAATATTAATAAATCTCCATCTATATTAGTTTTACTAAATTAATGACTTTGAAATTATCTGTATTTGGTTATATTGCACTTGAGAACAATGACAACAAAAATTAAAGATTTAGTACCTCTCCCAAGAAGTTCATTATGCATCAGAAATTACAATGAAATACAAGCATATATGCATGCTCCACGTCGTTAGGTTCATCATTCAAACTAACTACCAACAGGTTAAAAGGGATACTCTCCAAAACACTGAGTGTTACGTCATTT
The DNA here is from genome assembly GCF_036562045.2 of Rhinolophus sinicus. NCBI lineage: Eukaryota > Metazoa > Chordata > Mammalia > Chiroptera > Rhinolophidae > Rhinolophus > Rhinolophus sinicus. Next base: position 168,655,124 of record NC_133751.1, on the reverse strand, counting down.
CATTCATCATTTTTGATCCTATATTCAATTTTCAAACTTTATATATATTTTTTCTTATTTATCAAACTACCACATATACAAGCTATCCAAGAGTACAAACAAGATGACACTGAGATAGGCAATGGTCATGCACAGGTATTCCAAGAATGACTTATTCTTCACCACACTCGGCACTATATTCCACAACATGGGAACATCTATCAACTTACAAATTCTGTTTGCCTTATAAAAACCAGTGGATCTCTCATATACTATAATTTTGCCACATAAACCTCTTTTTTAGGGTAATGGTTCACTATTAATCTTTCACAGCCCTCTTAAAGAAGCCAGTATAGTCTCTTTTACTAACATTTAAATTTCCTCTTTACATAAATATAAAGTATTAATAAGAATTTACTATGAATAAGTAGTTTTCATTACACAGGTAGAATTGTGGCACTAATATTTTGATTAATTGCTTTATACTTCAAAATTATTAAGAACTTAATCAGAATTATAATAATAATTACAAGAGAAAGGTAAAGGGAAGAATATCTCTCACATAAATGTGTTTCAAAATATCAATTCTGAAATAAATGCCTATATAAGAAATCAACAATCGTATCAATATTTCTTACCAATATCAAATGCTTTAAATATTCTCTACCTCACTCATGTGTATTTAAACTGAATCAGATTATAAAAATTTTATACTCAAAATGGATTTTAATTCTCATAAATCAAACAGTATTTAAAATATTTGAAAATTAAAATAGTTTCCATAGGATTATTTTTTTGACATTTTAACCAAATATATTCACATGCTACTTTAGGGTAAAAAGAATCCCAAAATTTTCCCAAACATTTTTGTCAAAAAGTAGGCTTTTAAATTATACTGCTACCATATTTTTTAGAGGTATAAACTTTCATTTTTTCAAAGAAAATACTATTGCCTAAGATTACAATTCATAAAGGCAATTTAAAACAGCATGTTAATTGCCAATAACATCTTTCAATCTCCTATATAAGATGATAAGGCCATAGAAAGAATAGATTGTGCAAAAGCAAATACAAACTTTTTTTTCCAAAGAGTGAATTTCTATCCAATATATATTTTCAAGAATGATTGCTATTAGGTGGGAAAACAGGTAGGGTGAAAGTTGTTACAGAACAACTTAATGACTGTCTGGTGGCAGGCCCTAGGATAAAAATACTTTTTTCTTTAAAAAAATTTATTGGTAATAAAAATACTTATTGTGTATGACTAAGATCTCTTAAGCTACTAATAAAATCTATATTACAAAATCTATTAATTTTGAAATTCACTAAAGTTAAATATAGGTTCTTGTCAATGTTCTATCTTGTATAACTCACCTACATGTGCCTTTATTTTATGATTATAGCCACTTGTGTAGGGAATTATAACACAAGACATGGCAAGATAAATTTCAGTTATTTTTAACATGTAAAAAAAATATTCAATTATTTAAGGGAAATACTCATCACTGTCTAATGAAGACAGTAGTTAAAAAGCTATTAAACCCTCAAAATCTAATGCATAACATGATGCAATTGCACAAAAATAGGTATAATTAAGTCATCCCCAGGTTTTGAGGAACTGTGAATAAATTTTCTAGAGGAATATGTGATTTATCACCCTACAGACATATAAAACTACAACTTGCCACCTGTGCAGCTTTTATTAAAAAAATTGTAGAAAATTTATAATAAACCCAAGAAAGTTTTGAAAGGTTTCCAGTAACTTGAATTGATTATAAAAGTACCTTTTAGAAGTCATTTTGATAGCTGAGACTGGTTTTACACATTACACCTTGCTCAAAATGAGGTAATATCCATTGAGTATGAGTAGCATCAGGTTATTGCGAGAAGTAAACCAGTGAGCTACTTTAAGGATTTTAATTCCAAGCATTTCCCATGGGGCTGAGGGGGTTGGGTGCAGGTTGCTATAAGTTGTAAAGATCCCTCACTGATCTTGACCTGTTCTCAGTAACAGTTTTGGAAATATAAGAAAAAATACATATATAGGAGGAAAATAAATTAATCCCAACTAAAAACTCTTGCTCTAATTTAAGAACATACTATTACTAAGCAACTCCATCAAAGAACTACCAACATGGTTTTTAAATTTGAATGCTTTTTTTTTTTTTTTTTTTGTATTGTAAATGGCCAGATGAATACCATGGGATAAATGTACTTTGGAAATGATTTCCAACTCTATCTGGCTTTAGGCATCATGATATTTAGCTGAAATAAAGCTATTACACAAAAAAGGCACTCTTGATTATAAAACTAATTTTTAGTATAGGTTGGCTTAAAGGATTTGAAATACAACTGACACAAATTGAAATGTAACAAAATGGATTGTAGATTAAATATGAAAGAAATTTAACCACATGTATCCAATTTTCATATTAAAACAAAATACTGTACCTATGCAATTATTGGGAGAATTTTGATGGGGTCAAGTTGTTTTTTGTTTGTTTGTTTTTTAAGTTTACCAGAAAGTAGTATTAAAATCTAAGTTCATGCAATTATAAAGTCTTTAGTAGCTTGAAAACTCAATTGTAGTGTGTAATGTGTATTAGCATTAAGTACCTGTACAAAAGAAGTGGATGCTAAGGTCCAGAATTGGATTGCTTTAGAATAATAACAACAACAAGTAACAAAATCCAACATTCAAACCAGAAATAGTAATTGTAGGAGGTACTATTTTACATAAAGTGGTAACTCAAGCACTACCTGTCTTATGTACACTGAAGAACTAACACTTGAAATTTTTATAATTTAAATATCTAAAAACACACGTCAGTGAACGTGTATGAAATGTATGCCTGAATTTATTTATAATGAAACGGTTGACAAATATTGCTCTCATTTTGTGGTTAATACCAATGGGCACCATCAGCAGTAAAGTCTTGGAATTGGATTCCTCATGAAGGGAACTGAAATCTATAATGACCTTGGTAATTCTAATGGGTCAGGATATAGCATAACTTAAAGAAACAAACAAAAAAAAATCACAGTTAAGTTTCTGAATTTCCTTCACCATTTTCATGAGGTTGAAGCTGTTCCCTTTCTTGTTCTTCTTGAGGTGGCCGAACACGTTTAAAAAAGCCCATCTGTCAGTTGAAGAAAAACTCACATTATTGCCACATCAATGAAGAATATTAAAAGTATTCTAAGTGAGTATGCTATCACCAAGAAAATTTAAATGGCAATTACAATTTTTCTTCCTTCAAATAATACATAACGCTTATCATGCATCGTTATTAAAGATCCTTTTCCTCCTTCCCTGCCTTCTTTTCCATCCTCCTTCTTTCCCTCCCTCTTTCCATCTTTTCTTCTGTTTCTCCCCTTCCTCCCTCTCTTCCTAAGTCCATTACTTACCCTGTACATCACAAACACCAAAACAGCCAGTAACAACAATCCTGCCAGAACTGCTAAAATGATCACCCACACAGGCACAGGCATGGGTGCTGGCTGAATGCCCCAGGTGACATTAGTGGTAACCTGCCAGGGGAGAAAAAGGTTTTGAGTTTTAAAATAGTTCACTGACTTATTCAACAACTACCTGAATGTCTACTATATTTTATTTTAATGGTATTCATATCATTTTCTTTTCCTGTGTATGATAATCTATGATTATCTATATCTGGTATCAAAGCAGGCACATATCTGCATAAAACTCTCAGTAACAGGTGAACATCTGGTCACCTCTGAAATGATTTTTAGATAATCCAATCCAGTTTATGATGTGTTGGTCCCATTTTTAATCCTCAAATTAAAGACCTTTAAAATGCCTTCACTTCTTCCAAAATTTCCCCCGCCTAAAATTTAGTATATACTAAGAATCTCTTACATAGGACAAGATGCTAAAGTAAAAGGTCTACCTTTAATAATTCTGGGGTGGGGGAGTAAAATAATATTATTAAACTAAGTTATAACCCAATCAAATAACTCTTAGTTACTTTAAATTATCAAAATAGTATAACTGCCATTATTTAAAATAAAGTAAAAATATCTATAGCATTAAACTGTGTGCTTATTCCACTTCCCCAAATCAATAACTTACTAATGTAGAGTTGAAGATATCCTCAATTGGAAGGTTCTTATAAGGAAACTCGATGACATTAAATGAAGCAGACGATTTCAAAGAATATGAATGATTCTGGTTTTCCTTCTGTATGGAAATAACAATTAAATGATTTCCTAGATATCATACTTTTTTAATTTCTTTGGAAAAAAAGGATAAGTTTGCTAAAGGCTGCATCTGTCCACTTACATTCATAAAGGTCTCGGTCCACAGCAGAGACTTTACATACAAGATTGCACTCTTTCCTCTGTCTAGTCGCCCAACCTGGCAGACAATCTTCAAGCATTCAGCAATTCCACAACCCTGTCAAAACAAGGTATATGTTTACAAGAAAAGGTCATTCTATCATCTTGTTAACGTTTGAAAATCAGACATTTTAGTCATTTCATGTGATGGCCAGAGATGTTTAAAATGTACAATATTAGGCTCTAGGAATAATTTGTTATAGAAGGATAATATCTATAATATTAAAAGATTTATTTTTATGGTTAGAACTCAACATTCTTCTGAGAATCTATCGCTAGATTCTCAAAATTCTGGGCAAACCCAGACAATGATTTTAGTAAGACATGAAAATCACACCACAATACCCCTGTGGGAAAGAAAATGAAACAGAGTGAATCTTTAACAGTTATTCCATGTCACACCTGTAAAAATCAAGTGGCATGATGATGGTCTTTGCTACATTCAGGGTTTTTATCAGTGACTTGAAGGCAGGCAGCCAAAGGTAACATATATTTCCATCTTCTAGGTGCTGGCCAAAATGCATTAGACATGTCAGATGCGTACACCTTGCAACAATGCTATCTAGTAAATGGTGCCTCCAGTTGATGACTAGGAATAGAAGCGACCTTTCTTGACCTGACAAAAGGCATCTAGGAAAAATCCATAGCTAACATCATATTCAATGGTGAAAGAATGAATGCTTTCCCTCTAAGATCAAGAACAAAATAAAGTTGCCGACTTACTATACTTCTTTCAACATTGTTTAGAAGGTTCTAGCCAGTGCAATTAAACAAGAAAAAAATATTAAATAAATGCTGTCTCTATTCACAGATGACAGGATCTTACATCTACAAAACTCTAAAGAATCCACAATAAAACTATTAGAGCTAAAAAACAAGCATAGAAAAGGTGCAGAATACAAGATTAATATACAAATATGAGTTGTATTTCTATACACTAGCACTGAAAACAATCTGAAAATGAAATTAAATAATCAATTTAAATTAATTCAAAATTAAGAAACCTATTTAAAACAGCATCAAAAAGAATAAAATACATAGAAATAATTTAACCAAGGAAGTGTGAAACTTGTAGAATGAAAATTATAAAATATTTTTGGAAGAAATTAGAGACTTAAATAAACAGAAGATATCTAATGTTCAAGAACTGAAAGACTTAATATTAAGATGGCAACACTCAAATTGATAAACAGGTCCAGCATAATCTCTATCAAAATTCCAACTATCTTTTTTGTAGAATGGACAAGTGATCCTAAAATTCATGTGATATTTTATATGAATATAAATTTGTAAGGGAACCCAAATAGCCGAAACATCTTGAAAAAGAAGAAAATGTTGGAGGAGATGGAGTTCCCAATTTGCAAACTAACTGCAGAACTACAATATTCAAACAATTTGGTATTGGCATAAGGATACATGCATAGATCAGTGGAATAGAACTGGAAGCCCAGAAATGAACCCATACATTTCTGGTCAATTCATTTTCAACAAGGCTGCCAAGACCATTCAACAGGGAGAGACAGTCTTTTCAACAAATGATGCTGGAACAACCAGATAGCCACATGCAAAAGAATGAATCTGGGCCCCTACTTCACACCACATTAAAAAAATTAAGTTAATATGGATCAGAAATGCAAATCTAAGAGTGAAAAGTATGAAACTTAGAAAACCAGAAAACTGGTCAAGCATGATGCTCAGGTTTTGGACAGAGAATGGAGTTGCAATTCACTAAAATGTGGAACATTGTAGAAAGAGCAGAGTTGGGAAAACTCAAGGGTATGTTCTTAGAATTAAGTTTAAGAATCCTACCATGTTTCCCCAAAAATAAGACCTAGCCAGACAATCAGCTATAAATGTGTCTTTTGGAGCAAAAATTAATATAAGATCCGATATTTATTATAATATAATATATTATATTATATTATAATTTCATACCTGGTAAAATTATATTATTATATTATATTATATTATATTATATTACATTACATTACATTATATTATATTATTATATTATATTAGATTAGATCCGATCTTATAGTAAAATAAGACTGGGTCTTATATTAATTTTTGCTCCAAAAGATGCATTAGAGATGATTGTCTGGCTAGGTCTTATTTTCAGGGAAACATGGTATTACATACTTAAGAGGAGTTCCAATAGAAGTTTGGAAAATATAAACCAAAGCCATCAACACAGACGTGGTATTTACAGCCACCACAGTGAGTAAGATCATCTAGTGCAGCCTGTCTGACAGAACATCATACTGATGGAATCATCAGTATGGACGTATCCACCCTTCTCAAAATAGTCGCCACTAGTCACATGTGACTATTGAATACCTGAAATGTGGCTGGTGTCTACAATACTGGACAGCATAGATCTAAGGAATGAATGCTGGTGGAGCAGATGAGAAATTGGAGCCCTGAGCCCTGGAATCCTCTATAGTGGTTAAAGGTTTGGAAGTGAAGACTAAGAACAAGTAGCCAGTTGTGGTAGAACCAGTAGGTGGAGAACCAGAAGAGAACAGTGTCCTAGAAGTGAATGAAGAGTGTTTCACAAAGGAGGAAAGATTTACTGTGCCAAAAGTCACTGAGCAGTTGAACTGATGAGAATTTGGTGATGTAAAGTAATTGGTGATTGCTAAGGAACATAATAAACACTATACCAAAGTTCTCTGTTAGTTGATGGTTTGCAAAATTTCAAAATCTTAACTGAGAAGCAACTTTTTAACAGTATTGTTATTGTATAGGCCAACTCAGCAAAAGTTAACCATAATGCTAATTTTTCTTGTAATGTATTTTTGTTGAGGCCTTCTGGGTTTTTCCTGCAGTACTGTACTAAAGCCTCAAAGATTAGGGTGAGGCCAAGAAACAGGTCAGATGAAGGAGTGTAGTCACACCAAAAAGTTGGAACATAAAATATTTTTTTAGCAATCTACAAAAATAGATCATTTGAAGAAAATCTGGCATTAATGTGACAATGAACAAGGAAAGTAATAAGACTGAATGGTATAAAAATATATGTAGTTCTTTCAAGCACAGCTGTTGTTATTTTTGAAATGTTCTTTGGCATCAGTTCTATAATCACATATTTTTAAATGTTTAAAGTGCTTGTTGCAAAATGGCGCTTACCAAAGTGTGAATGTCTCCTTCACTCTGGGTGAGATCCCGCTTAGTGACGAGATGGTTCCGGTCCCCTTGCCCAGCAATTGTGTCATTCTTTTCAGTTGTTTGTGAATTTGAGACCTATGGTTACATTCATACACATGATAAATAATAATGGAAAACATTTTACATTGACATTTCGGCATAAACTGTGATGTGTGATTAATACATAGTGACTGAAAATTTGGTATAACAGAAAATTCACTACTTAATATATTCGCTGAAAAGCACAGAAAATAGAGTCCTTAATATGTAGAAAAAGTTACCTTTGCCTAGCCATGATTTTTCTCTCCTTGCATAGCCTAGAGAGGAAACTGACAAAATATACTGAAAGAGCCTGAAATTTCACAGTGTACATCTGTAAGAAATGTCAGTCATGAGTATATATTTTTTGTTTTCTTAACTTTCCTTAGTCCAAATAGTGCAATAGCTTCTTATTCAAACTTATGTGCTAGGACAGAGATGACTATATTCCAAAGTATACAGAATTCCATAAAATAACCTTTTTCTAGGTCATGTAAGTTAAGAGAACCAGCACTAAAATGTTTTATCCTATCCCAAGGACAAAAATTTCAAGGATACCCTAGACACAATATTACATGTGGATAAATCACAATGTGATGGAACCAAAGTCAATCTGGGTCACTTAAGAATATCTCCTAAGGCTCACTAAGCACCACATAAAGCTAAGGTTCACTGGGCCTTCATAGAATTTGTACTTACTCATTATACAAAGAAACAATTTAATCCTTAGTGTGCTGATTATAAACTATTTTTACAGAATGGGTTTGTGGATTAAAATAGTTGTTTTATTTCATATATTTCTTTTGTAGGTTTAGGGAAAAAAGCAATAAAATACTATCATAATGAAAAACTGCTACTAAGCACATTACCTTAATTCTCAAAGGGTTGATCTCCATGTCTGAAGTGCAGTTCATTGGCCCATCGATATCATATTGGAGGATGTATAACAAAGTGTTATTGTTATATTTGTAAGGCCACTGAAGATTCAGCATTGCCTTGCTGAATGAACTTGGACCATTGTTTCTCAGCTAATGAGGAAAAGAAAATATAAATGCTTTCGGCAAAAATCTATTCTATAATCTTTCCCCTACATCAACTTTAGGAATCATTAGCAACAAGATTTGAAACAGCAGACTAATAACCATAGTTATTACAATATTACAACATGACTGTTATTATGCAAAAGAGATCAAACTCAACTTTTTCCTCTAGTGTGTAGGACAGTATGTGTCAGGATGAAAATAAACCAAAAAGGAAAATACAAAAAAATTATTGACAAAAGATGGCACAGAAAATTTTCTTTCGGCAGAAACAAAATTTTGAAGATCTGCTATAGGCATTTTCGATTTTTAGTCAGAACTGCAAAATGTCCATGTGGAAGTACTCAATGACCTATTGCTTTATTAAAGTAGAACTAGTTGGTTTTAAACAACAATTTGTATAAACTGCTTTCTTTAACCACTTGAAGCTACCTGTCTAATAAAAACAAATTTAAGAATAATAGGGAAAAAAATTCAAGGAAATCTCTGGTATACTTCAACTATGCAGAATTTACATAAAACTTAAACAGACTTATTTTTTAAAGGAGCTTATCTCTTTGTTGGCTCTCTATCAGGAATCAGTTAAATCCAACAGCCACAAACCTCATAGATGTGCTGAATAACTGGCCCAACGTCTTCTTCTGTCTCAGGGTTCTCCTTGTGCTCCCAATTTGGAATCGGAAGAAAGATATGATCAGGACTTGAGACTCTAAATAATGACCAAAAAAAACCTACCATGAATATCAAAATGATACGGTCAATTTATTTTTAAGAATACCCTGTATCGAAATGAATAAAATCGGAACTAATAAAAAAAAAATCACTACATATTTAAAAGAAACAAAACATATATATGTATGTGTACACACACACACACACACACAATACTTAGTTGAATCTAATGTAACAGGTGAATTGATGTCAATTTGTGTAAAAGTTCAGTACACTTATTTTGTGCTTGCCACTGGCTTGTCTGGTTTATATCCAAAAAATATTTGGGGCTTTCGAATACACACCTAGGACCTTCTTTCTTCAGAAGCTACAGCTCCAGCAGTAAAATCACCACTAAACGTGGAGTGCTTACTATCCAAAAAAAGCTGGAGGGCCTAGTAGTTACTTTAAAAATGTAACTACTTTTTAAAGTAGCTTAAATCATAAGAATGAGATACTCAACTCGGTAATCATACTGACCCTCTTATCTCAACAGCAGCTAAAACAGCAAGGTCAACTCTGTAAGACACAACTGGGCTTACTTTGTCAAAAAGATTGGAGCTGAAAAAGAAAAAAGATATATTTAGGACTGAATTGTGCATACTGATCATCAAAATCATAGAGAGGCAAATGGAGTGACACTAAAAATGAACAAATTAAAAGCAACAAAGACATGAAAAATACGTAAATCAAAATAATTATTTTCATAGCATTTAATTCCAAGATAATGAACAAGTTCTACTTCTTAACAGGTTTTTGTCTCACAAACTCGAAATTGACAATAAAATTATTCTTATGTTATAAATATTGATTTTGAAAAATGGTATAATCAAGTACTTAAATTTTAGTCTATTTTATTCCATAATATCTAAAATATATCACATAATATATTTATACCAAATAATATTTCCTCAATGTTATTATAAATTGAAAAAGTTCTGTTTATACCTCTGGATTTGTAAATCAAATTTCACAGAAGTATCCATCTCTGATTGCTGGTGCACACTGAAACGGAGACCAGCTAAGAGCTGAAGAAGGAAGAAAAGATGGTAATTAAGAGTTAGTTAAAACAGTGTCTAATTAGTGAAAATTCAAATCTAATGTCCAAATAAAAAAGAATGTTCTAAAACAGGGTTTTTCTGAGCTTACAATAAAACTGAAAGTACTCTAACAAAAATTATTAAATCTGTTCTTCCATTAAATCTCTTTAATTTACAATACCTGGGCCAATCCATAATGGAGCCTATTTAACAAGTTATTAATTATATCCCCTTGTAATTATTATCTTCCTGAAAACTACAGAAGTAAATGTTTGTTGAGCCAATGAAAGCACAATAATCACACAATGATTTGATTATAGGAAGCTAATAACTGAACTTGTGCTAACGGAGCCAGAAGGAAGAAACGGCTTTCTGACAAGAGTAACAGAACTTCAAAAGAAGGCATGTGTAGGGCCAGAACCAGAATTTCTCCATACTGCTCATAACTCGATCAACACCAACCATTTTAACTTCTGCAGGTGGAAAATTGTTAAAATGAACTGAGCTACGAGATAAGAGATAGTAAATTTCTTGGGGAACATATATGACACATAAAAAGGTATTTCCGAGAAACTTCACCAAACTGCCTCCCACTTTACAAAGACTGGAGCTGGACATTTGAAATAATCTGGAATTATCTGTGCTGAATAAGCTGTGAGAGGGAAAGCTAGAGAGAATGAGAAAATGAAAAAATAAAGACCATGTTCACTTGCTAATGAAACATTGTGTTAAATATATGTGAAAAAATGGAATTCAGGGTACTTTGGTCAAGCCCTCTTACCGAAGAGCTCACACATCTAGAAATAATGAGTTTTAATGGAAAATATACGTCAAGAAATACGTTATATTTAATTTTTATTCGAAATATATTTGATATATAACATTGTGTAAATTTAAGGTATACAACATGTTGATTTGACACATTTATATAAATTGTAATATGATTGCAGTGATAGTTAGCACCTCCATCATATCACATAATTATTTCTCTTTTGTGGTTGAAATACTTAAGCTCTAGTCTCTTAGCAAGTTTGATGATTATAATACAATACCATTGTGTGTAATCACTATGCTGAGAAGTAGATCTCTAGGACTTATTTACTAATTAGTTATAAGTTTGTGACCTTTACCAACATCTAATAAGAGAGATGTTGTTTAAGGGTAAATATGGAATATTTAGCCCCAGATTATCACAGATCTTCAAACTCCAATGTCTGAGTCTACTGAAAAAGTAACAAATATAGTGCCAGTGTTCCTTGACACTAGGAATTCTGCAAAGTGTATTTTGTTTACTTTTTAGAGGATTTGGGAAGCTCCCCGTTGAGTACTTCTTCTCAAGCTCCTGGGCTACCTTCTCCACTAGCTGAAGGGGAGCCTGATTCAATCAGGGTGCTCTTTGACCATGTTTCGGACAACCATATAGATTTCAAGTTAATGAGAGAATTCTATCTCACCTAAGAATGACAGTATTTGTCAGGGCAGCTTCGAGGATTCATTAAAACATTGATTTAAAATATCCAAGTTATAATTTCAGTCCTTAGTTTAAACCATGTTCTCATCCATTTACCAAAGTGAAGGCAGCTGAAGTGAAGTGAAGACCAGCTTACTGAATACAGTGTAATAGCACACCCCATTATTTTAGTATTTTAGTCAAAACTAAATAAAACTCTGCTAATCACTGCACTCTAAATCAAAACCAATTTAAAGACACTATTTTGAAGTATTTATTTAAAAAATTACCATGGACAAACCCACAGAAAATTGTGCTATTTTCTTTAGAAGAAAAAAAATATCCATTTAATTAAAATGGCTTACTTGAGTTCCAGCCTTCATTGGGTTTCCAAGGTCACATACCACCTGGCGGGTTTGGTTTTCTGTCTTAAATGCACAGGAAAGCCTTGCTAAGGCCTTTGATAGAAAAAGAAAAAGATTTGAAAGGAAAATAAATTAATGACCACAAAAAAAAGCAGAAGCCATACGACTATAAGTTCCCAGACAATACTATGCATTTGGATATTTAATTTTCTTGTTTTACAAAGCAAATACATCTATCTGAGCAAATGGGGAGTAAGGAAAAAGTCAGAATTGTGTATAATGCCACATATGAATGTAAAAGTATTTCTGAAAGATCCCTTGAGTACTTAGATACATAACCATATTACCTCTGACAAATTATCTGATGAAAAGGCTTAGACACTTTATCTGTCTGACCTCATTTCAGGCACTTAGCTAGCAATTCTAAACATGTCCTATCAATGCATTATGCAAAGTATTAAGCTTGAAAGGAATTATGTAAGATAGGAACTCTACTGTCTAGCAATTTAGCCTTGGGTAGAATGGCTAAGCTTGCACTACACTAAAGAGGGGAGCAGCTCATAAATGTTAACAAGATCTATGAGTGTATTTCGATTTTTAAAGAGGCAGTTTGCTTACTTCACTGTTGCGGACAACCCCAATGAAATCAGCCTGCGGGGGGATGGAAACAATGAGCTCAGCTTCATAGGCTCCTTCTCCTTGGTTCTGAGCCTTAACAATCAATGTCAGAGGGTTGTCGTCCCCAACATAGATCTTCTTCTGATCTCTACAAGTTAATACAAATCTGGACAATGAAAAAGACTGCATGGGGAGAAAATGACTGCTCAAAGAAACAAGAGATAAATATACAGATGACAAGTTCAACAGTGTCTCAAGATATTTTAAGACTACTTCACAGCTCAACAGAAAACTGGAAATAGCCCGGTGGGTACAAATCCAGTGCTTCTCTAAGTAAAAGGAAACAGTGATGCCATTTGTATATCACTATCACTCATTACTACTACTGAAGAAATTTTATATTTCTTTGTATGTATTTACTAATTCTCTGATCTTTTTCCAAAAAGCTGAATTAATCATGTCATGATTCTCACAATATCCTTAATAATTAACTTATGTATCATATAAATGGTAATCAGACTTCCTTAGTTAAGGGTATATTAATAATAAAAGGTATCTTTAAGAGGATATAATATTACTTTATACCACTAGTTAATGCTGAATGGGAATAGATCTGTTAATCTAGACAACTAGTGAAAATATAGTGCCTATTTTTTAAAGCTCAATATTGACAGATTTACTATTATATAAATCATGAATTATCTTCTAATATAACTGATTCTCATTAAAATATACAATTACTTTGAATAGAAAAATGTGCTCTTTCATTTAAATTTCTTATTATACTATTTATTATTTGCAGAAAACTTACCTATCTACAGAAACTTCCAGTTTGGGTTTACAGACATTGTCTTCACCACAGTCAAGTAGTATATGAGCCTAGAAAAAAAGAAATTATTTTTCCTACATGAAAAAAATACCAATACAGGTCACATATTTAGTTACATCAATATATATATGAAGTATGTGAATATACATATGCACACACACATATATTTATATAAATTAATCAGCCTATTTGCATACCTGAATGAAAAGGGATCATGGTTACTTACTTTTAAATAGGCCAGTGAATAGTCAATGTAAAGGAAGAAAAAGATTCATAGGATAATTTGTTGAAGTCCAGAATGTGACTTTATTTGGAAATACGGTTTTTAAACAGGTAATTAAGTTAAAATGGCATCATTAGGGTGGGCCCTAACACAATATAACTGGTGCTTTTCAAGGACATTGAGACACAGACACACACAGAGGGAAGACCACATGAAGGTACATGGAAAACATGGATGGCCATCTACAAGCCAAGGAGAGAGGCTTCGATGAAACCAACTCTGCAGACACCTTGATCTCGGACTTCAAGCTTCCAGAACTAGGAGAAAATAAATTTCTATTGTTTAAGCCACCCATTCTGCGGTACTTTGTTATGACAGTCCTGGTAAACTAATACAGGTATGTCATTAAAATTAATTTCACCTGTTTGCTATCTTTAAAAAAACGTTGCTGAGCAACAAATTTAAAATTACAAATATGGCTCACATTATATTTCTGTTGGATAGCAGAATTCTATAGAGAGAGTGCAGTAATCAAGTTTGTAACATGACCAGTGAAATGAAGGACCCATTTTAAAGAGAAGTAAATAATAAGAACTGTGGGTGGGTAATTAACATAGAAATTAGAGTAAATAATAAAGCTCAGAATGCAAAAGGAAAGATGCCTAAAAGTAAATAATGTTATTGTTGAAACAAATGTAGGACACAAAGGAAAAAAACAATTCAAATAATGAACAATAGCAGGAGGAAGAAAATAAGGAAGCCAAATATTACTAAAGTTAATATTTCCCTCAAAGGGTTTCAAAAATTAGCCTACTTACTTGATTAGCTGGTTTTAAAACCGTTTTGGTATTAAAGAAATTGGTGATTTCAGTAAGTTAATCAAAAGTAATGGTAATGCTAATAAATGATTTCCCAAAAATATAAAACTATAAAGAGAAATTAATTATAATCGCTGTATCAAAACACATAATGTGAACGGACAAGTAACAACATTTTTATAAAGTATAAAATAAATGACAGACCCTAAGAGGCTCAGATGTTCGTTACTAAATTATTAATCAACATAATATTGTAGATCTACTAAAAATAAAAATATAAAGAGTATCAACTAACACAGAACTATGTTTATAAGTTTTATATTAACGGGTAGTCGAAAGTGGGACATACATTATGATTATTCATGTGCAAAATAAAATATAAAATAAATTGTTAAAATTACAAAGACTTTAAAAAACGTTTTCATTTGCCTTATACTGTTACCATATATAGTCTTCTCATATTACATAAAAAGGTATTTATGAGATCATAGAAAGTTAGACAAAGAAATAGACTAAATTAGGGTAAAGCATTCTACAAGAGAAGAAATATTAATCTAAAAATATGAGCATGTAATAAAAAAGAAGTGGAAGAAAAAGGAAATACAATCATAATATTTGAATATATGGATTTTATACAAGATTTTCTAAAAAAATATATATTTTTTATAAAATTTTATATTGCTTTATTTGCTTTTATAAAACATGATTTATGTGTTACAAATATGCATATATGTGTATATATACTATTTTTACAATTAAAATGTAAATCAAAGATAACATAGATATAAAACTTGTTTAGCAAAATACTATGTAAATAAATTGGTGTTTTGTTGTTTTCCTTGAGTTATCCAACTGTTTTATGTATATGAAATGTGACCCTGTCCTTCTCTCCATATCACTAAGTTCTAAGTGGCTTTAAATAAATCTGACCTGAAAATCCAGATTCCTTCCCCTCTGACTCCTTTGATTAAAAAACCCAACATTATAAAAGCAATCCCTTATGGTACTTTAAAATATGAATTGTAAGGCCACAAAAAAGATTACAGTATAAAAGTAATGATAAACTAAGGAAGAACAGTACCTGTCGACTAACGTTGGCAGGCGTGAACTGGTTAAGGATGGGTTGCAAGCCTGTTGCATCAGCAGCTGTTCTATAATCCAACCGATACTCCATAAAAATAGTAATCGGCGTGAGTTTATCTCGAAATTCAGATTCATCCTAGAAATGGAAAAGCTTCGAATTATTTATGACATCATATTATCTGGACAAATACCTATGTGCACAATACAAAGCCATCTGTATTCATCTCTTTATTCAATTCTACTGAAGCTCTCTGAGAAACCACTTATATAAGAATAGAGTATCCAAAAAGATTACCATTATTCAGTGACAACTCTTAATCATTTTTTTGTTTTATAATATTTGATTCACATAAAAATATACAAGGCACGTTAATAAATTAAGCACTCAAATGCACACCCATTATAACAAACATTACTGATATCGCTTAAGCTACCCATGTGCAATCCTTTCTCTTTTTATCCCCCTGCCTTCCTTCTCTGAGGTAACCACTATTCTGAATTTTAAGTTCACCATTCCCTTCCTTGCTTTCAGTTTTATTATAGTGTATATGTCCCTAAACAATATGTTCTTCAGCTTGCTTTTCTTGTTTGTTTATTTAAAAGGGAGATCATATATATTCTTGTGATTTGCTTTCTGTTCAACATTCTTAACATTCATCCATGCTGTTTGCATGTAGCTGGGGTTAATTTTTACTGGTGAGTAATATTTCATCATATGATAAATCCACAATTTATTTATCCATTCCATCTAAGTTTACTTAGATTGTTTTGGGCTTTAGTTTTTGCTATCACACAAAACACATTATAATGATTATTCTTCTATATAGTGGCAAGTAGTTTGTCATCTCTATAATACCATATTATCTTTCAAAGTCTTCTAACAATTTATACTACCATCGGCAATGTAAAATAATTCTCTTTAATCCACATCTTCACCGACAGGTATTCCCAGATTTTGTTTGAATATAAGATGGTATTTCTTCAGTTATAACCTCAGGTATTTGTCCTGTTTGTTTAAATCATGAAGTTATTGATTCAAAAGCTTTTTCCACACTTAAGTAAAATGGTTATGGTTTTTCTTTTTTTTTAGTCTATTCATGTATTTAGTCTATTCATGTATTTTTAATGTTTACCCACCCTAGGAAAAATCTAAGGTGGTCTGTTTGTTTTATCTGTTTTATAAACTGCTGAAATTTAGTTTGCTTATACTTGTTTTAGCAATTTTACATCTATATCTTTGTTTAAGACCAGCATAAAATTCTCCTTGCTTGTACTATCCTTGACTAGTCTGGGTATCAATTACCCAGCTCATAGAGTGAGTTGGAAATAATTTCTCTTTTTCTAGTCTTTCAAAGAATAGAAATATTCAAATGTCTCATTCTTGATGTTTTGGTAGATATCGCCTATAAAACCATCTGGGCCTTGTGTTCCTTTGTGTAGAGATTTTTAACTGACAATTCAATTTTTTAAATAGTTTGTATAGTTAAATAAATTATTCAGGTTTTCTATTTCTTTTTATGTCAGTTGTGTTTTTCTAAGAATTTCCCTATTTTGTCTAAGTCTCCTGATGTCTTAGTACAAGGTTATTTCTAATATTCTATTATTTTATTCTTTCTTGTATCTGTAGCTTTCAATGCCTAACTTTGTAGTTTTTTTTTCCCTTCATTTTTTTTTTACTCTTACATTTAAGATAAATAGCATTTAAGGTATAAATTTATTCTTACACTCTGCTTCTGTGACATCCTACACATTTTGGCATATAGTATTTTTATTAAAATTTACTTCTAACTAAATTTCCATTATGATGTTTTAAAAAATATTTTTATTAAAATATAGCTAACATACAATATTGTATTAGTTTCAACATATTCAACATTTATATACCTAAAAAAGTGATCACCATGGTAAGTCCAGCAACCATCTGACACTGTACTATGCTATCACAATATTATTGACTATATTGCCTATGCTGTACATTACATCCCCATCACTTATATGTTTTATACCTGGAAATTTGAACCTCTTATTCCCCTTCACCTCCCCCTCCCTTTTTTAATTTTTCAAGTACAGTTAAAATTCGATATTTTGTATTAATTTCAGGTGTACAGCATTAGTGGTCAGACATTTGTATAATTTAAGAAGTGCTCCCCCTGACTAGTCTAGTACTCACCTGGCACTATACCTAGTTATTACCATATTATTAACAATATTCTCTGTGCTTTACTTTACATGCCCATGACTATTTTGTAACTACCAATTTGTACTTCTCAATCTCTTCACCTTTATCAACCAGCCCCCTAACCTCCCTCTCATCTGGCAACTTCAGCTTGTTTCCTGCATCTATGAGTCTGTTTCTGTTTTATTTGTTCGTTTATTTTGTTCTTTAGATTCCATACATAAGTAGAATCACATGGTATTTGTCTTTCTCTGTCTCACTTATTTTACCTAGCAAAATACCTTCCAGGTCCATCCGTGTAGTCACATCATTATGATCTTTTTTTTTGATTCGTAAGTTATTTAAAATCATAATTCCTAATTCTCAATTAATTTTTTTGTTATTGATTTCTAAAAATTTCACAAATATTGATTTTCTATGATTCCAATTTTTTAAGAAGTTGTTTAGACTTCCTTTATGACCTATATATGGTCAATTTTTATATTGTCTAATTGTTGAGCACTAAGTTCTATATAGGTCCGTTAAATCGAGCTTGTTAATTATGTTGCATCTTCTAATCTTTTTATGTCTTCTTTTTAAAAACTGCATGGCTTATTTCTTTAAATATTTTATATAAATTTATATTCTGTACCTGAGAATTCCAACATCTCAAGCCTTTGAGGTCTAATACTTGTTTGTTGTTTTTTCTAACAGCTTGTGTTTAGTGTTGTTTTTTTTAATGGATTCGTATTTGATTGAACTTAACCTGTGGAAATCATGGGGTCCTTACTACACTGTTAAAGAGAGGCTCTGCATTTACTCTTGCTGGAGTTGGTGTACTTTTGTCCTGGAAACATGTGAGCCTCTTGCAAGTGTCTGGGCCTAATGCAGGAGGTTCAGACACCTGGCTTACAGAAGGCCCCAGGTGAGCATGAAGCCCTGTGCTGGTGTCTGCGATCACAGCTCACCCTTTCCCCGGCTCCATCCTACCCCAGAAACCCTGGCTCACACAACTGCTTACAACTTACCAGTCAGTTTTTGGCAATGAGTTTTTTTGTTTTTTTTTAATGGACTGCTTATTTGGGGGACCCTGGGAATTTCTTTTTACTGTCCTTGAGAGTCTAGCAGTATTTAACAAATTCATTTGTTGTAATTTATTCAGCAGCATTATCATGCAAAGGATATTTGGAATATCCAGTCTACCAGGAGTAGAAGTCGATTTCTCAGGTCTGACATTTTAAAAAGCCACACTACCTCAAGTGTATTCTTCTGTGTTTTCTTTTTGACTTCATACCCAAAATGTAAAGAAAGTAAAAATCATTTGGATGAAAAGAAAATATAATGAGTAAAAAGAAAAGATAATGGAGCAGAAAAGCATCTCTTACCCGCAGATATGCTATCAGTTCCTCACACTGCATCTGTCCCCCTCTTGAAATGGTCATATTCTTGGAGTGACCAGGGGACCTGTTATGGAGAAACAGTGCTCGTCGAATTGCTCCTTTTTGCTTGAGTTTATCCAAAAGAAGCTCCACCTGGAAGTCTATACAAACCAAAGGATTTATAACCAACATAACCTTTATGGACACCTATCTGTCCCAAATGTCTGTATTTCATGTAAATATAGTCTGTATTCTATTTACATGAAATACAGAAATGTCTGTATTTCATGTAAATAAAGAAGTAATTTGCTTCTAATTCATTGAAAATGTCTACACATTGTAGTAAGACAACAACATATTAATTCTGAATAAATATGTAATAATTAATTAACCCAACTATCTCCAAAGTAATGCCATATTAATTCAGACAACAGATAAGGATGGTAGTAAAACAACTATGAGATAGAGGAGAAATGTCTTCTTTTAATTTAAGCTGAGAGGAGGAAGTACAGAGCTTGAAATATATGTAAATTAAGACTTCCACCATTAATGCATGTAGCAGGACTCTCGCTGATTTTGATGAAGAAATGTTTACTAATATACACCCATACCATTCACACTATGATGAAGGAACAGTTCACATCCCTCAGCACGCCTACTCCTACTTAAGCTTCCGTATCAAACTGTCAGATGAATACACGTCCCTCAGGAAGCAAGTGACCATATATAGTCGCTTGGGTCAAGAATCATCTTAAAATGAACATGCAGCCAATAGTCGGAAGCACAGCTGTTAGGATGACTGCTTCTAAGATTCAGGTCATTAAGTAGTTTCTTCAAAGGAGGTGAGAGGGCAGATCTCTAAAACCACAGATCTCTTCCCAGATTTCTCTAAATGTTAAACTTCATGTCAAATTTGGGTGAAAACCCAGGGTTATTTTGCTTTCAGTTCTGTTCCACCCACCCACCCTGCCCTCCATGCTCTTGCCTCGGGCCTCTTGAAAGTGCCATTTTCTCTGTGCTTAATACTCCTCTACACATCCCCTAGCTCTTTTCCTTCAGAAAAGTTTTCTCCCAGTAACGCCTTGCTACCCTATGAGAACTTTCATGTACGAAAACACCCCTAACAGATTCAGTCCTCTTCCCCTGCTTTATTATTACTCCAGAGCACTTGTCACTAACATACTGACAAATCTTGGCAACAATTGCTTAACTCTCCTATCTGGCTCTGAGGACCACATAAACCATGTTTTGAAAGTGAAGAGTTAAGTTGGAGTTTGCTGTGTGGGTAAAATTTAGTTGTCAAAACTTTTTCTCCTACTTCTCACTATTTCTAAATCACCTCAACTCCAGAGATTGCTGGGGACTTCTCTAAGACATAAAATATAAACTTCTCAGTAGATCATCTACTTACAAATGATACTTCTCTCCCCTCGAGCTCATTTATTTCACGTTGGTCACTACTTAACTTTCTGAAGATCATATTTACCATTTACTGGGCTATTATATTCACAATGTAAATAAATAAATGTATTATTTCTGAATTGGATTAAGAGTTTCCAAACAAAGAAATTATGTTGCAAATTTTAAATGTCTTTAAACATAAACATTTAAATAAAAACAGTAACGACAACTATTTGAGAAACTATTCAAACATCCTAAAAGCTTGTTTTAAGTGCCGTGTAAGCAGGATCATTAAAATAACAGAATTTTTCTATAGAACACTTACTAAGTTTCCTGGGAAGTGTTCCTTTGCCATCTGCCTTTAAGCAGAACCTGACGTTAAAACTGTAGGAAAATAAAAATATACATAAATCCTATAATTCAGTTTAGTCATATTTTGAAATATCACCCAAATCTCAAATTTCAAGTATATAGTTTACACTGTGAAACTTTGTATCTTTTGTCATGTCTTCATATTATTTTTTAAATATGAAACTACAAAAAATAATCTAATTCATTCTTCAGTGATTTAAGCACATTTCCTTTCATAGTACCTTGATGAGGAAAAAAAAAGAAAAGAAAAAGAATTTCCTAACTACCTCTCAAGTTTATAGAACCTGTTGATAAATCTAAATAAGGGAAATGACAGTCCAGATTTAAAATAATGTCTCATTTAATAAAAAGCCCCACCAAAGCTTCCTTTAATTAGCAAACTCCCATAGAACAGTGTTTTTCAGTTTATTTTTGAAGTAAAATTTCCCCAGATTCCATTCATTCTACCCTTCATATATAAGTTCTCTGATTTTTCTGTGGGTGCGGGGGACAGGAACAGTGCTTCCCAAAGTGGGGTGCTCATAGCAATGTTCACAGCATATGGATCAAGATTTTTCATGATTGATTTTATATTTATTTTAACGTGTACAAGAAAGATACCGGTTTCTCCCTTATATTTAAAAATGTTTTAAAACAAAACATGAGTGAACTTAAACAAAAAAATCTTAAGGAAATTTTTAAAATGCATATAAAATGAAAATATAGCAAAAATTATACAATATAGCAAAGAGTAGCATAAAAACAATGGAGACTTGGACTAGAGAGGAATTCAGATATTAAATTTACAAAAATATATTTTACTTTAGAAACTAGTAAAGGAACAAGTAGAAGACCAGTATATACAAACAACATAATATTTTTCATACAGATATTAAATCTGAAAAAGATCCTGTCTTTTAAAAATTAAAATGTTCATGAGCCTGTTTAGAATTAAGTGTAAATAAGTTCTGAGATTTTATTAGCTTTTCCTTCTTTATGATTATAATTCATTGAGCATGCATCACTTAAAAAAATTTTATACTACTTTTTAGCATATTTCTAAAGTCTTCTACATATCTTCTTTGGAACTATATTTCTATAATCCAACATATGACAAAGAAATAGACTATCAACATAGAAACTGCTTTAGCAACAAATATTTCAGCCCCCCACCTTCATTTTCAATTATTTTTATAATAATTGAACCAATAATAACTATTATTAAACAAATACTCATACCAGGAAACTTTAAGATCTGTCCCAGGCAGTGGGCAAGTTTTATTGTCTTGATTTAAAATGCTAGGGTATACTTCAAGGCCAGCATTTACGGTGATAACTGGTCTGGCCCTGGTAAAATTGAAAATAAAAATGAATAAAACAAAAAAGAAAAGAAAGAAAAAAAGTTACTTAAAATGTTAGACTGATACAAGCATTTTAGGTTCACATTCACTGCATACACAGTGCAATGGTTACTGAAGCATTGTTTACAATAGCACAAAGAACAGAAACAACCTAAACTGTCCTAGTTTGCCCAGGACTGCCCTGATTTTAGCATGAAAGTTCCATGACTGGGTAAATCCCTCAGTTCCAGGCAAACTAGGACAATTAGCCAGCCTATCTGAATTCAGTCCATTAAAGCAGAACGGTTAAACAAGTCATGGGATATCTACCTAATGCAATGCAACACAGAGGGGAAAACGAGTGCCGTAAATCCATCTGTGTTAATACGATGGTCTCTAAGATACATCCAAGGTACAATTTAAGTATGACAGGGAAAAATACACAATGTGCAAAGGATGCATGTACACGTGCGCATGCACACACGCACACACACACAATTTTTTACTGCATATTTCTGGTAGGATACACTAGTCACTTATGTGAGAAGTATATTTTTTATTGAATGGATTTTTTATATTATTTGGATTTTTACTGCATATATGTATTACTTCATTAATAGCAATTCAAAAAACTGAAACAATAAATTGAAACAATTAGTTTTCCAAAGTTCAGAGGCACAGGTTTACAAGGTTTAAGCTCTGGATGAAAATACAGTAGGTTCAGGCCTGTGAGCCTGTCTCAATCATGATAAATCCTGGAATCTGTATGGACATACGTATGCTGCCGCCTTAAGGGCCCCAATGAAGCTGAGCCCACTACAAACTCCATTACACAGCAGCAATGTTAGTTCTCCTGCCGGATGAACATGGTCCACAGTAGAATACACATCTTAATCTACTTGGGATGCCAGATGATAGTCTAAGGCATGAGTAATTGATGAAATACAGAGAATAACTGGGAATATGTAGAAAGCTGGGAACTATAGAAATGTGCATTTACACATTGCTCTAATAAAAATATTTATTTTAGAAGTCATTACATACTGCCTTTGTGGTCAGAGAAACCTGTGGCACATATGCCACGTTAATTTCTTGCCTCTCAGAGGAAAATGTAAACTCCTATAATTTTTAGAGAGATTTAAAATTCAGGAGAATATCCTGGACATAATTTAAAGGACAAAGAGGCAAAATTCTGAATGCTTTTTTTAAATAAAAAATCTACAGCGTCCCCTACTTTGGGATCTCCTTGAATAAACAATAGTTATCTGCAACAAATCTTAAATAGGAAGAACAGACAAATTGTATTACTTCAAGAAACTTAAGCTGAAATTCAAACACTGATACTTAACTATGAAATTTTCAAATGATTTATAATACTCCTATATTACAGGATACGGAAACACGCTCACCTGTATAACACAGCTCTATCTACACCAAAGGCTCCTACAATTAAGTCTTAAAAGAGAGTAGGAAAAAAATGTTAATAATATTAACGTTATGGTTTTTTAAATTCACATAGCATTCTATAAAACTTTCAGTGCATAAGATAAAGATTTAGACATAGTTTCAAAACTATTCAGTAAGTGGTTGTAACATAACATCTAAAAGACTAAAATATGAACACTGCAAATAAGCTATCATCAACGGCAAACACTCATCATAAAACTAGTCTTTCATTCAGGTAGACAAGAATCTTTCTAATGGATTCTTCACAAAAATCAGGAAATATATCCCCAAACACACATACCCACAAAGGAAAAAGTTGTATAGATTCCCATGGATTACATTTTTCATCTTATTTATTTTATTTAAAAGCAAAAAAACAAAAAGCACATTACATGTACTTAGAATGAATGCAAATAGCATTCAAATCAACAAAAACAGAATGTATTACTTTTTATGTATAATTGGTAAAACTGGTTCACAATTAGGAAAAAAAAATGAAATCCAAGCTCTACATCGCAATATACTCAAGCTAAATTTGAGTAAACCCTTTCAAGGCAGAAAAGCACATGAAAAACCATAAAGACAGGTAGATTAGCTTACATAAAAATTAAGAACTTCTTAATGTCCAAAAAGCAAGTGTGACAAACTGAGAAATATGTATGAGTTAAAGAGTTAGTAGCCTCACTATTTAAGGCACTGCCATAAGAAAAAAAAAAAAAAAAAAGAATGAAAGAAAAAAAAAAGTCTCAATAGATACAGAGAAAGAAACGAAAAGGAAATGCACAACAGTAAATATATATATATATATATATATATATAAATATGCAAATAAAAATGCTTACCCTCAATAATAATCAGAAACTACAAATTAAAACAAATAACATTTTCCACCTATCATATAAAGTTATTTTAAAAGAAACAAAAGATGACAGCCAGTTGGGCACAAATGTGGGAAAATGATCAGTCACTTACTACTAGCGAGTGCTTAAAAAGTGGCGAAACGTTCTTTTGGACAGAGTGGGACTATCATTTGACAATGTGTATCAACAGACTTAAAAAAAAGTGATTATTTTTGACATAGCTATTCTAGAATTTTTCCCTAAGAAAATAATCAGAGGTATGCACCAGAATTATATACAAGGATATACATGCCCTAAATAAGGTTAAGTAAGATATGATACAGCCATTTGATAAAATGGGAAATATAAAATTCATGTTTTTGAAGAATAATTAATAACATGGAGAAACATTTTATGCTATTAACAGTGCATAAAGCATAATTCTATTTTGTTAAAAATGTGTATGAATGCATTGGAAAAATGACTGAAAAATAAGTTTTGCTGTATTTTCTAAAAGTTCTATAGCTATATTGCATTTATAACAAAAATATTCTTGAAATAACACTAACATAGACAAGAATTAATTTCATGTCTTATTTCCAAAAACACTTGACCATACTTGAATATTGAGCTCACATTCATTGTTTCAACAACAAAGGTAGTCTAAGTTTTCTACATTATATTTCATTTAAAGAATAGACCCATTATGACCCTAGATCCATTATAATACTCTAAAGTATATAAGAGCCAGAAAAAGACTTCATGCTTTGTATTGGCTCAAACCAGTGGGCACCTGGGGCAAATTATCTTTCCCAGTCTCTTTTCTCATCCAGAAAATGGTATAATAATGAGCTGAGCTAGATGGTATTCTTCACAAGCCTTACCGAGATAATTAAATTAAATAATGTAGTTTTTAAAAATCACAATGATTAGTCTAGTCCACAAAAACGTTAGGTCATTAAAAACAAAATAAACAAACAAACAAAAAATACGGCTGACATTCAAAAACTTAGAATGAGCATTTAGCTTTAGTTTATAGCTTCTGTGATATTTTTCTCTGACATTTCATCACAGACTTTAAGACAATAAAAGAAACTCAGAGCATGTGCTTCATACTGGAAGCTCCCAGGAAATAGAGCTGTCTTTATTTCATATCCCTTAAACAACCGTAGGGGCTTGAACAATACTTGAAACATTGAATTGAAATAATTTATAACATAAATGAAGAGCGCAGTAACTAATACTATGTGCTATCAGGACTGAAAAATCTAAGAGGCTCTATGCATTTTTAGGACAGCACCTGGATATCCATTTTTGTCTATATCTGTGGCTCCTTTCATTGAATAGCCAAAGCTTGGTGGCATGCTCTGAGCAGCCCACTTCCCTTCAAGGATCTGAGATGGTACCGCATTCAAGCCTGTTGATCTTCCATTGAAAATATAAACAATTCCTTTTTTATCTTCACCCCCATATGGAGCAGCAATTGCAATATCTGTAGGGAAAAAGGAGGAGCGGGAGGGGAAAGAGATGAAGAGAAGTAAGAAGAGGGAGAAGGGGAAGGAGGAGGAAGGAAGAAGGAAAGGGGAAGGATGGAGAGAAGGAAGTCTTAGTCATTATTTATGTGAAGATCTTAATATTTATGCACCCATTTATCAAAAGATAAATATTGATTCAAAGTTCAGTATCACACTCTTTATACAATTCAACAATCTAATTCAAGGAAATTCAAGTGAAACTATATGCAAATGACATTAATTTGGAGCCAGATATTCTGGGCCTGACCTTGAACAAATCAGTTAACCTGTCTGGACCTCAAATACGTCATCTTTAAAATGGAGGGGAGAGTGACATGTCAAAAGATTCACCTAAGGTTCATTCTAGCTCTCGACAGTCTAGTTAATTTAGTTGGGCATGGTTTTGGGGTTTTTTTGAAGTAGAAGTCAATCTGGCTCAGAAACTTTAAAGTTATGATTTCGTACTGATCTTGCTCAACTTATATTGAAATAACATAAACAAAAAGTTTGAACTTCTCTAAAAAGAACCAAAACCAAAAACATCAAATTGTCATTATGACCTTTCCTAACTAAATATTTTACAAATACGTCACTTCCCTTGATCTGTGCTGGTAATACCCTAGACAACGCATTCTCATCCTTTGCCGAAAACAGCCTAAGTGGCCTCCTACTTCTACTCTTGCTCCTATAATCCATTCTCCTCAAAACTGTCAAATGTAAATATCATGCCACCTTCCTTCTACAAATCCTTCAATTATTTCCCAAAGCTTTAAATGCTAGTGGCTTGTCCATTTATTCCTGCGTCCCCCCACACCTCTAATTCTAACCCTCACTCACTCTTCTTACCAATCCTGGCCTTTTTCTCTTTCTTAAACAGGCAGAGCTAGTTCCTATCTCTGGGTTTCCACTTGCTGTTCCCTTCTGCCTTAACAGCTCTTGCTCCAGAGATTTCCAAAGTTTGCTCCTTCTGTTTGTCCAAATCATAGATCGAATGCCATCTTGTCAGAGAGGTCTTCCATGGCCACTCTATGAGGCAATGCACCTCACTTCTCAACCACATTTTCCATCTAGGCAGTCAATCACCTTACCTTGCCTTTCTTTGTTTTAAATCCACAGCCTTATTACTCTCTGAATTTCCCCCATTATGTGTTTACTTTCTGGCTTCTCCACAAAACATAAGCTTCATGAGAACAAGGACGTATCCATCTTACCTGTGACAATCCCTAGGTACCAGCCCTTCTAAATAAACTGCCTATTTCCTTAATATACCCAGTCTCTTTCAGCCTGCTCAATGCCACCTTCTCTGAGATATCAAAGACACCTTGATCATTCATCTTTTATATAAGACCATTATATCCAAGAATATCCCAAACACTGCGATGATTGCATTCTAGTGTTTACTTGTTTACATAAAAGTAGCCCATATTGATGCTAAATCCCGTAGGGACATGGATGGACTCTAATTTGTTCTGTCATTTTGGCACCTACCATAGTGCGTGGCTTACAGTACTAAGAATTTGTTACCCTTAAAAAAAAGTGGTATTTAAATTATGTAAGAGTCCTTTTCTTATCCTTTTTCAAGTTTCGAAAGCTAAGCATAACTTCTGAATTGACCTATGTATTAAGAAAGTACTAAAATATAATTTCCCAACAGATGATGGCTTAGTGTTGAGAGATCGTGTAATAAAAATGATCTTTAGTTTTTCTAAACCTTTCATAATTTTATAGATTCTAATCATCTTCTCTCTTGGCTGGTATCTGTTAGTCTGGAGAATCCTTTTTCATGCAATTGATTTCTTCCTTTCATCATTTTAGTTCCTCTTTTCTGTTTTCTTTCCTCTGCTTTTCTGCAAGGATATTGACAAAAACTGCATATAACTGTGGAACACAACTGTAATGTTTTGTTTTCAGTATCCCTCTTGATGATATCTAGGATTTTTCTGGCGGGTGTGGGTGGAAAGGGAGGAATATAGGAACAAGAGCATAGCAAAGGGCTAATGTCATCAGGTCTAAACAAAGAGAAGACCCAGGTTATAACTGATAGTTCATTTCATATATATAAACTGCATATACATGGAAACTATAAATATATATATACACATACGTAAACTACGAGTGTGTATCTACAAACATAAATACAGCTCAGATCATTTTCCACTAAAGACAATATTGTTCACTAGTTGGGATAATAAGACCCCATGAGAAACCCTGGGAGAACAAAAATTATCCTTTATGGTATGTATCTCTAAAAGTAAAATCTCTCTGTAAAACAGTGGTGAGACTTCAATATTTTGTAGCTGTTTTTGTTTATAATTCTTGTGTTCATAGATATTACATTTTAATAAAAACATAAAAAGCAGGCTGTGACTTTGGCCAGATCATTATAATAAGAAAGTGTTCTTTAAAGTGGCTGGAATATCCCCCAGACAAGCAAACACGCAGTCTCTCCCAGAAAACCTGGATATAGACTCTCAGCTCTAGCCAAGAACTCATTCAATTTACTCAAGGTAGAACCTCAAATTAGGCTCTATGTTTTCTAGGTAGTTCTGGTGTGGTCTGTTCTATAGCATTCTTTTCAAGTTCTATTTTGAACTTGACACCAGAGTTCCATTTGATTTATGTTAAGTTCTCTTAATAGTAAAAATCTTTAAGACTATTTTAGGAAGCAAAATGTCCCTTTGAGTAGTTTTTCACCACCACTGAAGACTTCTAGGGTTCATTTTAGAGATGATACTTCCAGTGCATGACATAAAATCCCCACAAGGCAGGAGTGGAGTCTTGAGGCCCAACCAAAGTTTTCCTTTTCCACTACTACTTGGGAGATATGAGTTATCTGCATTTTTTAAGTTTTCTTCTTAATTTACAAATTTCTTTAAATTTTCAGGGGCATATCCCTATACATTGTTGATTATATGAACAAATCAATAGTCGATTCGTAATTTCTAGAAAGGTTTGTTAATAGTATTCTTTAAAAAAAAAAACCTTGGTAATTTTTATTTTTTTATTGGGGAATATTGGGGAACAGTGTGTCTTTCCAGGGCCCATCAGCTCCAAGTCGTTGCCCTTCAATCTAGTTGTGGAGGGCGCATGTCAGCTCCAAGTCCAGTTGCCGTTTTTCAATCTTAGTTGCGGGGGCACAGCCCACCATCCCATGCGGGAATTGAACCAGCAACCTTGTTGTTAAGAGCTCTTGCTCTAACCAACTGAGCCATCCAGCTGCCCAAAATCTTGGTAATTTTTAATCTATATTTCATTTGACAGTAAAAGCCAACTTTGTTTTTAAAAATACCTACAGCTATTAATTAAATTATTAAATGGGACTATTATAAAACAATGAGCTTATACCTTTTACTTGCCCCATGAAGGGAGATATAACCTCCCTCAGAATATTTTGGACAGTTGCAACAAAGTTATCACTTTAAATATATTAATAGCAAATCATACATTTGAGGTATGCATTATT
This sequence comes from Rhinolophus sinicus, assembly GCF_036562045.2. Taxonomy (NCBI): domain Eukaryota; kingdom Metazoa; phylum Chordata; class Mammalia; order Chiroptera; family Rhinolophidae; genus Rhinolophus; species Rhinolophus sinicus. The sequence continues at coordinate 168,625,535 of NC_133751.1, read as the reverse complement.
CAGCATTGTGTGGACTATGCGCCGGGAGCATTTTCTACACTTGCATCCAAATGGACAGTAGAGGGCACTGCCGCTTAGCAGGAGACACAAAATCACCAGCTCACATTGGGCTCCATACCAATGCAAGTGCCGATCAGAAATTAACCATTCCAACACCCTAATTTGAGGCTGCATGAGTAATAACTCATGAGAATCACTTTTTGAAAATTTTGCTCTGATTTTTAAGGAAAAAAAAGCAACCTGTCGTTTAACCTAGTGTGTCACTCACTGTCACTCACATCCTTCTTTCCAGGAAGGAGTCTTACTCATGAGAATACAGGACTTTTCCAGGAGGACACAGAAAATCAGGGACCCATAGTTGCTGGACTTTGATCTTACCGTTGAAGCCATCCTGGTCCAGATCTCCCAGAGGTGCTATGGCACTGCCGAACCTCGCAAAGACCTCAAACCCATTCAGTTTGGTCGTCTGGAAGTCTCCCGAAGCTCTTTGCAGAGACACTGAGACCTGCCCCACCTCTTGGAGTTTGCCATCAGAACCACGATCCATGAAGAGAGGTGCTCCAATAAACACATCTGCATAACTAAAAGAACAGAATATTTTTCTTTTTCACCAAAGTAAGATCAAATTCCATCTGACTATTAATAATCGCTTTCTGAATAAATTCCATTCCCTCTTTCCACATCTCTCATAACCACACTGAAGCATAAAATGATCATTTCAAATTCAAATGCTCTTTCAACTCTTAAGAAATGATGAATAATTCACAAAATTTCTGTATTCCTTCATATTATAAAAGCTATTGAAAGAAATTATGACAAACATAGAGGTTTTCTAGTATTTGTGATTAGGTTGCTCCAAATTGGTTCCCTAACAGAAAAATTAGCAGGAAATGGACAGAGACACAGAAGAAGAAATGTTTAGTTTTAGTAAAGCGTTCATAAACACGAGAGGAAAACTGTTTCTGGAAACATTTTTTCAAACTTACTCATCCCCATTAATGTCAGTGGCAGCGACAGAAAATCCAAAATATGCAGCCATCTGGATAACAAGATGAAAATGAAATGTTTACATTTCATTCAACTGGTTTAACTATTAATATTTGTAGTATATTTACCAAATAGAAAGGGTTATTTTTTTTTTCTCTGCATATAGTGCTTCAGTCTAAAATTCTTCTCTTTTGTTTATTTTACCAACACAATGACAATCAGGTAATGAAGCTTGTTTATATTCCTAGATGTATGGGCAACATACCTCATGTATATCATTTCAGTGACTACAACACATGCCATTTAAGTTCAAGTACAATCAATGCTCCTTCCCAAACCTAACCTATTATCTCCCTTCCTCTCCACTACCCAAAGTATACCAGACACAGACACACTATCAGAAAGACATATAGTCACAGACAAACATTTTAGTTGACTCCAAGAAGTTATAAATGGATGTCTATGCAGCAAAGACAGTAATTATTAATAGGTCATTATTGGCTCTCCCTACGTGAAATTATTACAACTCTAAAGAAATTACTCTTTGGAAAGACATGTAATGGAGTTCATTTTTGTCTCTCATCTCAATTGATTACATGCCAGTGGTTTTAGAATTACACACAGTACAAATGTGTTTGCGTTTATCATGGACTTATTATGCAGAGGGAGAAGGAAGTCCTCTCCCCACCACCGGAGACTGTTGGCCATCAGACAGAGCAGCCTGGCTGGAAATACATGTGAAAAAAGGAAAGTTCTGAAGAAAACCCAACATGCAAAGCAAAACTAGAAGAGAAGACAAATTAAAGATGAACTAAGGTGAAGAATGAATCAACAAACCAAATAATGTAAAGTTAGCAAAACTTCCAAATTTTTTTTTTATTATTAGTTAAGATACAAGAAGGGAATGATAAGGGAGATTCCTATGTTATCTATTTTGGATTGATACAGTGTAACTGAGAAAATGAAAGACATGGTCTGTATTCAATGACAAGATCAGAGCATGGGCAATAAAGTGTATTGTATTTGGGGTATCATGTTGATGTGATGACTAGAATTTAACAGAATACTATTCTTGGGACTTATTCTCTCAGGGTATTTGGCCTGAAAGTGTAAAGACAGGATGGCATTTACTGAAATAACTTCTGTCCTGGGCACTATGATTTAAATGTTTTCATTTGACTCTCACCACAACCCCATGAGGAAGTTACGAGTATCCCTATTTTTATACATGAGCCACCGGATTTACAGTGGTAAATCCCAGGTCCAATGTAACAAGACTGAGTATGAAGAGCCTAGGTCTGTCCTAATGCAAAGCCCAAGTTTTCCCCCACAGAAGGGCTGAGGAGGAATAAAGAAAGCATTATGGACTGCATACACCATGATCCAGAGACATACAAGGGCTCAACAGGAGAAGCTGTTTGACGTGAAGAAGTCACAACAGCACAAAGGGATAATCACCCCGCCTCAACCCCAAGGGCCTGTTAACTGCACACCATTCACGTGGTGCATCAACCTTGACTGATGCACAAATGGAAAGAGGTTGCTGGAGACTTTAGGTCCGTTCCTCATCCTATCAGTCCTCTCACAAAGCCCAACCATCTCAGCTGAACAAGTGGCCTGAATCCCAGATCTGCAAACCAGATGTTTTTTTCTCTACCTACTGTTTAACTGTTCCTTTATCATTACCGACTTATTTAACTCTCTGAGACATACAATACAATATATAAAATTGTAGAGAATGTCTAGTCCTTAAAACTATGTTTTAACTGAAGAATGTTTTATTTCATGTAGTACAAATGAAGTTTATTTGTACCATCTATAATACACACATCTATGCCATGCTCTGTTTTGTAGCTTATAAAATTAAAAGGCACAGGTCATTCCTTAACGGCAAAGTTAATGTCATCAGCAAAGGAAAAGCAAGTTTTTGGTTCTGTGTGTATGCAATTTGATTTTGTATTTCCTTAAGAAAACCAAATAAGCCATAATTTGAAATTACAAAAGTCTTTACTTAAACAAATTACTTTGGTTAAAATAAAGATGAAATATTTAGAGCTTATTTTATATCTATAATACTGAATATTACACCAATATTTATTATATACTGAATAGTAAACCATTATAATATTGCCAAGAAAAGTTTTAAGATATTAGCAAATGCTGATGTTAAAATGTTAAGTAAAAAAACATTTTAAAAGCATACCTGCTCACCAGTAAAATTGTATAAGGAGGACATGTTTTTTCCATCATAAATATAAACCTGTGCAGGAAAAATGAAAGTATATGAAATGTAGGAAAATATAAGGTAACCCAGAGATTTTTCAAAAAATACTTTTTAACTTTCCTACCATTCCCAAAGTCCTTGCTGCTCTTGGAACTCCCGAAACAAAGTCTGAAAATAAAAAAACTTAATTACTCATTTTAAGACCAATATTAGAAACTGCAGGGGAAAGTGGGTATGCCAGAAAGCTTTGCATTGTTGTTTTTTTCAGTAGACAGTAAGAGATTTTTAAAAATTAGTATTCCATAATGAATGATCCCAGAATTTTTTAACCACAAAGTCAAATATTAGAAACAGAAATTCTTAAGGACCCTCCAATAAATGCATGTGCCCTCAACCCATTTGTAATCTTGTTAAAAAGAGAATAGATAAGATAAAATGACCTAAGAATGAAGAAAAACTACATTTACAGTAATGGAAAGTAATACAGAGCAAACGGAAATAGGGTAGAAGTAGCAGTGGCACAGAGATGTGATCAAAATCAGGTAAAGTCTATGATTCCTGGATTGAGCTCTGAGGGAAGATGGATGGATAGAGAGAGGACGGGGTAACAACCTCACCCACAGAGCCCAGAAGAAGGTTACAAATTATACCTAAAGGAAAGAGAAACTAAACCTCTCCAAGAGAACAGTATCAGCAGAAAGCAAGGAGGAAGAAGCTGAAGAAATAGTTGATGTGCTGGGGCTGGAAAGGATCAGATGGGGAAGAGACTGTGGCCCCCAGCACAGGCTCCATGTCAGCTGCTGCTTGAGGAAGTTTAACACAGACACAGTTCACCTCAATGTACTACCATCTCCCTTGCTTCTCCTGTTATATTCCAATACAATGGTTCCAAAACTCGTTTAACTGCTGAAAATTGTCAATGCTACTTGTTCAAATGCTTAGCTTAAAATTTAAAAAAAATGATTAAATATAGTTCAAGCGCATCATACCATCTATGCCATCACCATTGAAATCTCCGACAGCCACCGAGTAACCTAAAAAGGCAACCAAAGGTGAAACGCCATCAGGACAGGACCGGTTATCTCCAGCCTACTTGCTGACTAAGCTTTCCTTGACAACATCTTCAAGTAATTCCTTTAAGCAATATTTTATGCTCTAGGAGTGACAGATTCGTATATGTATAACACATGCATCTTAAAGGAACTAATTGAGTTAAATACTCAAATACCACAAAATTTCTATTAAAAATTTTAAGATTATATTATCACCTTTACAAAGGAGTCAGTTAAAAACATGATAATTTGTAATTGATCATAAAGTAGCAACATATAACAGATTTTATCAATCAGCATAGTACTATTTCTGTCACGTGTACTTGGTTTAATGAGTGAATGAAATTTAAAAAGAGAGAAAAGTGAACAAATCCTAAAGACCAAAACTGTAGTTTAACATAGTGAATAATAAAAGTTCGAGTCAGATTGCGTGGGTTTGAATCTCAGAACAGCAAGTTATAAGTAAGTGATGTCAGGCAAGTCATTTTGCCTCTCTGTACTTGAGTTCCTTTTATATAAAATGGGAATAACAGTACACTTTCACAGACTTCTTGGGAGGGTTAAATGATTTAATACAAATAAAGCACTTAGAACAATACCTAGAATATTGTAAGCATATCATAAATGTTATTATTATTATCCTTGTATAAATAATCCTGCTCTTAAATTTCAGTTACTAAAAAGTACACATTAACAATTTGAAATTTTATGTCCCTTATATTTAAAAGAAAAAAATCTTAGTATATATCACATAAAAGATTTTCCTACTTAAAGCAGCATATGCAAATACAGGACAAATCCACCTCAGCTCCAGAAAATGAAATCTATATTTCGGTTTCACCTACCCAAATAACTGTCATCAAAAACAGCTTGTGCAGTCCGAGTTGCTAACTGGTTATTGTACTTGATGCTGTAAACCTTGGGGTCATACTTAGATACAATTTCTGCCACTTGATCCGAAATGAGTTGACCTGAAAAATATATATAAAATAAATGATAACTTTCTAATGGGAACTTTATGATGTAGATGATGGATGGCACCTTCATGAAAGAAAATAGCATTAGATGTTACTATTTTTAATTAGCCTTAAATAATTCTTTATAACACTAAATCTCAAATTTGATAATATTTTTTAAGTCACAATTATGTCTATCCAAGCTAGTACTTAAAATTAGTCTCTGCTAATAAACAAATATTTATGAATACAGAATTTGTTTTAATTCACTAAAAAAGTCAATGTTAAACAAATGGAATAATAATATTAAGGGCTGTTTGAGAATGAGAATCACAAAATCTATTTTTGGTTCCCATAGATGCCGATCAGACACTTCCCTCCTCTCCACTGAATGACATACCTGGCATTAAAGAAGAAAAAGAAATCCATGTTTTATATCTAACTAGAAAGTATTAATATTTATTTTCTCATATGCAATTAGAACTATTTTTTCATTGAAAAACTGTAAAATTCAACTATAATTTTCCTAGATCGTTTCATTTTCCAATAGACATGTAACTCATAGAAATTCAAACTTTACAGTTTTAGTTAGTACGTCACTCATACTGATCCCAGTCTTTGCTTGATTTTTCTTTTTGTCATTCTTTTCCCATCCCTTTTAACTTCTCAGATATACCTATTTCTCATTCCTTCTTTTTGCCTTCCATTCTATTTTCCTTTAGCAAATCTCTTCCTTTAATTCCTTTCTAAAAAGCAAAAGCATGGGTTTTCCTACAAAGAAGCTAGTAAGGAAAGCATAGTATAGAATACAGAAGTAAAATTCAGCATCAGAAAGTACTTGCAAATCAATATAGTCATAGGTTTTCCAGCTCTTCCAAATACTGACAATACTTGAATATCAAAATGCCAATAAACGAGGGTACTGACTTTGTAAGTAGCAGAAAATAAAAATGTGAATATATGGACTAAATAATTGTGTGTATCTAATGATAAATGAAACAAAGTAAGCAAACAAGCAGATTTAGTTACATTATTTTTAAACAGTCAGCAAATAATGATCTGCTATATGTTTGTTCAAATGGTAATTTTAATAGGCCTTCCTGAATGACTGTTACCTTTACAAGAATCATCAATGCCAGTTTAATTATATTCTTTTGAAACTTAATAACATATTCTGTTTTAAACTCCCCAAACACAAAGAAGTCATTGTTGATGTCAGTGATTAATGAGAAAACCATTTAAATATTCTAATAAGCATATTCAAAACACTTTTAAAACCATGAGTTTTCAGAATGCCACAATTTACCTATTACATATCAGTTCCACATACTTCCTAATGCTTACATCATGTTCCTTAGAATATAGAGATGGAGAAGTACATATGACAAATAATAAAAATAAATTATTTTAAATACTTTTAAATTTACTTTTAAAATATTCAGATTATTTTCTACTAGGAGTATATACATATATTATATAACATAATGTTATATTAAGATATATAATGATATATATAACATTATATATTTATATATATTATGTTAAAGTCCTTTTTTTAAAATACTGTGTAACAGGTAGTGATTATACAACTAAATTGCATTTTCCCATTTATTTCTTTAAAATAATTTGAAAAACCTCATAGGCACGTTCTAAGACAGATGAGTCTGAAACACAGTCATTACTGGGTAACTTAAATGACATTAACCTACCTTGCCAATAAAAGCTACCAGGACCACCAAGAAGTACTCTGTCAGCCTAGATTAAATGAAACAACAAAAAAGCATATATTTAAACATAGCTTTAAAAACTGAAAGCAATGTAATGAACATAAAAGCTACATATACGTGCATATATATGAATATAACATATACATATATATTAAAGCAAACAAAATCATAAATCTCAAACTCATTTCAGTTTCAATAATTTTCATTGTAACTTTTCTAAAATACAACACAATAAAATAAAATAAAATAAAGTAAAATAAAATTCAATAAGGAAAGTTATAATATATTCATTTAATATATGGAAATATATAAACATATAAATACACATATAGATTGGGTGGATCTTGGCTGCTTCACAAACTTGGTATGAAGTACTTACTGCAAAGTATTACTGAGTTACATTAAGGAAAAAAGTAGCTCCTTAATATTGTATATTACATTTGTGGCTACATAGGCAAACTTCCTTTCAAACAAACATTAAAAATTTTTCATCTAAAGGAAAACTTTTAGTGTCTTACAGATCTAAACAGGAGTGAAGTTAGAAGGTAAAATTTTCAGGGTATGTTATTTATACAAATTACACTTGATTAGCATTTCTTATATCTGTAACAAACTCTAAGTATCTAAATCAAGGTATTTAGTGTTTGAGCAGAGCAGTTAGGAAATTTTTTCTCTAGGAAATTATTTCCCCCTTCAAATTTTCTTATAGCCCTTTCAACTTTCAACAATCTCCTGCCCTGGCTATGTAAAAGATACTTCTAAGTTGTCTGCTTTGACACTTTTTTCCTAGAAATTAGTTGAAGAAAGTGAATAGTTAATTTAGCAACAACTATTCACCATATGAGAATATTTCTGGGGTTACAGTTGTACAGACATAGGTACAGAAAACATGGATACATTTTTAAAATACATCTATTTGAAAATATATCATGTAAGTTGAAGCCTATTTATTAATATAGTTTATCTGTTTTGCTTCCTTAAATTTTGAATTTTGAGTAAATTTTGAATTATGAATAACAAATTGAGTAAATTAAAATCAATTACTTAGTAAATAGAGCTAGCTATAATTCAGTACCTAGTCTAGAAAAAAATTAATAAAATACAAATTAAAAAAATAAGAAAATGTTTTATTAGTTTTACTGAATCATGTGATGATAGTTCTATTGTTTCAATAAATGTAAGGCACTTTTGCTCACATTTTCTGAGATAGCCATATTAAACTTTCTTAGGAAGCTCTGCTTTGAATCAGCCAACACATTTTTGAGATTTTTCTAGGAGTAATTAACATTCTCAATTTGATATTCATAATGTTCACATATCCCACCAAAAAAAAGTCACACGTACAAAAAAGTTAAGAAAATTTTCCTTTGAAAATATAAATGGAATTCTTTTTTTAGAGAAATAAAAACTACCAACTCTAGAAAGCATATAAGCTTAGTGAAAAATACAGAGTCCTGAATATATTTATTATAATAACTAAGTTGTTTCAGCTTCACCTGGTGGCTGTAGGCATGTAATAGCTGGCAAACATTCATGTTTCTCAGCTTTTATGTAATTAAACTTTAACTTTGCAAAACAGCTACCAGTGATAGCTTTTGTGAAAAAACAATTTCAATCAAAACCAGAAAACCTGAATGTTCTAGAAATTTACCTAACTTGGAAATTCAATACTAAGTCATATCTACTGTATCACCTACTGAGGAGATTTTCTACTGTCCTCCATTCCCATTTTGATGTCAATTTCAAATAAGCAATGTCTACTAGGGAGAGAATGATATAAGGCAAAGAATATTAAAATGCACGGGTCATTTTTATTGGCTGTTTTCATAAAACAGGTAATAGTTATAGAGAAGCTCAAGTATGACCAATTAATTTTTAACCGTGATTTAGGTAAGGCAGGTCTGAATCTCATTCAGTCTTAAATGAGAACTTACTTTAGTAAAATCAATGCTGAATCCTCCTTGACAAAATCCCTGTCCATCAGCATCAATATTTTCTAAAATAAAAAGATTGGAAATATACACAAACCCAACAAACAAACAAATAACACAAAACGAAACAAGAGAAAAATCTGGTATCACTGTAATCATAAGGTAATGTACTAGCTTCTGGGAGGGTTCATTCACTCAGGCATTCAATGAGTTATTATTACATTCTAACATAATTAGTATCAGCACCATTTTCTTAGATATGGTAACAGAAAGAAATTAATGTACCTGGACCAATCACCAGGGAACACAAAGATCACCTAAGATAGCAGATTTCAAATTTCTTATTTTAACCACAGACAACAGCAAGATTATATTTTATATCACAGCCCACACAACCTAACACACACACATTATGTGTGTATAACAGATATATCAATAAAACAATTTCACAAAACAATATCACTATTATTATGCATAATGCACTCTAATACTTGCTATTTTATTATATTTAATTCCAGTTTTTAAAAAAATTACTGTTATGACCCACTATTTTGCTTTCATAAAACAATGATGAGTGGTGATCGGCAAGTTAAAAGCTCCAATCTGAAATCCTATCTCATACTATTATTACCCTACAGTTGGTACGTCTTTTCACTAGTACAGAGATACATATATTCTTAATACATACATGTCCCATGCACATTTTATAGCTAACAACAGCAAACAAATATCTATAAAAAACAAAGTTCAGAATTTCAGGAGATGGCTAGACCCTAGCTTAACGTTCTGTGAAGAACAAAATATAAAACTGTGCTCACAACACGTACTGGGGTCTAATAAAAGTGAACGTCTTTAAACATGCCACTTTCAAGTATTTTCCAAATGATAATAGACTCAATAGTTTTATTTTTTGGTAGTTACATCTTTTTGTAGTTCTCACAAAAGGGGATGATTTCTGGATAATTAATCAATTACTTTAAATTAACTTTAAAATCACGAGTAATATTGTACTGAGAATAGAGGAAACAATGAACCTAAGACTCTCCCTTGTTTTATTCTGAAGATAACAAGAAACAATGAAAAATGCCACTCTTCAGTTGTTAAGGAATTCTTATTGCTAATGTCACAATATATAAATAATCATACTATAGTATTACTGTATTTGCCCCACATACAGGAACCAAAAGTATCTATTTTCAGTCATTAGGACCATTTCCCAAAATTCTTGTCAAATACTCCCATCAAAAATTTTGAACCTATTTTAACAACTTGGGAACTGCCCCAAGATTACACACTTAATAACCAAATGTAGAATTTTTTTTAAAGAAAACAGCCTCAAGAGTGTAATGTTACCCCAATGTAAATTTTTCTAACCAAATGGGACTGGGAAAACATGGGTCTGGGGTTTCCAGTGTCTAGTGAATTCATACCAAGGAATTCTGCTCTGACCTCAAACCAGCCTTTTATTTCCTTTATTTGAGTTGCATCTAGGGAACTATTTCAGGCTATTTATAAAGACATCCTTTTTTGATTATCACACTGTACAATTATCTGCTTTACTTGGATTCCCAGAACATGTAACTAGAGAACATGACTATCCTTTACAATTTTCTTAACTGGTACATATTAAACTGAGTGTTTATGCAAATGTAAAGAATGTTTCAGTGAAGGCTTTTGTTTTTATTTCTATGAACAATCAATGTTTCTCCCATTTTTAAGCCTGACAATATTATAAATAATATTATTGAGTATGACAGTAAGAGCAGCTAATGTTTATTAAGCACTTACTGTAAGCAAGGTACTATACTAAAGCATTTTCCTTGGCATTATCCTTTTAAATCTTTACAGCAATCCTGAGAGATACTATTATTATTCACAAATGAGTAAGAAAGAATCTTTTACAGATAAGGAAACTAAGGCTTAAGAAAATTAAGTAACCTGACCGTGGTCAACCAGCTAGTAAATAAGAGAGCTTGGTACTGAGCCCAGGCATTTCTATACCAGGAAGGTGCACTGCCTCAAATCAACAACGTTATTTGTAATTCCCCGAGTAATGATCGATGGGAAAGAAAAGCCAACTAGAAATCAAAACTGAGAAATATCTATGTACAAATAATATTATCATCAGAAAGTCGACAGAAGGAACAAAACACTCAGTATGACACAGACTTGAAAGAGTATTTAAGTCATATGATTTGTGGCTCAGGCACTTTTAGAACAGAAAGACATTTGGTCTATTGTGCAATGCCAAGAATAGTCATAGACACAGTTATAAAAAGCCAAAAGCAAATGTAATCAGTAATAAGGTAAGCTGTTTACAGACAGTGAAGTTCCATGCCCAGGGGGGCCACATAGGTCATGTTAAAAACAAAAGCAAACAAACAAATAACAAAAGACCCCACTAATTCCCACCACCAAAACAAGCAAAGTTATCAAGAGGTCAGCAATGTAGCCACACAAAGCTTCTATCCCCATGGGAAATCAATCATTGGTTTGCATAATTTATTGAAGTAGGAAGAAGATACAAATCGCTAACATTGTACCTCAGAAGTCCTTTGTCCAAAACCGTTTTACCAATGGTGAGACAGAAACCCAGAGTGGTTACGTGCATAGGCAGGTTGCTGGAAGAATGTAAGTAGAACCCGAGTGTCAGATACCTGCACGTGAGCAGGTTGCCCCTTGTAATTGGGGTCTGCAGGTAGCTTACTATTCCAAAAGTTGAGTGGAAAAATGCATACAACGATCAAGGAAAACAGACAGTGAGATTTATTAGGAAGAAAGACATTCACTGTGCTTTTTTGAGGTTATTCTTTGTGCTTTTTCTAAGATTTGAGGTTTTATTATTTAGGTCAAGGATCAGCAACATTTTTCTGTAAAAAAGCCAAAGAGTAAATATTTTAGGCTTAGGGATTATACCGTCTCTGTGACAACTGCTCAACTCTCCCTTTATAGACAACATGTAAACAAATGGGTGTGGCTGTGTTCCAATAAAACTTTATTTACAAAATGAGGCTTATAAGCCACAGTTTGCTGACCTGATTTGGATGTTAAACACTATAAAATAGGATTTAATAAGATTTTATAATTTCTGTGCCTAAACCAAATAAAAATGAAAGTATTATGTAACAGATGCATCATGCAAATATTGCCCTAATCCTTTAAATACAAGTTGAGAAAATAACTATTCATTACTGAAGAGGCAAAAATGACAAAAACTACTAGCCTAACATGGCCACATATCCACAAGGGATCACCAATAGAATGTTTGTTTTCAGAAGGGTTCCATGTACTCTTATACATCAGGAATTGTCCAAATCTGTACTTGTGAAAGCAGGAAGTAGTTTTTGTAGAAAAGCTGCTTAATACAGAGGCAATTGAAACTGAAAATATTTTCTATTGTTAGTACTACAGAAGAAATATTCCTTCGGCATAAGACAGACCTGGTTCAAATCCTCATCAGACCATTCACTACCATAAGACATAAGAAAAAAACTACTTCAACTGTCTGAATCTCAGGTCCCAAATCTATCATATTAACATAAGGGTGATTTTCTGTGTGTGTCCGTTATGTGAATGATACATTACAAGCCTGGCACATGAGCGTTAACTCACTCTTCATAACTATAAAATTGTCTTTTCACTATGGGAACATTTTTGCAATACAGAAATTAAAAACACTAATTCAGTCCTCGCATTTCCACACACCACAAAGACAACAGCACTATGATCAAAATATCAACATAAAGGTGGTGATACAGACGGCATCAAGTACTGAGGATAAAGCAGCCAATTGCTCTGTCCTGTGTAAGGTATGCTTTCTGGCCTATCCTAATAAACACTGTGGTTCTGGGAGGTATCATTCTTTTGATATTTACCACTCACCTACAACAAGTCGGATCCAGGTGGTAGGCAGAGAAATAAGGGTTTAATGAAATTATTTGCAGTTTCTTGGAGGTTCAACTGCTTACAATTTTGAGGACTGAGTAGTTCCTTTCACCGGGTGTCATAAGTTGTTAAACATGGGCGGAAAAAAAGAATCTAGCATTAAGAATCTTACATATGCTTAATCTGGTGACCAGAGGAACATAAAAAGTAATGGCCTAAAAAGTACTCTAGATATAAACACCATACCACATTTCAATAAGTTATTTTTATGTTTCCAGTATAAAGAGGATTGAGAGTAGTGGCCAGTTTAACAAAGGTGGGAAGGCAAAAGGATTTGAATCTCCAAGGGAAAAGCAGATGTAGAGAGTTCAGAAAAGCATAATCAAAATTATAGGTGCTCAAAATCATCTTTGGTCACAATATCAATTTCATTTGACATTTCAAATAATATTAGAGAACAGTGTGAGATCTTTTGGACCAACAAAGCGAGTAAGCTTGATAACAAAATGACAAAGAAACTGATAAAAACAGGAAATTCAGACATACTTCCAAGCTTAATATTTTGCCTTCCTATGTAAACTCTGGACCTTTAAGATGTTTTTTCTTTTTAATTTTTAACATCGTTATTAATTTAAAGCTGTAGTTCTCAAACTTTAGTCTCCATTAGAATTGCCTTGTAGAATTTGTTAAAACTGCAGGTACTCAGGCCTGACCTTGACCTACTGAGTCAGAATCTCTAACATCTCTGCTAGAGAAGATTAATGGAGCAACTGTTAACTAATAGTGACCAGAAATACAAGTTTCCAAAATCACATTTAATTATTACTAACCAAGGAAGGTGAAAAGTAGTTGTTAGGAAGATAAGATAAGCCTCTTCATTTCACATTTGTAACTTCTTTACATTAATAGTGTTGTTTTCATTTTGCCACATTCAAACATTACAAGATGTCTAAAAATTTTCACACACACACACATATTTTGAACAAATTAGGCTTGCCAACCCTGTTCTGAAAAGCTGGCACAACGTCCTATACATACTTGATCTGCATGGAGCATACTCAACAGTCTTTGTTCCATCCTGAAGAAAGCATGTTCCAACAGGCTCTCTCTCCTGTTTCATTTCAGTCCTCCAATGGTACAGGGGGGCACAGGCCTGAAATAAAAGGGGATAATCCATGACATAAAAATTCTCTCAAAAGATTTGTGTTTCAGAGAATCTATACTAACTCACAGAGATACAGATTTGAGGATTTGAAGATTATGACATGTTATATTTACCGCCAGGGGACAGGATAGGAGCAGCTAGGTAGAAGGTGTAGACAGAGAAGATGGGGCCCAGAACAGAGCCCAGGGACACCTCAACATTTAGAAACTGAGTAGAAGAGGAGCCATTAAAGGAGATTGCAAAGGAGCAGCCAGCAAGATGGGAGAAAACCAGAAAAGTACAGCGTCCCAAAAGCCAAGGGAAGAACCACACTTCAAAAAGAATGAGTCAGCTGACTTTGTTGAATGGTGCTGAGGGGGCAAAAAAAAGTAAGAATAAGTACCAGTGGATTTCAGTGACCTGAAAGTCAAGGGTGACCTTGGCCGTGTCTATTTGAGACTGACTGGAGTGGGTGCGAAGAGAATGTGAAGTGAAGAAGTGGAGTTGGTTACTACGGGAAACATTTTCTAAAAATTTTTGAAAAGAGGAGCAAAGAAATGGGGTCATAACAGAGGAGAGGATGAGGCAAAGAGAAGGTTGCTGTATTTTTAAAAGGAGGAAGCACTAGAGCATTTGATTAATCAAAGGCACACTGTTCCTAAACAGGGCTGGATAGAAACAAACTGAGGGGAACTATCAATCAAGTGAGGTGGCAGAAATGAAACTGTAGGAATGAAGGTGGGAAGTAGCAGAAGCCAAGTCTGTGAAGAGCAAGAGAGATGGTTTTCTTAGATGGGGTATCAGAGCTATGGTATCTTATTATACACTGTGCCCCCACGCACACAGTTTTACTATCAGATTTTAAAAATAAAACTTCTTGTGTTTTCACATAAATTGACTAAACTCATCTATGAGTAAATATTCAAAAGACTTACCAAAATTTTATCCTGCTTAGACCTCACAGATGCTCCAAACCACTGGTGAGACTTAAACTCCAATGGATCATCCTTGGCATAATTTCTATTGCCTAAAAAATATATCGTGAGGGGTGAGAAACAAAATATGTATGCTTTAGTATAACAGATTATTCCAATCCAGCCAAGTTTATGAATAGTGTGCCTTTGATTAATCAAATATCACACTGGCTATTTATCTCATATACTTTATATACATGCAGGACTGTCAACTAATCAGAAAAATAAAATAAAGACTTAGAAATGTTTCAGGGTTGTTACCGTATTAACCCCATAAGTTATCATAATCAGATGGGAAAAAGTAATAGTGAGTGAAGTTTTCCAGTTGCTAAATTGTAGGATAATTAACTATTAAACAAATACTTAGGATAACCTACTGCACTTCCAGTAGTTCTTTCTGTGGCATAATGAAATTTATGAAAATAAAAGGCTATAAAACATCTCTGTAGAGCACTAGTAGTAAAAGACTGAGACGGTGCCAGTGACAGTGTAACACAAGAGTTCAGGAGACATGATTTGGCTCGTAGGAAAAAGAATTAGATTTGGCACATTACATATAACCACTTATTTTTCAGGCTACATTACTGAGAAAATTATTCTGAAAGTACCAGATATTCATGTAAAGCACTGTAAGTAAAAGAAAGGAAGAAAGGAAGAAAGGAAGAAAGGAAGAAAGGAAGAAAGGAAGAAAGGAAGAAAGGAAGAAAGGAAGAAAGGAAGAAAGAAAGAAAGAAAGAAAGAAAGAAAGAAAGAAAGAAAGAAAGAAAGAAAGAAAGAAAGAAAGAGCTAAGAATCTTTTCCATGGAAAAGCTGATCAGGTCAAGGAAAATAATTACAGAAATATATGCATAAAGTATTTTGATTAGGAGAGACTATTTTTAAAGTTTAGTTTGTTCCTCTTAAAATTTATAATAATCATTTGTTATAAACATATATTTCAATAACTATATTAGACAAATACAGCAGAAAAGTGTCAATTTTAAGAATGCCAGCCAACATGTAAATATCATCAAAAGGTTTGGTTAACTCTGTTTTCTAAATCTCACTATCTAAGCTAGTGCTTATGGTTATTCAATTCTATTTTAAAACCTTAACATCAACTGAAGTTATGAATAATTAATGAGAAGTTCGATAATGCCTGGTGTCTTATAGGCAAAGTGAAGGGTATAACCTTGTTCATTGTAATCTTCTAACTTCCTTTTTTGGAAAAAAAAAAAAAAATTAATGTGTCAATCTCCAAAGGTCTCTCTCTGTAGTCTATACAACACTGTTCTTCTCATCAGTGGTCACGGAGGCGCCGTTTTATAAGTAAAAGGAAGGAAGAGAAGTGGAACTAGCTACTACAAGCCCTTTACGGTGAAAACCAAGATTCCCCAACAATGGTTGGCTTGCCTCTGAAGCTTATGTTCACCATACTGTCCCCACTGGAAACAATACACATCTGTGACCTACAGATCACTACTTACTCCACGCACTCCCTTACATTTCCTATACTCCCAAAGTTAGGTTCAACCCACATCACTAGGTCTTGCCCATAAGTTAAGAGCAGAAGTGGCAGGTATCATTTACAGTTCAAGACAATGAAGAGTGGATACGAGTTAACTAACCATCATGGAAATGCAAATCAAAACCACAAGAAGATATCATCTCACACCAGTTAGGATGGCTATTTATCAAAAAGAAAAAGATAGTGTTGGCAAGGATATGGAGAAAAGGGAATCCTTGTATACTGTTGGTGGGAATGTAAATTGATACAGTCACTATGGAAAAGAATGTAGAGGTTACTCAAGAAACTAAACATACAGCTATTGCATGCTTCAGCAATCCCTCTTCTGGATATATATCCCAAGGAAATAAAATCATCTCGAAGGGACATCTGTATTTTTGTGTTCACTGAAGCATTATTCCCAATACCCAAGACATAGAATCAACCTAAATGTATATTGATGGATGAATAAAAAAATAAAATGTGGTATATACATGTAATGGAATATTATTCAGCCATAAAAAAGGAAATCCTGCCAACTGAGACAACATGGATGAATTTGGAGGACGTTAAGTGAAATAAGCGTGGCACAGAAAGACAATACTTCATTATATCACTTATATGTGTAATCTAAAATAGTCAACTCATTAAAAAACAAACAAACAAACACAAGTGCATATGAGTTTTCCATGTTTTCTCGCTCTCATTCGTGAGGCTAGAGGAATAGATGGTGAAATCTTGATGGAAGCAGCCTCAGTTCAAGTTTCTAAACCACAAGAACAGCCAAATAACCTACATTGCATGATGACATGAGTAAGAAAGAATCTTTTTTTAAAGTGAGGAAGATTTGGAGATTTGTTTGTTAGAAAAAGCATGCTTTGCTGAAGCATAACCTAGCACAGCTTGAGTAATATATATTCTAAAAATACAATGCTATTTCCAAAAAGGCCTGGCCTACAACTACAAAGAAGCTTAGCCCCTGGAAGAATTGGATTCAATTAATAGTTTTTCAATGATTTTAACCATACAATTTATGGTTACAAGTTATTTAATAGGATTTTTTGTTGTTGTTATCATTCCATTGTTATTATTCTCTTACTGTGTTGATGGCTTTTTATTCTATTCCTTTCTACAAAAGAAATGAAGGTATTCCCCCCCCACCCCCCTTCCATTAGTGAAGCAGGAGAAACTCAGTTTGACTGAGAAAGAAAGAGATCGTGCTTGGATAGGTTCACTTCCACTCATTGTCCCTTGAGACCACAGCATCATGATAAACTCAGGTAATCTTAGCCTGAGGGAATTAAGTTTATGAGCTGATTAATGTATTTGAACAAAAAGGGCAACATCCTCACAACTGCTACCTCCTGCTTTTGCTTTCATTTAAAAAAAAAAAAAAAAAAAAAGAAGCAGCCTTTTCGGCAAGACCCTAAAGATGTCCAAGCAGAAGCAAAACATTTCTACACTGAAGGAAATCTTAGATTGAACAGAAATACAGTATCAGCGAGGTTCAAATTAAAGCTCCATATATTTTCTTATAATCTAAAACTTCCAATTTCAAAATCAAATGATGCAGAACAAACATCACTATATTTTTGCTAATACAAGTATTCCTGCCTACCAGACACCTGATATAGATTTCTTAATGATGTCACTAAACACAAAAAAAGCAGAGAAATTGTCAAGATTGACAGAAAATAATGACAAAGTAACCAATGCAAGATGTGACTGCAGATTGAATCTGTGTCCAAAGATTATTAAGTTACAAAAGACTTAGGATAACTGTGGAAATTTAAATTTAGACTGTATAGTAGACAATACAACATAGTACTGTAATAATGACACATTTCTAGTCTGCAATGATAGTGTTTTGTTGTGTAAGGGAAAGTCCTAGTTCTTAGAAGATGTATGCTAAAGTATTAGGAGTAAAGTTTCACAATGTCTGCAACAATGGGTGAATCTAGGTGAAGGGTATACTGCTGTTCATTTTATTACAATTTCAATTTTTTTACAAGTTTGAAATTTTTCAAAAAAAAGTACAGCAATCAACACTACTGTATGTACTATAAGGCCAATAACAGGCTATCTTCTACTTCTCTTTATTTGAGTTTGAATTCTTTATTGTATTTACTGATTACAAAAGATTACAAAACAAGTTAAAACATATAAAATATGTAAAAATACATAAATACAGCCATATGTAAAGCCAAATCTAAATACCACAATGCCACCATAAAGAAAGAACCTCTGCTAACATTTTAGTATCTATCCTTAAGACTTGTTTCATGAGCACATGCATATCCTTTTATATGTAACATAGATACTTTAAGCCAATATTTTAAAAACATTCAAGTTATTATTATACATCAATGTATGTACCCTTTTTCCATGTAACAATATGTCAATAAAGGTAGACCTACAGCATCATTTTCATTGTTTTGTAGTACATCATGATACAGCCATATGGCTGTTTATTTAATCAACCCCCTGTATCTCCTTCAGTTTCAAATTTAGGAATATTTCTATTTTGATTTAAGAAACTGACGTATTCTCTCTCAGAGTCGCATCTACTTCCTCTTCCATTATAACAAGAAGCTCAGCCTAAGGCTACTGGGTCTGAACCATGGGCTCATTGCTAAATTAAGGTACTAAACCCTCTATAAAATGGTATGTAATATAGAATATTATTCTAATAGATAAATATTTACCAAGCCTTCAAGATACACGTATTTTTATATGTAACAGTTCCTTTACCCTCAGTCCAAAGTTCCTGAACAAGTCATGTTCATTCCCAACTGCAGGCCTTCGAACCTGGGAAACCTCATTCCTTCCATTCTTGATTCAAATCCTACCTGAAAATTCCATTCTTTCCATTCGTCATTCAAACCCTCACTCCTTGCATTCTTGATTCAAACTCTACCTGAAAATTCAGTTCTAGTTGTCCACTCATGACCCTAACACATGATGAAATGTGAGTTTGCCCCTGAAGGAAATATCTAACTCATGGGACAATTATGGTGGTGTGAAGGTAGAGGAATGTGTAATGAGTCATGGGAAAGGGGTGGCACGGTGTAAGACAGGGAATGCTTTCTGGCCCAAGAAAAAAATCCTATGCAAAGAAACAAAAGAGTAGTTATCCTTGGATTTTTTCGAGAATTGTGAGTTATTCACTGTGACTAGAGAGAAGCGTCAGGAGGGAATTAAGAGCTTTTATGCCATGCTAAGAATGAGCTTCACGTTGTTTCTGAATTGCCCTTTACGCTAAGCAATTGTTCTTTAATTATATTCCGGAAAGGTTGAAGAGACGTTTCCTCTTCATAAAATGCCATCCAGTTCTCTTCCCACCACTTTAAAAAACTGCCTTCATGATAGTTTTTTCTCCCTGAACAAATAGACTTTTCTCTAAATTTGCATGTGATGGTACAGGCTTCTGCTGTGCACTATGAAACAGCATATGCTTCTCGTGGCTATCGTGGTCTATTTCCTATTCTTAAAAAGGATTGAAAACATCCCCTGCCATAATAATTATGGATATCTGCTTTTGTGGACATCAAGTTTAATTTAAGTTAGAAAATGTCACGGAAGATACGTACAAATTATACATATCTTTTTGGTTTTACTTTCATCAAGTATTGTGGAGCACAAAAATCCATAGTTCTTTCCATGTAGCAAGCTATTTACCAACAGTCTTTAATGAAAATGAAGAAGCACCAGTCAAAAGCAATAAAACATGAGTCACCATGGCTCTTTTTGATAGGGAAAAACAAAAACAAAAAACAGGTACATTTGAAAAACCTAGAGCTTTACTAAAACTTAGATATGCCCCAAAACAACAGCCATATCTTAAAACACCAGGTGATTAAATGTGTTTTCAATTACATCACCACACAAATCAAATATATTTGGATATAATGCACTGGCAAACATCAGAACTCAATCAACAGTCAAAAAAAAAAAAAAAAAAAAAGGTGTATTACCCATTGCTTTGAATGCCTTCAGCTTTGACAGGTTCATACATAACCTCAAATTATCATATTTTCAAGAATTTTGCTCAACAGGAAGTTCTTTTTTTACCATTCAGAACTTTTTTTTCCAGAAACCAAGTCTTAAAATACTTGACTTAACGTCAGGCAGGAGTTTCACTTAGAGGAAATGTGAATAGAGGTGGGTGGGGAGAAAGAAAAGGAAAGCCTACTTTCCAAACTGACAAGAAGTTCATTCATGACCTGGCTGAAACTGGCAGCTAATCCCAGGCATATGAGTGAAGTAAATATTTTGAGTCATAGCCCTGAAGTCACCATTTCGAATTATGCTGGAACTCCACAGTCTGCTTGGACCATGTCACTGACCTTGAAAGAGAAAGACCTTGAAAGAGAGAGCGGATACAGACAACTGCAGAAATTCCAGAGTTAGAGGAAAGGCTTCCTCAGGAACAGTCAGGAAAGAACAAAGATTTCTATCCATACTTCTGTAAAACACCTTGGAATATTAGCTTCGATCTTCTAAATGAATTAAAGAGAAAAAGGGCATTTCACACAATGGTAAAAATGAGAAGAAATGCCCCATATTATATAAATTAACATAATACTATCCTATCACTTTAAAAAATACGCAGAAGAGAATGTTGCTAGAGAAACTTGAAGTTAATTAGCAAGTAAATCACTAGAGACTTGAAGTTTTAATATCTATTTTTGTTGGCTTTTAATTTTGTCAATTGGACTTCATCAAGCTCGCATGATTGAAGACTTCGGTACAAAAACCTATTGAGCAAAGCAAACTGTCATAGCTTTAGACAATGCCACCTGAGTAGTAGCCCATTCTTCTCATTTCTCATTTCCTCAAGAGTGTTTCAAAAGACATTGTTGAACATTCAACTTGCTGGAGAATTACAGGGATGCTTATTTTTAAGACAAAATTACCTTATCACACTAAAGCTAAATTTTTTGTTTCTTCTTTTCATGCCTAAAGAATATCTTTTGAAGCAAGAAGATTATGTCATCTTTTTTAAAAAGGCCAAAGTCAAGAAGAATGCCAAAGCATTAAAAAAGCAAGACGCTACACTTCTATTAGGAAGTTACCTGTGTTTTTAATCATTTGGTTTCTGTCCATTACTATATGACTCTATGAATAATGAAATAGCTTAGGTCCTCAGAGAGCTTATTTTATGCCCCGCCCCCAAAGTGTCTATTACCACAATGTAACGTACAGCATGGTGACTACAGTTAATAATACTGTATTGCATATTTGAAAGCTGCTGAGAGAGTAGATCTTAAAAGTTCACATCACACACACACAAAAATGTTGTAACTATGTATGGTGATGGATATGTTTTTCAAAGTGGGAGAAAAACTGGTGTGGATATGTATCCGTTAATCTTCACATACAAATTAGTTAGGAGCTTCCATATCCCCTCTTAATTAACTTTATGTCTACATTTCATCTCCCACACATAAAGGAGTTTTAATTTATAATATTCACAAACATATAAATTAAGCAAGTTCCTCCTAACGAATTTCAGTATATGTGCTGCCGAAGGGAGCACCTCCTAACAAATTTTATAAGCTTTATCTTTCCTATTTCTCTGTGTCTTATAGTCAAACTATTACAGGAGAATATTGTAAAAAATAATCCATTAAAAAATCAAAATTCTATATATTACTGAAAAAAATGGAGTAAATAATTTATTTGACTTAATAAAAATCAGTTTCTTAATTTAAGCAACTGTGATAGACAATAAGTAGTAGTTAGATATTAGTATTAATGAAAGGATGATTTACCTTATAAACTTCAAAGTGTCTTTAAATGTTTCTAGAAGTATAACTGTATTGACTTAAAATGACAAGAGACAAAGGTCTCTAAATTTGAATTGTTTGGAGTTACAGGCTACTGAGAAACTAATCATTTGTGAATATAAAAATTGGTTCTAAAATCATAATCTTTGAACATGAGAAATTGTTACTAATTTACATAGAACTGCCCAGAAATATCTTTTACATAAAATTAGATATAATTGTTCTCCAAAAGCAAACCAGAAGAGTCAGAAAAGCAGAGCCAGCAGAAAACATGAAGCTTGTTACACTGGCATCGGTATTTATTTATTGAGTTATCTCTACCACAGGGAACAGAGAATCAAAATCTCCCTCTCCTTCCATGAGCAAGTCTGATGGTTCTGCTGGAGCCAACACAAAGAATACAGGCTCTTTGAAAACACCCACTGCTTTCTCAATGCTGGTTTGTTTCCTCCTAGTGATGAGAAGAAACTGATCCTGAAAGCATCTAACATTTTAAAACAAAAACCCTTTACTGAAGATTTTTTTTAAGAAAGCCAAGTCAATGCTAAGTCTTAAAATAATGGGTATGAGTCAGGTCCAAGTAGCCAAGGAAGGAGACGGGCTTTAAAGAACCATATGAATTTAGTTTGGGTAAAATATTTAACGTGTTAAAATACCAACTAACTGCAGAAGTGTTAGTCAACTAGGAATAAATTGGATTAACTGATTTCTAGGTAGACTACCAGCTCTGTAACTGTATCATTCTGAATAACGGGATGACAGATTATATCTGGAAAACAGTTTCATTAAAAAGAAAAAAAACAAACAAATAATTCCCCAGTATAGTATGAATTTATTTTCTAGTAACAAGGGATGGGGGACTTTTCCTCTGGGTTTTTAAGTTTTTAATTTGCAGGACTGTCACAACTGTAGAGATATCCAGATACAACTATGGAAGACCGAAAATTCACCAACAGGACAAAGACAAACTTGAGAGGCTGTTTTTGAATGTGCCTGACTGTTTTAATTGCAGTGAGTTGGGAACTATATGGCACAGAGGCTAGAGAGCAGCTAAACATTTTCTACTATTAAATACAAAGCGTTGTAATATCTTGAAAATACTCCACAGCATTTTTCTTGACGAGAGAACCGGCATGGCCAGGGTTTGCCCACAGCCTACAGACAAAGCCCTTCTGGGAACAAGTGGTGAGTGTTCCAGAAAGCCATTTGGGGTAAGCAGGGGAGTAATGTGACTTCTTACCTTGTCTAAGACAGATATTGTCAGTGAGAGGTCACTGTCGTTCACTGAATTTGGAATATAAACATAGGAGCTTCTCCTTTTTTTAGGGGGCATATGTAACCATCATGGAGGCAAGCCTGTATTTCTAAACAAAGAGACTCTGCAGAGGTCAGGTGTTGCCCGTTCTCCCGCCTTGGTGCAGAGCATCAGTCCATCTTCTCGGAAAGACTTAGTATTAAGAAAACTGGGCAACAGTCAGTTTGTTAGTAACATCTGCTTCCCAGAAAAGGAAAGCATGTTGCAAGGACAGGATTTTCCCAAATGTGTCCCTTATGTCTGCAAACCAAGATAGCATCCATTTAAGAATATCCACAATTATCTTTCTTTCCTTTTTTTATAATTATTCACCTCCCCACAGCTGTAGTATGGGATGATAAACATAATCCTTTCTTCATTTGTACAGTTTCACTGTTTTTACCAAGTACCTTCATAGACATTATCTCATTTGACAACCCTGAGAAGGAGATATTATGCTTATGTGACAAATGGGAAAAACTGAGCTGGCAAACTTAAGTCATTTGCTCAAGGTCACATTTAATGAGTGCCAGCGCCTGAATCTGAGCCTACATCTTCTAAGTCTAATTTACATTCCTCATAACCACAGAGCCAAAGCAAGAAGAATAAAAGCGGAACAAGGACTGCTTACATTATAAGCACAGTTCTTGCCCTAAAGTGGCTTGCAGTATAACCAATATTAAATAACAAAATACATACAAGGGCACTGTGGTAACAAACTAATGCCCCTCCCAACCCATCTGCTACCTAAAGATGTCCAAATCCGAATCCCCAGAAATTGACATGTGAATGAATGGGTGACCTTACATGGCAAAAGGGACTTAAATGAAGGACCTTGAAATGCAGAATACTCTAGATTATCTAGGTGTGTCCAATGTAATCACAGCAAGGAGGCAGAAGAGTTAGTAGTGTCTGATGATGGATGTAGCCTAAAAAAGACTGGGCTAGCCATTGCTGGGTTCTAAGACAGAAAAAGGGGCCACAGGCCAAGGAATGTGAGTGGCCTTTTTAGAAGCTGGAAAAGGCATGAAAGCAGATTCTTCCCAGAGCCCTCAGAAGGAATGCAGCACTGCAGACACCATGATTTTAGCCCAGTGAGAACCATTTTGGACAGAACTGAAGATAATAAATTTGTGTTGTTTTTAAACCACCAAGTTGATAGTAACTTGTTACAACAGCAGTAAGAAACTAATTCAGCATGAAGACAAACTTCAAATAACAGATCTCCCCTTGCCTACCACATGAATATTCTCAATATTATTTTGCATCCCAACATAATACAGTTGGGAATATTTTTACTTCCTAAAATACATAGATCATTAATCTTCAAACTAAATAATATGTTAATCTTTAAATTCTACTTTTCCACATCCACATTCACATAAACTCAGTTCATTTTCTACATGCCAGTCATCGTAGTGTAAAACAAACAAATTATATCCGAAAATGATCTTTTCATCTTCACTAATTCCACAATTCTTCAAAGGTCGTATGAGCCTGTCAATTTCGGGAAACATCAGTTTTCAGCCATTATACAGACCTTGGTTAAACCTACAAATTGGGTGGAGTCACTAGATGAAAGGGTTTAAAAATCCAAGAGGGCAACTACTACATATATATCGTAATATTGCAATCTCTATACACGCAAGTAAAATAACACAATAGGTTTTCCTTTTTACATCCCAGGTGTGGCTTTGTTTACATATTATGTCAAGAAAATCAGCAGGAAAAACAAAAATAAAGAAGACAAGCAAGAGTCAATAGCTGGAAAGAAAATTAATAGAGAGTTTGTTCCGGATCTAAATTTCACAAATCCAAGAGATAACAAATTTTATTTTTATTTTTTTCCCCCTTCTCTTTTTTCACCAAGACAACAAACTTTAGAATGAGGTTTCCTTTTGTTCCTGCAGGCTCACTAATGTATAAATACACAATAAAAAAAATAATAATAAAAGCAGCAAGTAAGCATGCCATGTTGGATGGAATTTTCTACTAAATTAAACTTTTCATCACAGAACCCCACATTTCCCCTTAACTGTTTAAAAGACATGTCTACAATATTTTGAAGCTATCCTGATGACAGTATTATAATTTATATAATTCTACCAAAACTAATGACTGGGAAAAATTAATAGACTATACACTGGAAGTGTTATTTTCTCAGTAATGTTCATGTCAGATCAACTTAGCATGGCAAGGAACCAAACACGCAACATCTAACCCCTGAGCTCTAGATCCTTTTATTTTTAATATAAAGCTCTATGCATGTTATGCTTTATGATGAATTTATTTTGTTAGACAGCTAGTTCAGAGTATCTTTTAAAAATTAACTTAGAACCTTCCTCAGCTTACTTCCAGCTTCATTTCTTACCGTCTTCTCAACACCTCACCGCCCTCACCATCCACACATACACCTTATACACTAAGTCCTCACTTAACATCAATAGGTTCTGTGACTACATGAAATGACATATAACGAAATCAGTTTTACCATAAGCTAATTGATATAAATAAGAGTTAAATTCCTACAGCATTTCATCAGTGTTAAAATGAAACAATGTTGAATAAAATGACATTATTCAAGGACCTGCTGTACTTACATATAGACACATATATGTGGGTCACATGGAATTACTTGATTTTCATTCATAAACATCTTTCACTAATCTGTGAAAAAACTTTCCTCTACCTGGACCCCTCTTCCACATCTGATGAACTCCATCTCATTTTTCATTAGCTAGCTCAAATGTCACCAGCTGATCTGGGAAGCTTTCCTCAAAAGCCCCAGGCAAAGTTAGATACTTTCCGTTATACCTTCTTTATTTTGGTATAAATCTATGTGTCTCTATAGCTCAGAATTAAAGTGAAATAAGTTTAGATAGGTTTTCCAAACATATTTTTCAAATCATCCCTTCTCTCCTGCTACCCAAAATCATGTCCTGGAGCAGGTAGGAAAGCACATTAAAAGTAACTATCTTTCTTCTTTAAGAGCTAAGAAACTAAGCATTATGCTACCTAAAAACCAAAACCCAAACTTTCTTCTTCAGTAGTTGCTACATGTCTTAATTCATGTGACAAGCCACAATGAAATGGCCTTCTAATAAATTATACACTGTCTAATAACCAGGTGCATCTTTAGTAAACAATGAAAGTAAAATTAGTCCATGAATTATTCATCAATAATAGATACACACTGTATTCATAAAGGATGTTTTCTTTCTATTACCTGGCTTTCCAACCAAAAAGAGAAAAAGGCACCCTATTATTCCTCTTCAGTTTTTTCTTTTAAAGGACTCCAAGTTTTAGTTCCCTACACAAGCTTATAATCTATCATTCCTTAGCTGTGTGAGATAAGAGGCTTTTCCTAACTTTTAAAGGCATAAGACTTAGATTCAGCCAGTCAGGTTCTACCTTAAAAGCTTTGAGTCTCTAGCAAGTGATGCAGAGAGTCTGGGATGGGTAAGAAATTGTCGATGCCCCACACTTAGCAACAGCAATTCCAGCAGCAGTAAAACCCAGCACTAACAATTCCTCTCTCTTTTAGCTTCTCTTGGTTCTGCCCATTTCGCAGAAAACTGGTCAGGTACCAATATACTTCCAGTAAATTCCTGTCTAGCTAAATTTAGCCAGTGTCTATTTTTATTCCTTTTCACTAAGAACCCAACACCTGCATGTAATACACACACACACAACCTACCATATGCTAGACATTTCTCCATACACTAGCACACAATGGTGAGCAGAAATAAATTTGCTCCCTGTTTTGGAGCGCTTACAATCTAGTCAGGAAAACAAACATATCATAGGATAAGCAGAAAAATAAAAAAGAAAACCCAACATAAATTACAGCAGCTTAATGAAGAAAAAGAGCTGTACACAGTGCACTAAAGCTGTCTGCAGAGTAGAACCTGACCAAAAAGGAAGAGGAGGGAAATGGGAAAGGACTATTCATAATATTTAACAACAAGCATTTAAAAGCACCTTACTGTACAAATTTTTATTGTGATTCTGGGGCTAACTGAGGTTTTGGTTTTTGTTTTTAAAAAGCAATGGATAAAGTCACTATTTGTTTTTTTTCTAAAAAGAAACAGCCCAAGAAACAAATGATCTGAAGGTATTTCATACAGTTACACACTTCAAATGTTGACCCAATAACAATCAAAGGGGCTTCTCGGGGCTCAATTAAACGTTCAGACTCACAAAACTATGAAAGGCTACTAGTAGCACCACTCTATTTACAAGGTGTAGGACAGAACGAGACAGACATATCTCCTTGATAAGAGCCCTATGTGAAAGTCCTGTGCAGCAGGACACAGCTCTCCAGAGTTCCTCTCTGTCTCACCAGATGACCGCTCAGATATGAAAAAACAAGATCAGGTAGGTGCAGGACCAACCCTGGCTTCAAAGCCTCATGCCCCATAGGAACGTACGGTACGTCTTGTAATGACTCTATAGCTCTAGCTTTCAGAGTTCTTGCAAAGAACATGCCAGTGATAAGAGTCACTGCACTCAGGGAACCCCAAAGCTACAGCATCCCCATCAGGTACCTACCACATCATATAAATCAGAGCTAACTTGTATAAACTAATTTTTAAATTTTTATTTCTCAAAAAAAAAAAGGATAGAAGCCTTTTAAACATTAAAGTCTCTTCTGGACTCAAAAACACAATAAAGTAAAGCAGATCAACTGACTAATTTAAACTCTTCATCTTCACTTCAGGAGTATAGGATAGAATGTGGAAAGGTAGGTAACTTTCCCAGGATAACACTGGAAAAATGAGAGCCTGGATTTGAACCCAAGTCTGCCTGACTCTAAGGCCTATTTCCTTTTCATGATACCATGATGTAGAGCAAATATGGAGTGAGCAAAGAAAAAAACAGTCAAAGGACAAAGGCCGCAAGAGTATCAAGAAGGTTAGGAGAGGGCCGGCCTGGTGGCTCAGGTGGTTGGAGCACTGTGCTCCTACCGCCTAGGTCGTCGGTTCGATTTCCACAAGGGACAGTGAGCTGCGCCCTTTACAGCTAAGATTGCGAACAATGGCTCTCCCTAGAGCTGGGCTGCCGTGAGTTGCCATGGGCTGCTGTATGCTGCTGTGGGCTGCCATGAGCGGCCAATGGACAGCGTGAGTGGCCAGTGAGAGCTACCCTGAGCCGCTGTGAGCGGCTGACCGACGACCAATCGCCTCAGCTTGGGGGGTGGACAAGGCTCATAATACCAGCATGGGTCAGGGAGCTGTGTCCTACACAACTAGACTGAGAAATGACAGCTTGAACCAGAGTGGGGGGTGTGGGGGAGGCAGATGAAGGGGGGAAAAAAAAAGGTTAGGAGAAATAAGAGGACAACAGTTTCCAACAAAGAGCAGAGACTTCAAATAAGAAAGGAATGGACAATGTGATGAACTGTGAAAGAGATCTTAAATAAGATGAGGGATCAGAATTGTCCACTAAAGTAGGTGGCCACTAGCGATTTCAGTGAGGGCCATTGTTGGGTTGGGGTTAGGTGGCTGCCAGACTAAAATAGATAAAGAAATAGATAAACTTGGGAAGTAATGAAGAGAAGCATAGCATGCAATATCCTGGAAGTGAAGAAAAGGAGAAAGGAAAATGACTAAGAGAAGACATGTTCCAGAGAAAGCTGTTCTGATTAATTTTTCAGGTAAAAAAAAATTTAAGCATGTTTGCAAGTTAAAAAAAAAGGAAAGGACAAATGTACAACAGGAACATAAAGATAAATGAAGGAACAGGCAGTGTCCCCGAGAAGGGAGTAAATCATAACAATATAACAGCTTATATTTATGGAGCGATTGCAATGTGCCTGTCCCTGTACTAGTAAGCACTTCACATGTCTTAACGGATAATCAGCTCACTTGGTTTAAGGCATACCTATGGAGCAGGTCTGATGGTGGTAACCTGTGAACGGTAAACTGCTGGTAAATGGCAGGGCCAGGGTTTGAGCAATAGGCAGTTTAGCTCTAGAAACCACACTTACCCATTTAGCTACAATCTTTCTTGGGAGAGATATATCTCAAGACTAAGATAAGGGAAAGAAAGAGAGAAAAGCCACTCTCTTGAGATAATGGAAAAGATAAAAGACAGCTGTGGTGCAGAGAGTTTGTGTGTTTGCGTTAAGATGGGATAAGGGTTCCTAGGAACACAGGTGTGAGGCAAGTTCTGGTGGACGCTGTAAGTTTTAAGCATTTCCTCCATAAAGTCAAGACGCAATCTAATGGTGCTATTTCTAGAAAATACATTCTCAAGACTAGAATATTGGAATCTATATTGTACTCTTTTTTAAATTCAAACAGAATTTAGATAAAAATTCTAATGTAAGAAATGGAATCTTAATTTGTATCTTCTTTTCATAAGAGAAGTCTAAGAAGTTATACAAAATAGTTACAAAATAGCATAAGCAAGGACACAAGAGAACAGAACAACAAAAAAAAAAATATATATATATGTACATGTATAACTAAAGGACTTTATTTCTTCACCATAGAAAAATCTTCTATCATTCATTCATTCATTCATTCATTCATTCATGCATGCATTCATCTATTCAATTTATTGGGCACTACTTGTGCCAGGCACAGGGTACTGTCTAGGCCCAGGGATTTTGTAAATCAACAAGACAGATGAAAAACTATCCTCCTGGAACATATATCCTATTTGAGAAAGAGACATTAACTAAAACTAAATAACATACAGCAGTGTGATTACTGTAGTGAAAAATAAAACAGAGAACAGGATGGAGGCACTAAGTGGGAAAGACACAACTGCAGTTTTTAATAAGATAGTCACAGCATTACTGAGATGACTTTTGAGTCATTTCAAAGGTGGTGGCGGAGGTGGGACCCAATGTACATCTGGGGGAACAATGATCCAGGCAGAGCAAAGGTGAGGTGGGAATGTGCCCTCTGTGTTTAAAAGCCACTGCAAAGAGACCCAATGAGGCTGGGAGAGAGTGAAGGACGGGAGAATAGTAGATGAAGGTAAAGACAGAAATAGTGGGCTGGAATACTCAGAGTGCTCTCGGTCTCGGATGGGAGGATATTAGTGGAATGTGAGCTGGAATGTTATAATATGAGTATTTTAAATGGATCCCTCCGGCTGCTGTAGAGAGCAAACAATCAGTGGGTATGCAGGGCAGAGGTGAAAAGAACAGGTGAGCCAGCTCTCTTCAGCTGCCCCTCAGGTCTCCTCTTCGCTGTTCTCCACCCTGCTCTTTGCCTAGGATGCTGACCAGTATGAACTCAGGGGCTGCCGTGCCTGTGGGCTTCCACTGGATTTAGCCAGTGGGGAGCAGGTACAGAGGGTCAGAAGGAGGAAGGAGAGTGAGATCAGGGTTCTATTCCCATGCTCCTCCCTCTCGGTCCTTCAGCTGGCTACTGCCCTCTGACAAAAGCCGCAGCTCCTTCCCCTAGTCCTCTTGTGGATTCCGATCTGTGAGACCCTACACAATCTTTTGTAAATAGTACTTTTACTAAAAACTTCTCAAAATATCCCAGTTTAAGTGTTCCATCTCTTTCCTGGCAGTACTCTTAACTAATTCAGGAGTCTAGGGCAACAGTCCAGGTGAGAGACAATGGTGGCTTGGATCAGGATGTTAGCAGCGGAATGACAAGAAGCAGTTAGATTTTGACTTGCCGACAGATTTAAGGTCAAACATGACCCCAGATTTTCTCCTAAACAACCAAAAGGACAGAGTGCTGTCAACTGAGATTCATTTTTTAAATTCACAAATCAATATAAGATAAGTGCAAATACATTAAAAGAAGCTCACAGGAAAAGGAATACTGTGGCTTACAAATACAAAGACACAGTCTTACTGTTAATTAAAGGGATGCATATTAATAAAACAATATAATAATACTATAACAATACAAAACTGACAAAGATAAAATAATATGGTGATAAACGTTACTGGCATAGGCGTCAGAAAATATAATTACAGAAGTGTAAACTTTTGTGAAGAATAATTTGCAGTATCTATCAAAACTTTAAATATACAAATACGTTGATCTAAAAATCTCCTGCTAGGACTTTATCCTACAGACATACTCACACATTTGCACAAATACCTGTGCAAAAGCTTTTCACAGCAGTGTTTATAATAATAAATAGACTGGAAACAACTTAAGTGTCCATCAATAGGAAATACAGTAAAGTAAATTGGGCTACATATACAATAGAATACTATCAGTGATATGCAAAGAGTAAGGTAAATATGTTGATATGGAAAGATCTACAAGAGATTTATATTGTGAGGTATGGGGTAGGGATGGGGTGAGTCAGGTGCCTAACAGTATATTTACTATATTCCTACTTGTGAGTTGCCTTTTTTTTTTGTAAGAGTAACAAAACTCGAGAAGGAACAAAGAAATTGTTTAGAGTAATTGCCTCTGAAAAGGCTGATGTGAGAAAGTCCTATTTTTCATTGTATACCTTTTCGAACTGTTTGTAAATTTTTCTACCAAGGGTATATATTACTTTTTCAATAAACAAAATATTATATAAAGCTAAATTTCAAAAAAGACCAGCAATAAATTATCTTGCACTGCACAAAAATCTATGGTGCTGGATACAGAAATTTATCTAAGCAATTGAACCTATCAAAACTGGATTACAGTTTCATCTTATTAGCATTCATATTTTGTTAGAAGATATAAATGCCCTGACCCATCGTATTCTGTACCACAGGTATTTCTCAACTTGTGGTAAACATGAGCCTTGGGGTTTTCCAAATATCAGCCATATATGGAAGACACAACAGGGCTTAATGTAGATGGTTTTAAATGGAAAAAAATAAACATGTGACCTGATTCCTATTAAAAGTTGACTAACACTCATTATGGCACTGGTCACAATGTCAAATGGAATAGTCCGGTCATAATTCCTGTTTCACTGACATCATAATTTCCAAAATGAATAGATTTTAGAACTAGTAGGAAGTAAAAATATGGAAAAAGGTTAATTTTCTTCTGACTTAAAATATTCTATCAAAGCCAGCAAACCAGAATCATTTAAAACAAAACAAAACCGTAAAACTATTATACCAGAAAAACGTCATACTATTTCTTTGAGGATTCTCTAAGCTTTCACAAATATACATACATATCTCAATATACAGATGTGTATAGGATTATATATATTTTATATCACTGATGTATTTTGCCGTGTATAACATGTACTTTTTTGCCCAAGTTTGTGAGGGAAAAATAAGGATGTGCAATATATATGGGTAGTACTAATTCCATATCTATATACATGTTTTTAATTCTTTTATTTATTCTGATGAGTGTAACTCTAGAAATCAATAACAATATCTGTATGCAAAATAATACCCTGGAATACGATAATCGGTTTTGTAGAACTTACAACGAACTTGCAACAATGAAGAATTCTTGGCCTTCTATGATGCATAAATATCACAATTTTTTTACGGGTACATAACATTTCTTGTACCTTGTATCTGTTCTTGTGTTTTGTAGTTACTTGCTATATAAAATGTCTTGTATCATAATATATTAAAAAATAAATCCTAAAATTCCTTTATAATACAAAAAACAAGGACCTAAATGAAAACAAATAAAAATTTGAATTAAAAAATTAAAACAAAAGGTATTTTTCCCTGAAAGATTGGGCCAAAAACATGGGTGTGTATTACACACATGAGCGCATTATACATAGCAAAATACAGTAAGTTATTTCTTGTTTCCCATTTTCCTTATGTAATTTTTCTCCTTACTAGCATAATCCTGACACTAAAATTTGTCTCTATAAATAAAATTTTAATGTTATCAGAACCATACTACATAACATTCCCAATAAATTTTGGATAAGAATTTTTTTTAAGTCAATCAGATCTACTGGAATGTGAAAGATTCCTCAACTGGTTTTGGTAGCACAATCCCAAGCTTAGGTATATTCATAATTAGAGAGATGATCTTCTACAGTTGCCAATGAGTCACGCTTCAGTTTTGCCAACAGAGAAAGGACAAAAGGCCTTGCTGTATGTATCTCTGAGCTCCCTCTTCTCAGACGATGTGCAAAAACATTTCATTAGATTTTCCCCAGATTTCTGCATATTGACACCATCAGTTTAAAGTTGAAGACATCCAAAGCAATGAAAATGCAATGTATTTTTAATGCTTTTATATGCCACAAAACTGCAGGGGAAAAAAAACATATAATAAATCATTTGTGTATAACTTTCTCAGGAGATCTGAAGCGCTTATTATATATGTTATTTTACTAAATGTTTATATTTAAGCTAAAGCTTTCAAATATTAAGTGATACTAAAAAAATCAAATGACTTAGGAAAAGGGACCACTGCATCAACATTTACCTGTTGCATCAAATTCAATTGGCTGGCACCCACGGTGGGAAGACCAATCACACTTGAGGACTTGCCCTCCTTCCACAATTCCAGGCTGGGTAGTGTTTGCTTTGGGTGCTCCCACCAGAAGAAACATCCTGCTAAAATACAAAAGGCAAAATAAGACTTTAAATGGCAGCAAGCATAAACAATATCTTACAATTTAGGAAAAACAATCATTTTCTTGATATTATCCACAAATTTTTTTTTAACTATTCACTGAGGGCATAATCTTCATTATTCATTGGGTGCTCTCTTACATACATTATTCAATATAGTTTATTCATCCTAGTAATATATTATAAGGCAACTTCAGGGTTACATGTCATTTAAAAATTTATACTGGACAAATTTAAATATGTATAGACTATATGTCAATTATATCTCATTACAGCTACTGAAAAAAGGTACACTGGCTAGAGTCAGGAAAGTTTTGTTTTGATTGTGTGTGTGTGTGTGTGTGTGTGTGTGTGTGTGTATGGTTTGCTATCCACTTTCTATAGCCTGAATGATGAATGAAAAATAATTATTCTAAATAAATTATTCTAAAGCATGATAGTTCTAAATATTATTATTTTTCCATTTGGAAAACTTATTTTGGTATAGTACTGTACTTCAATTTTTTTTTGAAATAGTGAGTAACAAATTTCTTTTCAGAAAATTAATATAAGCAATCCCATGTCAAATAGGATCACTATTCAATTTCTTATCAGGGTAAAATTCAGGAAGATAAAATAATCAGGAGTTCAATTTTTAAGTAAAAGAGATCTTTTCTTTAGTTCTTCACTATTTTGGATAAAAACAGGGCTTTATAATAGTTTCACAAGTCCAGTGACCAAAAGTAACCTCACAGGGTGATCTGATTATAAATTCCTAACTGGGCAGGTCATGGTGGGTAGTCACACCCTGGGTATATAACTTCTTTAATAAAAGGTTTATCTTTGCCTTAAGCAAAACCTGTCCATTGTCTTTGTGTATCTAGGTTAACACACCTTGGAAACGCCTCTTTTCAGACCCCACAGATGTGAAACCACCCTCAAGAGAGCACACAATCTTGTTAACTATACTGTAATCCAATCTCAGCCTTGCTTTCTCCCCCTTCATGTAATCTTCTTTAT
The DNA here is from genome assembly GCF_036562045.2 of Rhinolophus sinicus. Taxonomy (NCBI): domain Eukaryota; kingdom Metazoa; phylum Chordata; class Mammalia; order Chiroptera; family Rhinolophidae; genus Rhinolophus; species Rhinolophus sinicus. The sequence continues at coordinate 168,590,592 of NC_133751.1, read as the reverse complement.
GTTCCCTCCTGAATTCAAAATGCATAAAAGAAATTGCCAACTGCCATTCTAGGAAGCATTTTAGTCTGTTGAGATCTTGCTTCCAGGAGTATCCTCTGTTTGGCTCAAATAAATATAAAAATTCTCTATAGTCTAGGACATTCTTATGTCTAACAGTCTTAAATATGGAATGCAATCATTTTAAAATTTGTCAATTTCAATTTTTTTATTTCACATGGGTGGTATCTCCCAAATTATGTTTATAGACTGTTCAGGAGCTGGTTGCATGAATTGCTGTGTTACAGGAAATCTGCTCTCTGACACAAATCTGAAAACTCCATACTCAAAATGCGGACAAAACTCCCAATCAAACCACACCCTATTTCATAAAGCTTTATGCAGTCATATTTGGCATCAGTAAAACACCAATGCTGGCAATCTCTCATCACAGCCAAATGACTCTGGGTAAGAAAGCAACTTAGTTTTCATTTAACAAGAACCTTTTATAAGAAAAAAACTTAGGCTATTAATAAAACAGCCTTCACCCCTGTGAATAACAGAGTAACTCAGTGTCATCACACCCTCTTTTTCTACAGCAGAGATGGCTAACAGCTTAATTTTGTGTGTATGTATATGAAGTTTTTCATTTTAATGGGTAAAAAATTTGACCACAAAATTTCCCCTCTTCATCTGAATTAACTGAGTTTTGGTGCACAATGGTGAAAAAGAACATTTCAGACAAGTGTACTTGTCAGGGTCTATACCTGAAAAGGAGTAGGGACATTCTTGCCATAGTCCTAATAAGCGTAATACAAGCACAGGTATACATATGACTTTAGTGATGTGGGAAACGGTCATGTTCCAGCTCAGGACAGGAGAGCTGGTTCTCAGAATTTGCCTAAAAGTCTAGAAGCAAAATTCACTTCTGGACTGGCATCACATAACACGTTATACAATCCTTTTATAACTTTTTGTCAAAGCTATTCTTCCCACTTTACAATAAATTACTTCCTTGAATGTGGGGAACTCTAATTCATCTTTGTACCTGCTACCTAATAATCACTCCAGAAAAGCTTTTTTTTAAACTGACAGCTGAGCAGCAAGTGAATTTGATAGCTTTAGGTCTTAAACTTAACATAGTCATATATAAATAAGCCATTTCCATTATTCCCTACCCCCTAGCAGGCAGAAATCATCTCCTATTAAACATCCAATTATTTAAATTATCTGTAAAATAATTTTCTTTATTTTTGATTTCAGATCTTTTCTTTCCTTGGCCCTATAAGACAGAGAAGGCGGAGAAGTTATTAGGGGACTGAGTTCTGAATGAGAACTGCGTTTTTTTGGCAGCACATAGCTTGAGTTCCTTGGATAAGACCAAGAACAAGGCTGCTGCTTTTCATCAGATCATTTGCACATTATAGGCATGAAATGATGGTAATTAGATGTATAATATAAGTGTTTATTAAGTTTTCCTAAGCATACCTTCATGTGCAGTCTTGCACATTGGTGAAATACTACAGAAATGGTAGACTAATATAAGAGGAATGTGTGAGCACTGTCAGTTCCTAAGTGCTAAGTTAATGAGGGAACAGACGTTGAGGAACAGAGTTCTTTGTCTAAAATATCAACATGTTATTTAAGTTACTTTTAAGGGTATAATAGAAAACTTTTAAAAGAGAAAAGCCTGCTAATGTTTTGGGAGGGTGAATTTTATGTCTTTTTTTTTTTTTTTTTGCCACAATAACAACAAACAAAGCCTGAAGCACTTTATAAAAACGAAATAATTGTTCATTGAAGTTAAACTAAGAATGTCTGGTGAATATCTACAACAGCTTAATTAGGATAAGAGAAGTGACAGACCAGAAAAAAATATCTGCAATACAAGCAGCACTGTCTGACACACAGTTTGGGACTGAATGCTACAAATCATTATATAAATCAATTGTGAAAGTCATTTTAAATCTCTGAGTCTCAGTTTCCTCTTCCACAGAGGAATAGAGATAACCATGCCCACTGTAGTTACCTAAAAAATAAATTTTCTGAAGATGGAATAGTATGAATAGCTTTTCCATATAAACAGACAAAAGCAAACTAAGAGAAATCTGTAAATATTATAGAAATACAAGATGACTGCATCGGAACTAAAATTAACAATTAATAAAATACTCCCTAATAAAGTAGGAAATATGGAAGTTAAAATCTGTTTTTAAAAGGGGCTTTTCTTTCCTTAGTTCTCTTGAAGGGCTATTAACTAACTCAAATGCAAGAACTCATGGAGAAAAAAAGAAAAAGAAGGGTAGGAAATAGTTGGCTTGCAACATTTCCTGACAATGGTGAAAAGCTGGGGAAGATACACAGGATTAGTTGAGGCTCACAGAGATTTCACTGGTTAGCAGAGAAATTCTGACGCTCAGCAATTTAGTTTCTTTGCCGGCAACTTTCTCCTGACAGACTCCAAAACGTTTGCCCAAGAACAATATCAGGATCCCCATCCTCACCATTCTTTTTAAATGACTTGAGACATTTCCAATAAATGACTTGGAAAATTAAAGTGTACATATATGAGCAGTCTGTTAATATCAAGCCTGGAAATTCTAAAAGATAAAAGGCAAAGTGTATGATCGGTGTGTGTGTGTGGGGGGGGGTGGAAGACAGAGGAAGGGAAGGGGAGGGGCAGAATGATGGAGGGCAAGAGAGGGAAGGAGAGACAGACAAGAAGGTAAGTGAAACCAACCAAGAGGATGGCCTTCAAATACCCTTCCTATCCAAAATGTACTTTAAGGGCAGTTACTTCAGGGAATGTGACCTTGACTACCAAGGAGAGGCAACCAGCCAAACAATGACAAGTGCATTTTTTAAACCCTCCAAATGAACTAAATTATTTGGCTGCTTTCAGTACTGACTTCTCTCTCCAAGATAAAGCATATTTACTATGTTTGGCTGACTCTGGGTTGACCAATGAGACTTCACCAAACGGAACTTCTGAAACATTATCATATACATATATAAAAAGAAATGTGCGTAAAATTTTAACACTGAATGTTGTTTCAGAGCTGTAATTTCAGCCTTAGACTTGTTTTTCATTTAAAAAAAATGCTACAGTCAACATTTTTATGATGTAAAACAGACACAGTAACTATAAATTCTATAAATTTTCCCTTCTCTTTTATAATGTCCTATAAATATTGGGCCTTAATCAGGAGTAATCTACATAGTATTTGCTCTCTAAATAATAAGGCTAGAGTTTATGGATGTATATTATTTACGACAAGAAAAAAAGAACCAATACAGCAACACTAAAGTTCATGAAAATAAGCCAGCACCATTTCATAAAGAGTTGTGAAGATAGTTGCAATGATGATGGGAGAAATGGGACATGAATTTTTAAAAGACTGGGACAGACTGAAAGGGGCTTTCATTCAGATTTAGCAGTTTGGGTTTTCTCTCTGGTCAGGGGATCACTGCTGAGGAAATTTTAGCAGCAGAATACCAGGATCAAAAGGATGTTTCAGAGCAGTCAAGATGACAGAGTAGGTAAGTGCTGTGCTTACCTTGTCTCACGATCACATCAAAATTACAACTAAACCACAGAACAACCATCATTGAGAATTGCCTTAAGTCTACCTGAACCAAAACCCTACAGCTAAGGACATACAGAAGTAACCTCGAGACTGGTCAGGAGGGGCAGAGAATGGGGAACAACTGGTCCCACACTACACGTGAGCATTAAAAGTCGGGAGGGATATCTCGGCTGTGGAAGCTCCGCCCTGAGGAGCGAGAGGTACCAGCCCCACATTAGGCTCCCCAGTGCCAAGGAGAGAAATCCCCATAATTCCTGGCTGTGAAAACCAGCAGATTGTGGCTGAGTGAGACGAGGGTTGCTGTACTCCCAGGTGCTCCTCTTAAAGGGCCCATGCACAGACTTCCTTGCTGACTGACTAACTTTCTGAGCTTCAGCTCTGGGGCAGCAGCTCAAAAGGCATCAGGGACATACAGGGAGGAACTGAGTTGTTTGGCTTCAGGACGAGGGATGGATGGGAAGCTTTCTTCCAGACAGAGGAGCTAGCGGAAATCATTCTTTGTTGAGCCCTACCCTCCTGCAATGAACAAGCAGGCAGCTGCCATATCTGAGTCTCCATTTACCTGGCTAACACTATTTGTATGCCCTGCCCAGAATGATTCCTGAAGACCCCACCACACGCAACATTCAGGCACACCTAAGCTGCTTGTAGTGCCTTTTTCGTATAAACAGCTTGTCTTGGCTCATGGTACAGACTTTACTAAAATTTCTCAAAAGTTCCCAAAATGCAAACAAGCAACATCCGACATCAGTGTGTCCCATACCCCAAGCCTGGCATTAGCAACAGCTGGCCCCAGTTCACGGTTTGGCTTCTCAAGGTTACTCCAAGCCCAGCGTGGGTGGCAGCCATCTGCAGATTGCTTTGTGGCTCATTCCATGTGGCTCCAAGTAGAGCACAGGTTTGCTAGGGCCCTTCCAAGAAGACCCCAGGACTGACATGCCCAGTTGCCAGCTTGAGACCCAGCAAGAGCATCACCTGGCCACCTTCCAGGATGACACACCCAAAGGGCATACTGGGTAGGCACCAGGGCCCTGATAAAGCAAATGCTGCTCTGCAGGTTTAGCCCCTGCACAACAGTTCTTCCACTGTAATCACAGCCAGTCCTCACAACCAATCAGCCCAAGATCAATCCCTCCCATTTACTTGCAAACAGCAACCACAACTACAACAGGAGGGCATGCACAATCCACACAAGGGACACACCTGGTCAGGTGACCAGGAAGAGGGTGTCACTGAACCCCACAGTACACCTACTACATAAGGCCACTTTACTAAGACCAGGAGACATAGCAGCCCTACCTAATACATAGAAACAAATACAGCGGTACCTCAGTTTTCAAATGTCTCTGTTGACAAGCATTTCAATTTACGAATGCCATAAATTTTATGGATCTATGGTATCATTAGGTAGTAAAATTCATGCTAACTTCACAATTTTGGGGGTTGATTTTAAAGGTCTGGAATAAATTAATCCATTTTGCATTACTTTCTATGGGGAAACTGTGCCTTGGTTTTTGAACGTTTCAGAACTCGAACGCTCTTCTGGAATGGATTATGTTGGAAAACCGAGGTACCTCTGTACAGGGAGGCAGCCAAAATGGCAAGACAAAGAAACATGTCCCAAATGAAAGACCAAAACAAAGCTCCAGAGAAAGAACTAAACAAAATGGAGACAAGCAATCTACCAGATGCAGAGTTCAAAACACTGGTTATAAGGATGCTCAATGATCTCAGGGACAACTTCAACAAAGAGATACGAAACATAAAAATAAAGATAGAAAACATAAAAAGAACCAGTCAGAAATGAAGAATATAATAACTGAAATGAAGACTACATTATAGAGAATCAACAGAATATATGAAGCAGAAGACTGAATCAGTGATTTAGAAAATAAGGTAGCAGAAAACACCCAAACATAACAGCCAAAAGAAAAAAGAATCCAAAAAAAATGAGGAAAGTTTAAGGGGCCTCTGGGACATCAAGCATACCAATATTCATATCATAGGGGTACCAAAAGGAGAAGACAGAGAGCAATGAATTGAAAACCTATTTGAAGAAATAATGACAGAAACTTCCCAAACCTGGTGAAGGAAATAAATACACAAACCCAGGAAATTCAGAGACACCCAAACAAGATGAACCCAAAGAGGCCCACACCAAAACCTATCGCAATTAATATGCCTGAGGCTAAAGACAAAGAAAGAATCACAAAGCAGCAAAAGAAAAGTAATTAGTTACCTACAGGGGAGCTCCCATAAGACTATCAGCTGATTTCTCAACAGAAACTTTGCAGGCCAGAAGGGACTGGCAGGCAATAATTCAGCGACGAAAGGCAAGGACCTACAACCAAGCTTACTCTACCCAGCAAAGCTACCATTTAAAATTGAAGGGCAGATGAAGAGATTCCCAGACAAGAAAAAGCTAAATGAGTTCATCAACACAAAACCAGTACAGTGGTACCTTGGTTTTCAAACGTCTCCATTGATGAACATTTCAGTTTATGAATGCCATAAATTTTATGGATCTATGGTATCATTAGATAGTAAAATTCATGCTAAATTTGCAGTTTTAGGGGTTGGTTTTAAAGGTCTGGAATGAATTGATCTATTTTGCATTACTTTCTATGGGGAAACCGTGCCTCGGTTTTCAAAATGGATTACGTTCGAAAACTAAGGTATCACTATATTAGAAGGAATCTTAGAGTGACTTCTTTAAGATGAAAAAATAAATAATGAAATGGCAATAACTATGTATCTATCAATAATTACCTTAAAATGTTAATCAATTAAATGCTCCAATCAAAAGTCACAGGATGACTGAATAAGAAAATAAGACCCTTACATATGCTGCCTACAAGAGACTCACTTCAGATCAAAAGACACACACAGACTGAAAGTAAAGGGATGGGAAAAAGATATTTCATGAAAATGGAAATGAAAAAAAAAAAAATCTGGGATAGCAATACTATACCACACAAAATAGGCTTTAAAACAAAGGCTATAACAAGAGACAAAGAAGGACCCAGTATTTCCACTTCTCAGTATTTATCCAAAGAAACCCAAAATGCTACTTTGAGGGGACATGTGCATCCATATGTTCACTTCAGCATTATTTACTGTATCCAAGATATGGAGGCAGCCTGGGTGTTTGTTAATGGATGAATGGATAAAGAGAAGGTGGTACATATACACAATGGAATATTTCTTGGCCATGGAAGTTCATGGGTTCTCGCCATCTGAGGTGGCATGGATGGACCCAGAGGGAATTTTGCTAAGTGAAGTATGTCAAACAGTGAAAGACAGATATAATATGTTTTCACTGATATATGGAATCTAAAGAAAATGAACAAACAAACAAAACAGAAACAAACTCATAGATATAGAGAACATTTTGATGGTTGCCAGACAGGAGTTGGCTTGTGGTCGGGTGAAAAAGGAGGAGGCAGTAAGAAGTACAAATTGGTTGTTACAAAGTAGGTATGGGGATGTAGGTTATAGCATAAGGAATTTAGTCAATAATATTGTAATAACTATGTATGGTGTCAGATGGGTACTAGATATATTGGGATGAAAAATGGGAGGAGGGTTGGGGGACAGGGCAAAAAAGGTGAAGGCATTAAGTACAAATTGGTAGTTACAAAATAGTCATGGGGATGTAAAGGATAGGAAATATAGTCAATAATATGATAATAACTATATATAGCATCAGGTGGTAAGTGGATTAGTCAGGGGGATCACTTCTTAAGTTATATAAATGTCTAACCATTATGCTGTACACCTGAAATGAATGTAAAATAATATTAAACGTCAAAAACAAAAGATGTTTCACAAAGATAAAACTATTAGAAACATGTGAGATGTTTTGCAGGTTTAAGAGCCAAATGATGGGCAAGGGGTAAGGATCTAAGTGCCACACCACACTTGCGATGACTGGGCTGAAAAAGGGCAGTCATAGAAGTGGAAAGCAGCGATGAAAGCAAGAAACATTAACAAGAAAGAATTTCTAGGACTTTCTGCCTGGTGACTAATCACTGACTAATATTAGGGGAGTGCAGTTATAATGACAAAGAAAAATAGAAAATGAGAGGGAGGAATACGACATTATTCCCAGCATGACAGAAAATGATGGCACCGTTAATAGAAACAGAGGTGCAACTGACATGTCTTGGTAAAAAAGAGTTCAGTTTTAGGCACAATAAGGTAAGATTGGGCTATTCAAGGAGAAATGATCCACAGGCTATTGGAGTATGATGTCAGAACTCAACTTTTAGATCTAAGATGCAGTCAGGACAGCAGTTTTATTTTAAAAGCTCACCAGGTGTTGCAAACAGGAAGTTAGGATTGAGAACCTCTGAATATTCTAGTGACCTCCTGTGACCAGGGCACACTCACCCACACTTTGTCTCTGGGGTATAGGAACTTGAAGTAACTGTAATTGAGGCTCCATTAGCGTTTAATAGGAGAAAAGGCAAGAATTCTAATCCAGTGTTCCGTAGTATAGCATTATTTAAAAATAAATATATATGTAAAATGAGAACTATATATAACTTGTAGTTGAATAAATAAGAAAATTGTTCAATGATTTTCTTGAAATTTTAAAATTTGAATATAAAAATGAAATGGAATTTGAATTCCATACCGTATGTTTTTTAATACCACCTTGCCCCCTACCCCACACTAACCCACTCAAACAACTAAAGACTGCAAACTTTTCTGGCCTCTGTTTCCTCATCTCTGAGAATGAGTTTATCTGCTTCCAGAATTCCCATGCTGGTTTGTGCTATAGAGTGAAAGGAGACATCATAAGTAAAAGTGCTTTGCAAATTATAAAACATCATTATTATAATTAAATGTAAAATATCATGATTATAATTAAACCTAGGGTGCAATTTTTAATTTTTCCACAAGAAAAAACATGACTTTACTTCTTGGCCTGTATATAATCTGTATATTTTATATAAGTATGGCAATATGGCCACCATAAATTAATGCATACAGGAAAAAAATATGGAAGGCTAATTTCTTAATTTTTCATAATTTTTAAATCACTACATTTGTGACTTTTTACTTCATACCTAAGACTTATTTTTAGAGGGATTTTCTTAAAGAGTCACCTTAATATTTGATAGTGCTTATTTTTCCTTCTTTGTAATAAACATTAATTCATTATTTTTCAGAATATGGAAATAATTCAATAACAATTTTCTATAACAAGAAAAATTGACATAAAACAATTCTACAGCTTGCCAAAAGTATTTAGACAGCTATAGAAACAGGAAGCAGAGGAGACTTTATTACCCTGCTTCCTCATTAATCCAGACAATCTCCCTTCAGAAGAAAGGAATCTTTAATTAGCAAACCCTTTTTTTTTTTATTGTGTGGATTTTTTTTCCTTTGGAAGTTTATGATCACACCAAATAAATTACAACAATAAATGCAGCTGGTAGTATTATAAACGGCATCCCATGTACTTTGGATTCCAACTCTTGTTAAATTTAAAAGTGCCTTTTTATAAAATTGAGCATAGCTTTGCATTAATCTTTGTTAAATCTGAAAAGCTCAATAAGTACAAACCTTTTACATATATATATTTTGTTTTAAAAAAATCTCAAAGTTGATTTCTATTTTTTAAGTTAGGCTATACCTGGAGCTCACTAGTCTATCAGTAACAAAGTTGCTGATGAAGATTTCAAAATATTATATGAAACCAAACCAAGTTCAATTTTACCTTACCTTTGAAGGCCCATGTGGGAGGTCATACAAACCTGTGAGGTCATAGTATATCCAATGACTACAATGACTAGTCAAAATCTTGTAATACAAAATAGCAACTATCTCATGCCAACAGTTCAACATTACTGCATTTTCCGCAGTTTAAGTTTATCATCTTGTATCTTTATACTACACTCAGAGGGTTGATACAGAATTAAAAGAAACATTTGCAAAACACTCCATCAACTTCGAAGTATAGAGTGCTAATTTGCTAATTTAAGTACTAACTCTTGACAAAAAACAATATATATTTTCAAAATTCTTAGAATTTCTGTACAAATTAAATCTAAAAGAGCACCCTTGGGGAAACTAAAATCTTCTGTACCATAAAAGCATACACTTAAAAATATCTGGAAACAAAAAATTTTTAAATGACAGATAGTGTTGACAAAATGATTAAATCAAATGAGAAGGCAGTAAACGTTGCCAAAAGTTAATGATTATTTTTATCATTTCGGAAAATCTGTGCTCAGGTCTCTTAGAAAGTATTTTAACTGGAAACAACAAACTAAATTGAGTTCACTACATAAAAGCAATGTCTAGTTTCCACTAACTGCTTCCAACCTATTTACTGCTGCAACTGTTACCAAAATGAATGACATTCAGCAACATCTAGAAAAACAATAAGAATAAATCCTGCTGACTGTTCTAACTGTCATGGAAAAGTATTTAGATCATCCTCAAACTAGGCACGTACGAATCAGAAAAAATGGTTCTAAGTACTGAACATCAAAATCATTATCCCTTTCCCCAAAAAAACAATACTTCAAAATATAAAGAACATTTAAACAAAAATATGTTTCTAAGAACTTAGAAAGAACTAAGGGCAGGTCTCCCTCTTGAAAAGAAAATTTAAACATCAGAAGACATCCATTGAACACTTATTAAATAGGTATTTCTAACGCTAATACGGGGGTGGGGTGGCGAGAATGATGTCAACGTTCGGTAAAGTCAGAGACAACTTTTAGTCCAATAACGACAATTACTCTATTACAAATCCTGACGGTCTTTGCACGCGAAACGTTGACAATTTGAAAACATAACTGAATTCTTAAATACTGCAGTATTCAAATGACCTGTAGTGAGTGAACACGCAGCAAACACCCTTGTTCTTTCTAAACAATGACCTAAATAATGAATCACTATAAAAAGAATAATTGACACATTCAATTCATCTGTTCACCGTCACATGTGCAAAGGTCTGACCGTCGCAGAGATAAGACACTAGGTCAGTACGGTCACTTTAGTCATCAGAATGTCTGGAAATGGAGTAAATGAGGAGAAACAGAATCAGCCAGGAAGGCGGAAAGAGTGGGGGAGGGCTTGTTTAGGGAGAGCGAAAAGGACGGGTGTTTAAGTCTGAAGCAGAAAACAACTAAAGAGAAGGCTAACTGGTACCGGAGAAAAAGAAGTTTGGAGATGAAACAGACCACATCGCGGACACTGGCAGCGGCGGCGCGCAGTCCGGCCGCACCAGCCTTTGTTGATTTCTCGCTTCCCCGGAGTTTTAAGCACAGGTCTGCTTCAACGCTCTCCCTCTCAGGAGAGGAGGAGGAAACTGGGTGGTGGGTGCTGCAGGGTTCATCTCCCCAAATATTTCATCCACCCAAAACCAAAACCACCCCCATGGGGTCGGGGGTGGGGGAGGACGGGCAGACAGACAGATGCCAGGATCGCTCCCAGAAATCTCTCTCCCTGGGGAAACGCAGTGCGGGTGAGCGCTGGGAGGGAGGGGGCCGACCCCCCTCCCCCGCTTCCAAGTGCGGCCACTTACGAAGACGCGCTGGGCACGAAGAAATCCACCGCGAAGCCGAAGTAACTTCCCTCGGGGCCGGAGTACTCGGCGGGACTGTCCACGTCTAGGTTGAAGGCGCCGCAAAAAGGCAGCAGGAATCCGGGAAGAAGGAACAGGAGGCGACGGAGGTGAAGCAGCAGCCATCGCGGCAGCGGAGAAGCCATCGCCGAAGTGCGCGCAGGGCGCCGAGCCCGGAGCCGCGGCCACCACTCCCGGAGCGCACGGAGTCCGTGGCCCGCCGCCTGCGCGCGCCGAGACTTGCCTGCCGCTCGCTTCCCCGCGAGTCCGGGACAGCTCCGGGGCGGGGGGGGCCGGAGGGCTGAGCCGCGGGGAAGTGGAGCTCGCGGCGCGCGGGGCGGGGGGCAGCAGCGCGGGAGGCCCCTCACCTCCCTGGGGCTCGGGACTGCCGGGGTGAGCGCCGCACCGCCCGCCTGAGTGCTGCGGCGGCAGGGGGAGGAGGCAGAGGAGGAGGAGGAGCCGGCCCGGGAAGCCGAGCCGCTGTGCGGGAGGAAGTGGAGGAGGAGAATAGTCCTCTATTGGGACGAGCCCTATCGCACTTCCGTGAGCGCTGTCGCCTCCTGTCCCGAGAGCGGGGAGTCTGTACCCAGGCCGCCCCAGACCCTCATAGCCCCCGTGGGCGGCAGCGCTCTTGGACAAAGGCCTCAGACCCACACTGAGAGCGGGAGGGGAGGCGGCGGAGATGGGGGGGCAAGGGGGAGGGATGATCCCTACCCGCCCGGGTCCATCGGAGTGCCAAGGGTACCCCACGTTCCCCGGTCCCGTCAGGAACTCCCGTGCGACTTTTGTTTAAAAATGAGGAATGCTTTACCCGCTTCTCGTGTTCTGCTACTTCAAAGTCTAGCATGCTCTCAGAAACGAAACTCCATAATTAGCGGTCGTTTTCCTCCCTACTCTATGCCACACACCAACACTGAACTTAATTATAAACTTCCAGAATGCTAGCACAGCCTCTTTCACGGCGAGCTGTGTTAAAGCCTTCAGTAGTCCACAAAAGGATTGGCAAGGCATTGACTAGGTAGTAATCGTTTTAAATCAAGTCACTAGTCAAAACCTCATTCCTAGTTTATTTGCTGAAGTCATATGATTTGTTATACTCCTTGATTTACAGCATTTGCATGGAAATACAATTTCAGAGTTGGAAAAAGGAATATGCACCCTTTTATTATGAAATAAGGCCCATTGGGGCATGCATGTTGTTGGCATGTTGCACCACACGCAGGGACTGAGAGACTTCCTTGAGTTCGGCAATTCTTGACCTTTTATATTCCCAAATTCCAACACCTTGCCAGGCAGATAGTAAGCAATCAATAAAATATTGAATGAATGAATGAAAATGAAATGATGAGTAAACTTGTCCAGAGAAGTAACTGTCCCATATTGTGTATCACATGCTAAAGAACTTGGTGAACAAGACTGAGAGTATTGTGTGGACCTTAAAAAGTATACGTTACTCGAACAGTAATTTCATATCGTCTTCCCAAAGTAACTATTAAAACTGTCAACCAATGGTTGTTGGCACCAATTCAATGCTAAGAGGAATCCCCGATTTGGGGTGTGGTGAAGAAGGAAACTTAATATACAGTGGGAACAGCTCAATGTGATACACCACATCTGTGAGGATAGCAAGGCTGTGGAACACCTCAGTAGTGTTAAAGCTCAATTCTGGGGTGTGTCAGCCCTGGGGCACCGCCCTCTCCTGCTAGACAGCTCTGCTTGGCTCTTGTCTGGTAAGAGGTCTGGACTGGTGTTTCAGGGGCAGCTGGGGAAACCCAGTCTTCAGTCTTTGATGGAAAGAGAAAGTGCACTCCCAGAGCCAGAGGAGAGCTGACAGATAGAGAGAAGTCCTCACCCCTGTTCCCTGGTTGGTCCATCCTCATGTAAATGAGGACTCCAAATCCTTGCAGTTTCAGTGGTCCAAAAGGCACTGTCCTGATTGGTCAGAATGGAGCCCCTCTGATTGGTCTGTGAAGATGCTGATGGAGATATAGCTGTGCAACTCCACAACTCCGATTGTAGGAGGAAAGCCTCAGTCCTCTCGGTTGAAATACAATTCCAGGAACAATCCTTTAATGAAGGCTGGATCAGACAGCAGGAACACACTTCAGTCAGTGCAGGCTTCTCCCTGAAGTGCGTTAGAAGTCCCTATTTAAAAATGGCTGCTAGGCTCTGCTTTTAAATTTGAGCCCAGTTACCTAACAGCTCTTAATCCTGTGAAGGGATATGTATATAAATTGAAATGTCTGACTTGAATTTATAGTACTTAATTGCATTATACATTCTGATTTTTAAATTTGACTAAAAGATATGCAGCAAAACCATGGGTATGTTTTACAAGCCATGGTCCAGCACTTGCCTAAAGGAAATTGTGAGACTGGCCATCCTACACAGATACACATAAATACAATAGTACCTTTAGCCTCAAGATGTTTCCTAGTATACCAAAAAGACCGTGGGTATGTATGTATAAACCCACATGGCCTTAAAAACCTGAGAACAAATCCCTATGGAATCCTCGACCCCGAATTCCATCCAAATAGGGAAGGCAGAGAAGTGTGGAGGTCTACACCCAAAAGCCTTCCCACTCCCCAACTTCTGATCCTGGACAGAGGTCTAACAGGCCAGAAGAGGGGAGGGGAGAAATGAGAAAACCAAGGAAAGGAAGAAGCCAAAGCAATGGCAGCACCTGTGTGCCCACTGAAACTTGAGTGAATCAGGAATACATTTCTATTAGGAGACAGTAAACCAGATTAACCCAGTGCGTTAAGGCCTCCTGGGTTATAAATGCAGGCATCTTTGTAATAAAGTAGTCATGATTGAGCAGTCATCTATGCAGCACTTTGCAAATTGAGGGAGTTTATTACAGTACATATCAATTCAGCCAGCACTTATTCAGAATCCACAATGTGCCAGATACTGTGTACATGGGAGAGGGAAAAGCATTTTTATTCTATGGAAGAAAACCTATCTCCCTTTCCCATTCCCATGGCATGACTCTTTAAACTGCATTATAACAATTTTCCAACTTTAAAAAAACTGCATAATATATCTACATTAAGTATAATCACTTTCTAACACAGAAAATGAAACATTAGATAGTAAAAATAATTTGGACGTTGAATGTTACCCTCTACCCCTCTACCCTTAAGTAAAAATCCTGATTCCATTGGTTTCTGTAAATTCAAATGCCTGAGTTCAATTCCTGACTTCATCAAGTACTAGCTCATCACTAGTGTGACCCTGGGCAATCAACCATTCTGTACCTCAGTTTTATCTATAAAATGGGAATGATGATAGCACCTACCTCATAGAATTGAATAGTACTTTTTTGCCATTAATACTTCTACTACTATTAGTTTAGTACAGTAGTTAGTAAATGTGTATGACTATTATTATACTCTCTTAGTTCTAGTACCTATCCAACAATTCCTTCAATAACCATAATCAAACCAAGGCTCCACTTGGCTTCATCCTTTGTGGAACTCAGTTGTTAGCCCCAAATAATTTAAGAGTAATTTCACATTTTTAATCTCCCAAAGAATATCAAGGAGGATTCAGTTCACAACCCCAAGAAACCCTTCCGAAATTCCCTTCATCCACACTCCATTTCTCCAGAGACTTTAACCCACTAAACTCTACAGTGTTGCTGTGGTCTTTTTGTCTGACTCTTGCTTCTCCTCTGCCACCTATGTATTAGGGAGATTGACTTGGCCTCTCTGGCTTCACCCCCATTCTCACCCCCAGTGCTACCTTTTCCTATCTGATCTGTATCATGAAAGATCCCCAACATCAGTGCTCCTTGGGTGGGTGCAAGAGTAGAAAAGGAAGGCAAGAAACTTGTTTCCTTTCTGGACTTTGCTTTCTAATCTATCCCTTCAATGTTAGGAGTGGCCAGGTCTCTGTCCTTGACTCACTGCATTTCTCCCTCTACCCGTCCCCACCACAATCTTATTCACTTGCAACTATCACCTCCCACCACTCCCCACCACACAAGTAATTTTAGCAATACTAAATTACTACAGTCTCCTCAGAATGCTTTGCTCACAGGGCTCTTTCTTCCTAGAAAACATTAGCCCTCCTCCTTAACCACTTCCCCCAGTCATCATCCTTCCACCACATACAAACCTATGCAAGTTCCTCCACCAGGCTGTTTCCTACTCCTCTTTTAAGATGTGTATCAGGCATCATCATGTCCTCCAGGAAGCTTTCTATCAGGAAATATGCCTTATTGTTTTTGTATTTTCTGAGCTCAATGATGGAATTAATTCCATTGTCTGGAGACTTAATAATAACTAAAATTTTTATTAAGCTTACTCATTATGTGCTGGATACTGTGTTAAGCATTTTGTGTATATATTGTCACATATTAATTATAAAACCCTATCAGGTAAGTTCTATTAGTACCCGCAATTTAAAAAATGAAGAAACTGATTCTCTATAAGATTGAATAATTTTCCCAAGGTCACAAATGTCGTGTGGCACAGGCAGATTTTGAATGCATGATGATCTGACTCCAAGCTCATGTTCATTGGCACTAAGTTATCTTTTGCAATATAAAAATACATGATATAACAATATAAAAATAAACAAAGATAAAAGAAATATAATATATCCAAAGTGATCTGAAAATTTACTTAATAAATTGTCTTTATCCTCAATCCATCTGAACTTTTTACAGCATGTTTAACAATAAAATATTTTAATCAAACTTTATTATTGGTTGTATTCATCAGGTAAGTTCAACTAACTTGACAAGGTGTGTCTAAGAAGTAATTATGAAAGAGGAATTGAACAACGATTTCAGTAAAGACTATGAAGAAAATCATTGTAAGTGAATATTTTGTAGGGTTAATCTAAAAGAGAAGAGACAATTTTGTGTGTATATTTCCTCTACTAATATCTTAACATTTCCTGATTTCCATATCCTTGTGGGCAAGGAAGGGAGCTGGTGATGATCCCCCAAGGTCTTACCCACCTCAGTGACCTTCCCAGAGTAACTGGGGTGGCTGTTGATAGGCCCCATGAAACAGAGTCACCTGGTTTAGTTCAAATATCTTTCCCCCACCCTAGGCAGAATAATGACATCTACTGAGGAAAAACTGGTTCACATCCATGAAAATCAGGAATGAAAAGGGGAAATGTTTCTCCTCCTCACCAATAGATAATATATTTATCTTTTCAAAGCAGTAAGAAATCAGCAATTTGTGGCCTTCAGATCAGACACACTATCCATGTACTAGGAAAGTTAGTTACAAACTTAAGAAGTTTCAGATACATGTTAGGAAAAATGTGGAAATAGCATAGTTCACTTGTTTACAGCTGAATATCTCCTCTCCAGTATGCATTCAGTTTACTCATTTCACTTATACAATCTAGTTTTAAATTTCTCATCCTTTCTTTTTAATACTGTGGGACTTAAAGGTCAAATTGAAGAGACCATATTGATTACCTTTGTATAGAAAATCCTAAGATTCCTTTCGGACCTGGGAATATAAAAACAAGCACTAGAATTCTGTGTGTGAAGGGAGCAGAGCATCTAGGCAGGGAGCTTCTGCAAGGTAAGCACCTGTGCTGGTCTCCTCAAGTCTTACGAATATGCCACACTCACCACTTCCTCTGTGCCTCTATTCCTGAAGTTCTGTTCTTCTCAACCTGGAATATTAATCTTTCCCCTGCTTTTCTATTCCTGTTTCACTCAAACTTCAGCATTCAGTTCAAGATTCTTCTTCTCCAGGAAGCATTGCATGGCTTCATTTTTCTCCCCTCACTGTAAAATGTCTTGTGTTAGAATAAGAAGTTCAAAGTTCCAGGTATAAAACAAGTAAGTCATGGGGATGTAATATATAGCATAGGAAATATAGTCAATAACATTTTGATAGCGTGCTATGGTGTCAGATGGTTGTTCGACTTATCACAATGATTGCTTCTTTAACATAGGGAATATAATCAGTATATGGTAATCACTATGTATAGTGCCAGGTGGGTACTGTTGAATAACTATGATGTACACCTGAAACTAATATAATAGTGTATGTTAGCTGTATCTTAATAAAAATCTTTTAAAAAATAAAATGTCTTGTGTTCCCAGGTTGAATATACTCACAACTTAGCATGTATTATTGTCTTTATTTCCTGGTGTTTTTCACAGTATTTGAATGCGTTCTGTTTGACATGAATTCTTGATGTTTTCAGGCATCTTAGTATTTTTCCCTAGTGAAATGATCAGTTCCTTAAAAAATGGGAACTATGTTGTCATAATTTATATATTCTCCCATAACGCTGAATACAGTGCTGAATTTATATTTCAAAAAAAATCATAGAGAACTTGTTGATTGACTGTCTGTAAATTCCACATGAGAAGTGAACATGTTGATCTCCCCCCACCCAGCTTTACTGAGGTATAACTGACAAATAAAATTGTAATGAAAATGTTGCTCTTATCCATCAGTACATGTACAGTGCCCAGCATGTTTCTTATTGAATAGCAAGAAACTAAGAAATATTTGTTGAGGATGAATTAATGTATGAACAAAAAAGCAATTGTTACCTTTATAAACTGAACACATGAAGGTAATAACTCAGTAAGTATTCTTGCACAAATGAATGAATGAATATGTAGTTTACAAGAAGTAGAAAAGCCCAAGAATATCTAGTAGATTCATTTTATAACTGACAAAAAAAAGAGGATTAAACTATTAACTTCATCTAGAATAGTGTTTCTAAGCTTTTGTAGCAGTTTTTCTTTCCTTGTTGCAACGTGGGATTAGGGTTTGGGGTCTATGAAGCAGATAAAAATTCACCATGAATAGCAAGAAACATCCTATGAACTCCCAGAGTCCTCTGCATCTCGTTGTGAAAAAGCACTGTGCCCTCACACAGGCATTCTTTACTTCAAGGACATGCCTGGTGATTTTCAGAATTTCCCTTCAAATGGTTAACATGCCGTAAAAATGTGAAAGGAAAATTATGTCTATTATTCCATTTAAGATAATAAAGATTACAGCATCCTCTTACATTATAACTACTAAAGGGGATTTATTTTGTTTTAAATGCTTGAAGTGTTGATGTGTGCTCTGATGTATGCTAAGAAATAGATCACATTTCTCAGTACAGAATCTATACCACAAGAAAAATCCATGTTTGGAAGAAGGTAATTCTAACTTACTCTTCTATCACTGAAAAATCAAACAAGAGGCTTAGATATAGAAAGCAAAATATTTGTGGTATATTCAGAATAAGCAAATACATTTAAAAATAGAATAGATCAAAAAACAAAAATTTAAAAAATCACTATGTTTTATTTGTGTCATGATTCATAAAAGGAACAAGTGGCATAACTTAAAATATTTCTGGCAGTTGATAGATGATTGCTAATACTTTCCTCCTACTAATTATTTTTTATAAATGTAGCCTTGCAGTAACTGGAAATTATAAGCCAAAACTTCTCTATTTTTTCTTCAGATGTATGACAATTTATAAACACTCCTAACCAGAAGATCTTCAAAAACTATAGTCTACAAAGTTATGCATATAGTATTTATTTTCCTTGGGGAAAAAAATGACAAGAAAATGTGTCATTAATGACAAAACACACCACTTGTATATATACATGTATGTACAGTTCTTGAAATTATTTTCCTTAGATACATGCTTTAATCCCATTGTTTAATAATATGTCATCCAAATAACTATTGAAATATTTTCTTTAGTAATAAAAACAATCTCCATGTCTCAAAAAAAAAACATAGCTAGATATACATCCACAAAACACAATTTTGCAGAACCAATTTTAATATCAAGAACATAAGAAGGTGAGCCTATAATAGCATCATATACTAGTGAATATTACACTTAAGTTACATAACCCATTACACATTACATTTGTATGCACTTTTCATGCCCTCTTATATAAGGAGCTATGAAAATCTGATTTTTAACACAAATAAAACAAATTTATTTACATGTCTATTGCACTGTTTTTCTTTCCACTTACAGGAACACTCCACTTAACTGGTCTTATTAAAAAAATATGTTAATCATTCATTCATCAAATACTTACTACATCCCCTCTACACTTCAACAGAGGTTTGACTTACCAATAGAAATCAAACATGACCCTGCCAAAAACCTACAGTTTAATTAGACAAATATGTAAATAATATTAGCTAACATTTATTAAGGGATATATTTTACTACGTGCCCAGTGCTCTATTAAAATGCTTTATAAATATTATGCATCTTCATAACAATATATTACTATTGCATGTCGGTGATTTTACCCCATTTTACAGTGAGAACAGTAAGTGGTGTGGTGATGTTAAAATATGCTCCCTTCAAGAGGTGGAGCCTAATTCCCCACCCCTTGAGTGTGAGCTGGATTTCGTGAATTGCTTTTAATGAACAGACTGAAGAGTAGTCAACTTTGTGGGCTGGCTCATAAAAGGTACTGTGGCTCCCTTTTGTTCTCTCTCTTGGATGGGAAGTCAGCTGCCATGTGGTAAGAACATACAAGTTGCCATATGGAGAGGCCCACATGGTGAGGACCCAAGGCCTCCTTCCAATAGCATGTGAGTCATCTTCAAAGTGATCCTTCTGCCCAGTCAGGCCTTGAGATGATAGCCGCCCTTGCCAACATCGAACCTCAAAGAGACCCTGAGCCAGAAACTATCCATCTAGACTGCTTTTCAATTACTGACCCACAAAAACTGTGAGATAATAAATGTTTGCTGCTTTGAACCAGTACATTTAGGGGATAATTTGTTATTCAGCAACAGATAACATACAATGAGTTTAGAGAAGTTATGCAATTTGCTGAGGTCACAAAGCTAGCAAGTGATAGAGATGTTCCAGCCAGTCCATTATAGCTAAAGTGATCAAATAATTTATTGTCCAACTGAGTGGGTCACTTTAGAGAATAATAGGGATACTGATAATAATCATATTGGTACAACAGCTATGCACTGAAACTATCTAGGGCAAACTGAGACATAGGATTACTCTAACAGCCTATGCTCTTTACTGCTACACAATTCTGTTTCCTATATAAATAAGTATGTGCAATGTGACCAGTCCAACAATGGGAGTATAGCACAGGGAAGGGATAATCTGCCTGCTCTGACAGAGACTGCTAGCTACTACCCAATATTCATTGTCTCCTTCCTGTTTGGTACTCAAACCTCTGTATTGTGTTGTGGCAATAATGTGTCTCACTAAAAACAAACAAACAAACAAACAAAAAACCCCTGCATTTCCCAGTTCCCTTAGAAATGGCCAAAATAATTCAGTAGAAGTTGTCAGGTGGAGCTACTAAGAAAGCTCATAGAAGGGAATTAGCTTAACAATCAGGTCCCTTTTCCTCTGCAATTTCTTTATAGCTGATGCCTAGGACATGGATGTGATGGTTGGAGCTGCAGCAGCCTCACTTGGTAACAGAAGTCATGATCTAAGAATTACAGAGCTGAAAATCTGGATTTCTGATAACCATGGACCCATCATTCCTGTCTGGGACTGTAAACCTGCAAACTATGCTGTCTGAGAGAAAAATATATCTCTACCTTTGCTTAAGCAGACATTACTAAGGTTTTCACTTATACCTTAACTAAACTTATCCTAACTGATATATCCACCTTAATTCCTCAAACAACAGATTTAAATTTTAAGTACCAAACATTTGTATTCTTACCCCATTTTGATAGAAATTGTTCTAAATATATTGCCACTCGTCCTATTTATTTAAGTAGCTAAAACAGAAGCATTTGCCTGACAGTTTCCTTGATGATACAAGCTTTTTATTATTTACAGAAAGCAGAATTAGTTTACTTTTCAGTGCATAATAGAGTTTTATGGGTCTTATGGAAGCTCATTCAGTTCTGATGAATAATACTATTTTAGATGGGTTGGAGCCTTCACCAATTTTGTCCCTTTTAAATGATTCATTTAGGGTTTTTTCTAAACTCTCCAGCCTTACTTCCTCTAAAAAACTTGAAGACTAATTAAAGATTTCCACCTTTCAGTCATTATCGATATATGCCAGAGGACTTTCATGAAATGTTAGATATTCAGATTTAATAGGAAATGATTACATTCACTAAGGGGTTAGATACAGAGCTCTTAATCATATAATTGCATTAGGTTTAGCTCATAGAAACATAAAAGAAATAAAAGGTTTGATGCACATTCAACATTTTTGTGAAGCATGAGGTATTTCTACAGTGAATTTTTTTTTCTTTTGAATTTTGAAAAAATAATTACTATTAGGAAGATGGTTACATTAATTAATGCTCTTCTTTAGGCATCAGTGAGATTCTTTAAGAAACTGCATTAATTTTTTTTTGTAATTACTTTAGGTTAGTTATTCTATTTTAGTTTAGAATATCTTTATCATTAACAAAATTTTAAAAGTTACTGGAATAAAATGCTCCCTACAGAGAATAAATCTATATATCTAAACAATCTAGGATAAATATGGAAGAAAACTTTAAGAAAAACCTAACAATTATGTCTGGCCCAAAATGCAATATGGAATGACACTCATTAAAAATAATTCAAGCTAAGGCTAAATGATTATTTGATAGGGATGTAATAGAACTTTCTGTCATGATGGACATATTCTGAACCTATACCGCCCCAAATACTTGCATTAGGCACATGTGATGATTTGAACTTGAAATGTGGCTAGCATGAAAAATTAAATTTTATTTCATTTTAATAGCCATATGTGGCTAGTGGCTCTCAAATTGGACTGTATAGTTATAAATGGTTTTCATACAGAGCTGAAAAAATTGGAGTTGATGGATTCTAAAGACTCTTCCAACTTTATATTTCCATAGCTGAAAAAATGATTAAACTTTATTTCTCCTCCATTTTCTGCTCCATTCTGCACCAAATTTTCCCTGTTTCTGATATTTGAAATTGATTCATTCATTAGGTTAGTCATCACAAAACTACAATGTGCCAAGTGCAGTGGGAAAAAAACCCAGAATCTGCTCTGCCATCAACATTTCTAATCTTCTTGGTTTTCCCTTTTACTGCCTTCAATAGTCCTTCCTTTCTAGGACACCTCTCTCATCTTGAAATACTATGGCTAGGTGGCAGGATGTGGAGAGCGTACTTAAATGCTGGGACTTCCAGATTCATTAGAGAGCTTTCTGCTTAGAGGAATAAAGCCACAGGAATTGATGAGGTCAACAAGAGCAATAAGGGTTCTGACTCAGATTCAAGTTGATCTTAAAGTAAATAATGTGGTATGAATTGCACATCTGAGATATGCATCTGGTGGGCTGTAAGTAACTCCCACTATTGCCAGCATCCTTCACAATGTTTCCCAGGATTCTCCAAGGGGCTTCAGCCTACATGGAGTTTTCAGTCTCACTTGCACCTCACTTCCGCGTCTGGTTTGTTCATTCAACCCTGCATGTACACTATCCCAACCCAAACAGGTACCATGGTCCCTTGTACATTGATTCCACAAAGCAACCCAAATGCAAGGCAGTTGCATGTAGCAGAATTCTGTAGGAAGTTTGAGGGCAATGACAGGAGGACTATGTTGCAGTATATTAGCTAGCCCTGCCCTTTAAAGCTGTCAGTTTTCTTACTGTGGGAATTTCTGCCTGTCTCCTTCTCAGACTCTCCCATCATGTTGTTTGCACCCACCTCCACCAGACCGTCTTTTTTTTCTCTTCTCTTCATGCCCAAGCCCCCATTTCTTCTTTCTGAGAAAAGGCCATGTCTACATTTCTCTTGTGCTTTTTATTCTGAGCAAATCAGGCTTCTCTTTGTTTTGCCCTGTTTTTTCAGACCACGTTTAGAACTTATATTGCCAGAGTCAAATTTTCAAATAAAAATCTAAGTCAAAATTTTTTTTCACCCTAAAAAAGGATTCTGGCTCAAGATTTTTAAATAAAATTTTCTCTTTTTCATATGACTATATATTTCATGAAATTAGATATTACTACAAGAAAAATGAGTTTCAGAGAAGACTTGGCCATGGTCATAAAAATAATAAAAAGTGTTATGGGAATTAGAAGACCAGGCTTTTGAAAAGCATTTATCTTTCTATTATGTTACAGCCATAAACAATATGGGTTAAATAATATTCTATAAACATGTCTGAGAATCTCACAATCACTTATAACATTATCCCAAATGGGAAATATTTCATGAGCACTAGAAAAATGGCATGACAAAAAACTGGAAAACAAATCATTTAAAATGGAAATCTATATGGATTTAAGAAGTAATTAAGAAATAGAGAGAGAGAGACAGAAAGAGAGAGAGAGAGAAAGTTTTGGTGTTATGCTATTTCACATGGAGACATTAAGAATTCAGACATACTGTGAGGACCCAATGTTACATAGAGGAAATGGAAATTTAAATTTTAAAAAATATATTTTCTCGGAGTAGAGTTAGAGAAGCAAGTAAATATGCTGTCATTGAGTTAAAACCTTCACAGTGGGGAAGGGGTTAAGAAAGAAAAGAAACCCTTTACTGACTCAGTATTACATGTAAGCTACCATGGCACTATGGCAGATCCTACAGGGCCTTCAAGAATGAAGTGTTTGTCAGGACTCTTTCAACTGCAAGTAATAATAATCCAACTCACATTAACTAAACCAAAAAGAGAATGGATTGTTTCATGTAACCAGGAAGCCCAGGGTTGGCTCTGGTTTCAAACACAACACAATTTCCAGGAAATGTAGCTGTCCCCCATCTCTGCTTCCCTCCCTCTTTTTCCCTCTCTTCTTTTTCCAGCTCTGCTTCTTTCTTTGTTTAGTCTTACCCTCTCCTACTGCTTCAGGCTCCCAGTTAACCAGGGAAAATACTTACCTACAATCTAAAGCTGTGTTCTTATTTAGCAATCCCATCCTAGCTGAAAAAGCTGCCCTCTTCCCAAATCAGTATTACCAACTCCAGGCAATGATTCTTATTGGCTATGTTTATAATAATTGCTCACCCCTGACCCAATCACTGTGTTCCGAGGAATGAGATATTATGATTGGCCATACCTAGATCAGGTGATCACTCTGTGATGAGGATGTGGCATAGCACTGCAGTAGATAGGATGTTCTTAACCATTCAGGATGGAGGAAGGGTGGTTCTGCAAAAAAGGGGATGCAGCAAGGCATACAACACACACACACACACAGATATACACACACAGATATACACATGATATATGACCACTGTGGATTAATAAGTAACATGTCTTGTCCTCAAGTTTTTCCCATATAAATCTTAGTACACATGTACAGGGAGAAATATCCACATATGTGCCACAAATTTTAAGTCTCCGTGTTAATCTGTTACCTCAATTATAAAACATTTAAATGTCCTCCCATTGTTTCTTACTGTTATGTAAATCTAGTTTTGTTAGTTTTAAACTGTGAAAATTATTTAATCATTGTCATAATATTTTTGCAGTCAAAATGCAATGTTGGCTTAAAACTTGTTGTCTGTATAATAAATTATAAATTATCTTTAGATATTGTGAAAATTGTCAATCTAACAAGCCATTTCCTCAGTTAACATTAGTTTTTTGGCTGTGATGGTTTGAAAATTGTTTCTTGGTTTCAGCACACTTTGGTTGCTACTATATTTAGAGATCGTTTATTTTAGCTTGGTCATAAAAACTTATCACTATATTCATAGGAATTTTATTGGCTAGAAAGCATAATTTGTGTTATTTTCTATACATGTTGTCTTGGTATATAGAAATTGAAAAATCTGATGTTTGCATCACATTTTTTACTGTCTCATATGCAATAGAGTGAAATCCAAGCTTTTGTTGGGTTAAGCCACTGAGATTTGTGAGTTAATTTGATTCTGTAATATATCTTAGCCAATCCTGACAAATACAGATGTCTTAAATTACATAATTTATAAAAAAGATTCTCACCATAATTATGTAAATATCATATACTTTCCCTTATTACAATATGTATAATTTATATTCTAGGCAAAAGCACATATATTTGTGTGACTTTCCTAAGAGTAAGCCAATTCCACCTTTTTATCAAGAGAAAGGGGTGGGGGAAACATCATAATTTGGTGAATATCGAGAGTCTTCAAGTCCTAAAGGCCTGGGAGGATCTTCTCTGCCAACTATCTGTAGATACCTAGACTTTTTTTCTTACTCTTTATTTCAGAAACTAAAGTTTCACAAACAGCTCCTGAAAAGGGAGATTTCTCAGTAGAAGTTATGGTACTATACCAGAAATTGGGGTTTTTACCACAAGTGATTTCACTTTCACTGTGGCAAAGAAAATGCAAGTTGACCTCGCCTTTGAAAATGCAAGTTGGTCCTGGGAGATAGCAATTGTTGAGGGGCTTCTGGTTCCCATCATCTCCTGAGCGCAAAAGAGAACCACGTGAAGACTAAGTTTGACTTTTCATCTACCACCGAGAAGCAGCCATCTCTGAAACTAAAATAACACTTGTCTGGTAATTAATCTTTCTCTTCAATTAAATAACATTTCCTTCGTGCTTTTAACTCATTGGTTTTCAAATATTTCTTCACAGCGGAACTCTCTCTCTTCTGATGGCATGTTAGCAGAATTCACATATATAAGACAGATAAAAGCAAGACCCAGAAATTCCATGGGTCACCATCCAGCACAAACAAAGCTAAGGCTTTAAACTAGGGGTGCCAAAACTGTGGCCCGTGGGCCAACTGCGGCCCGTGCGCCAACTGCAGTCCGCAATCCATTGTTAATTGGCCTGCAGCAAATTCCAAAAATATATTTAGTTTACTTAAATAAACCAGGTGAGGCAATACGTACTTCACCTCGAGTGAGTGGGCCGGCTGTTTGTGTATTTTACTCCATATAGCCCTTGGTAAAAAACGTTGAAAAAAGTTTTGACACCCCTGCTTTAAACACTTCAAGCCAGCTTAGTTTTGTAATGTACCTGTCGTGGGGATAATGAGGGTGCACACGTAAGTAAGACTCCAAGGCTCCTTGTTTCTCTCAAGCAGATTCACCTTCATCGTTCTCAGTGGTTCCAGAATATTTACTGGCAGGCAGTTCATGTTGTTCTACACGCCAATAAACCTCCCTGAGCATCTCCCTTCCCTAGTCTCCTGTCTCCTCCTTTCACAGTGCTCAAAAAGTCCACACTTTTTGCACCTGCCTCAACTCTGCTGCATTTTTTGTACCTAAACCTCTTCAAGAGTTTAGCCCACATCAAAGTCATTCAAAATCTCCCAGCAAATCTGGTTTCTCCAGGAGGTCTATGCTATTACTGCTCCCCCAATTAATCTATATATATATATATAATCTTTTCACACAAACATTAAAAACAAAGCTTCTGTCTGTACCTGAATACTGCATGTGGGGATGCAGACATGAACTGCACAACTCCAGGAGCACCACTAGCAGGTATGATGCACTATTATTATGTGGCCACTTGCTCAGGCCTGCGCTGCACTGAAGGAAATCTCACTAGGGTGTGTTCCTCAAAGGGTGGTCTGAGGACTACCTCCATCTGGAGTACTTGTGTGACGCCCAAGCCACACCTACTAAATCAGAATTTCTGGGGTGGGACCTGGGATCTTCTTTCTTAACTATTTCCTTTAGGGGAGTTTTAGTTACCTATTGCTACGTAAAATCCCTTTCCTGGTCCCCCAATCGTAGTGGCTTAAAGCAATGATTTATAATTTCTCATGATTCTATGTGGCTTGACTAGCAGTTTCTCCTGGGCTCACTCAGGCAGCATCATTCTGGTGAAGGTATGGCTAGACTGGAAGGTCCAAAATGACCTCATTCGTGTATTTGTCAGCCGGTGCTGGCTGTCTGTGGAGTGCTTCAGTTCTCCCTTTAGTGACTTCTCATCTTCTGCTCAGCTTCTGAAACCAGGAGTGACTTCCTTACATGGCATTCTCAAGGCAGTGTTCCAAGAAGGCAAAAGTGGACGTTGCAAGCTCTCCTGGGACCTAGGCTTTACTTGCACGTCATCATTTCTGCTACATTCTATTGGTCAAAGCAAGTTACAAGGTCAGGCCAGGTTCAAAGTATGGGAAAATAGACTCCATTTCTTGATAGACTCAGCTGTAAAGCATTTGTATGTAAACATACCATATAATACACACACCATAGTGTATTGCTAAGTATATATATTAGGTACTTAATACTTTGAGCTTTTATCATCATGTCTCAGGGATTGTAGTTAAGAAACTTCTGGAGTATGCTATTTGTGGGCTTTGCTTTTAAATAGAAGTTTCTTCCTATATTTGCTAGAAACAAGTTGGTTTGTTTTCAGGTCCTGAAACTAGGATTGTCAATATCATAACTCATTACATATAAGGATCCAACCTCAGCAGAAAAGATTCAGAAGCTGACAAAAAGACTGGGTAGCTACACCTCCATTTTCAATTTACTCAAAAGTAACTATGGAATTATTTAAGAAAAAATCATTTATATATATATGGTAGGATTGCATAGTTTTCACAACTATTTTATTCATATTTTTTCTGATCAAAATTTTTTCAAACTAAAAAAAAGTCAGAATTGGCAAATGTAAGTTTACTTTCCTCTTCCAACATAGCTGATCCTTTAGTGATTTGATAACAGCAAGAGGTCTTATTTAAAAATAGTAAAACGGTGGGGTAGAATAAAGGGGGATTAAAAATCAATCTGAGGAGTTAGGTACAGATTAGAAAATTAAACAATCATTCCAGGAAGAAGGACTGAGATACCAGATTTGCCTATAGTTACAAAGCCTGTTGTGAGTCAGTGACAAAGGTAGGGTGGCCATTCAATCCACACCCATATCTCTGCTCCAAGAATTTCCCACTTTATTTGCAGACTACATGCAATATCTGAGAAAATAGATCTAAAATGTATACTTGGAAAGTGGCCTCTGAGGAGGCTTAAAACAGCAATAATACTTAAAAATAATAGGTTCTGAGTGCAATAGTGGAACAAACCATGAAAATGTCTTTGTAATCAACTAACAGAAAACATGTGATTACAAGCCCTTAAATTTGCCTGCTGCCTCAAGTTAGTGTTTTAAATATATTGTACTCTATTTAACATTTGCCTTGGAAATTTTTTTCTTTTGCTTTAGACGGAAGGAAATTTTTGCCAAGTTTTATGTCTTCCTTAGTCAGCAAGTAAATTTCCCATTACTCTCCCGTTGGGTGAGTCACCAGCACTGCTTAGGGGAGTCACAGAGTCCTGGCTGTCTGGACAGGATGAGAAACAACATTACAGTCAATCAGTCTAGACAACTTAGGGGGCAGAGACTTGGCCATTTATGGTATCATTTCCCCTTTTTTACTGGGAGAGCCTAGAGAGCAAAGAGACACTCCTGGGAATATACGTAAGATTACCAGATTTAGCAAATAAAAACACAGGATGCCTGGTTAAATTTGGATTTCAGATAAACAATGAATATATTTTTTTTTAGTATATGTATGTTTCATGCAATATTTGTGACATACTTTTACTTAAAAAAAAATTATCATTTACCTGAAATTTACATTTAACTAGGCATTCTATATTATCTGGCAACACTACATGTACGGATCTCACTTCATATTATCCACCTTTGATTACGCCTCAGGATGTCAGAGATGAAAGTCAGTTTTCCTGAGGACAAAAGTGGAGCTATTTTTTTCATCTTGTATTAATCATGTAATTACTGCCTAACATCAGAGAAATAAAAAATTACCAATGACAAGAATTCTTTAGAGCAGTACTTCCCAGATTTTAATATGCATAGAAGCCACATGGGGATCTTGGCAAAATTCAGATTCTAATTCAGCAGCAGGAGGCAGGGCCTGACATTCTGCATTAGCTGACAGCAATGCTGTAGGTCCTGGACCACACTTTTCAGTAACAAGGCTTTCAATAGTTCTCAAACTTTGCTGCATATTCGAATCACCTGGGGAGCTTTTAAATTCCCTGATGCACAAGCTGCCATCCATCCAAATTAAATCTGAATTTGCTGGGGGTGGCAGCTAGGAGAGAGTCATTTTAAAAGCTCCTCAGGTGCTCCCAGTGTGCGGTCTATGTTGAGAATCGCTGTCTTTGATGAATCCACTTTGGCGTTGGTTAATGTTTATTATCACCTGGCTTGGAGGCAAAATTCTTTAAAAAACAAACTTGGCATGGTGGTTATTACACATTAACTGTAATCTTGAGACACTGACTGTGAAGGATTGCCACCACAGTCTTTTCAATGTGTCCACTTTCAGTTATGCTTTCTAAGCAATCGAGAAAAGCAATAGGTTTTCTTATTTTAACTGTTAGATTACTAAATTAATTTTCCAAATTTGGAAAATTTTATATTTGTAACACACATTTTTTCCATGAGTCTAAAATAATTTACTTCTCCTAACGTTTCTAATGGAAACCAAACAGCCACCATCTCAGAGTCAGTCTGTCTTGGAAAAGACTGGAATTTATCATCTGTTACTCTTTTGTGAGGCTTGGCTAGAGTCAAGGAATGTGACTTAAGGAAAAAAATTAAATCTTTAAGTTTTTGTTGTTTTTCAAATAAAGACATGTCAACGAATAAAAGTATGCCTTCAAAGCTACTGGTAAGAATACAGCATGCATATTAACACATGCTTACACAAAACAGACAGATGCTAACATAAAATTAGCTGTGGGAAACTTCTACAAAAGACTTGTTTCTTAACTAAAAACTTTGCTCTTTTTTCTTCTAATTTTATTACTTTAGTGTCATCCATTTTTATGCCACCTTCCTTAAATCACAATATTTTCTGCAAAATTGTTTACCTTGAAGAATGGATTTTAGGTTTCTTATATTTTCCACTGGAGTGCTATCCCACAGAATTTTTTTCTTTCTTTCTATTTATCCTTTTTTTTTTTTTTTTGTCCACTTCATTCATCTCTCTCTCATTCATGCCAGCGTACACCCTCCATCACTACTCAATTCCCTACCTTGTGACCAAACATTCCAGAGTCTGTGACTAGATATTATACTTGACTTGCCTCCCTCACTAACTCCAGCAGTAGTTACCGTGCCCTGGGAAAGAACTTTAAGAAGCCCACACATGCCGCTGACACTGGGTGGCCCCATCAGCCAGTTGAAAGGCTGCTAACCTGTGGCTCAAGAGGTACAAGACCATTAAAGGGCAACAGAAATCTCCCATGATGACAAGGAAGTTAACCTGAGCTGTCCTGCATACAAAGCAGCCGCTTAATAATGTTTTGTTCTAAACAATGGTAGTTTATTCTTCCTGCCATGAAAGGCTTATACACATTTTCCTAAAACTTAGCCCAAACTATAGCAGTGCATTGTACAATATGATAACAAAGCAGTCGCTAAGCTAAGCTGTGTTTTTAGATGTAATAGACCATTAAATCTTTGCAACCACCCCAACAAGTATTATTGCTATTCACATTCTAAAGATGAAAATACTAGGCAGCCTGTTTGCTCAGTGGTTAGAGCAAGGTGCTCATAACACCAAGGTCAGTGGTTCAATTCCCACATGGGCTGGTAAGAAACAATGGCTTGAACTTGGATCTGAGCCACCAGTGGGAGGCTGGTTGTCTCAGTGGTTAGAGCTCAGTGCTCATAACACCAAGGTCACCAGTTCAATTCCCACATGGGCCAGTGAGCTGCGCCCTCCACAACTAGATTGAAAACAATGACTTGACCTGGAGCTGAGCTGCTCCCTCCACAACTAGATTGAAAACGACTTGACATGAAGCTGATGGGTCCTGGAAGAACACACTGTTCCCCAATATTCTCCAATAAAAAATAAATGAAAAAAAAAGATGAAAAAACTGAAGCTTAGAGAATAGTAACTTGCCCATGATAACACAGATAAATGGGTAGTCAAGTCAGGATATGAACCTCAACAAATCAAATCCAATTAGAGGCGAAACCCTGCATACAGCTTAACTACCACATGTTTGAATGTATCCAAGGCCTCTACTGCATAATACACTACCTCTTATAGTTCTTACAGGGAATAACAGGATCCTGAAGGACTTCAATTTTATATATTAATGATAGTAAATGCAATAAGAGTAGTAGTTTTCTACAAACAGAACCAGTGCTTAAATAGGTTATTTGAGGATTTCTGGTCAAGATGGTGGAGTAGGTAAATGCTGCGTTTATCTACTCTCAGACCGTATCAAAAATATAACTAAACTACAGAACAACCATCATGTAGAATGTCCTGAAGTCTAGCTGAACTGAAGCCCTACAACTACCGTGTTTCTCCGAAAATAAGACCTAGCCGGACCATCAGCTCTAATGCATCTTTTGGAGCAAAAATTAATATAAGACCCAGTTTTATATTATATTATGCTGGGTCTTTTATTAATTTTTGCTCCAAAAGATGCATTAGAGCTGATGGTCCGGATAGGTCTTATTTTCAGGGAAATACAGTAAAGACATACAGAAGAAACCACCTCAAGACAGGTAAAGGGGTGGAGACATGGAATGGGCTGGTCACACACCTGCAAGTGACCATTAAAAGTCAGGAGGGATGTGTTGGCTGCAGAGGTTCTCCCCCCACTCTGGAGAAGTGAGGGGTCCTAGCCTCACACCAGGCTCCCCAGAGCTGGAGAGAGAAGTCCCCATAACTTCTGGCTGTGGAAACCAGTGGAGATTGTGGCTGAGTGAGCCGGAGGAAGGCTACAATTCTAGGTATTCTTCTTAAAGGGTCCATGCATGGAGTTACTCTCTGAGGTACTCATTTGTTCTGAGCTCCAGCACTGCGACAGCAGCTCAAACGGCACCAGGTTCATACAGGGAGGAACTGAAGTATCTGGCTTAAATGCGAGGGCTAGAGGGGTAGCTTTCTCTTGGATGGAGGAGCAGGTGGAAACCATTGTTTCTTTGTTGAGCCCTCCCTCCTCTTGGCATGCAGACGCAGGCAGCCATATCTGAGTCTCCATCAACCTGGCTAACACCTTTCATCTGCCCTGCCCTACTGATTCCCTGAGATCCCACCCCACCCAACATTTGGGCACACTCAAGCTGCTTCCAGTGCCTCTTCCGTACAAACAGCCTGTATTGGCTCATGGTAGAGATTCCTAAAATCTCTCATTGAGAGATTCCTAAAATTTCTCAAAGGTTCACAAAACCCAAACTAGCAGCATCTGGCTTTGGCATGTCCCATACCTTTTGTGGAGCAGCTCTAAGCCTGGCATTAATGACAGTGGCACTAGCCACTGGTTTTGGTTGACGGCTGAGCCTCCTGAGGCACCTCTAAGCACAGCTCAAGTGGCAGCCATCTGTGGATTGCTTGGTGGCTCATGCCAGGTGGCCCAGGGCAGGACACAGGCTGTGGCTGAACTTGGCCTGTGGTGGGGCCCCTCCCAGGAAGCCCTGGGAACCAGCATACCCAGAGGCTAGCTTTGGACCAAGCCACAGCATCACCCAGCCACCTCCATAGATGACACATCTAAAGGGCATACTGGCCAGGCACCAGAGCCCTGCTAAAGCAAATTCTGCTCTGTAGGGTCAGCCCCTACACAACAGCTCCTCCACTGTAGACAAAGCCAGTCCTCAAACCAATCAGCCCAAGGGTGAATCCCTCCTACTGACGTGCAAACAGCAACCAAGGCTCAACTACAATAGGACATACCTGGAGCACCCAGCTCTGGTGACAAGGGAGACAGTGCTACTAGGCCCCACAGGACACCTACTACATAAGGCCATTCTACTAAAAGTCAAGTTCAGATTGGGCTAATTTGTGTTAATATCTCCACTGATATTTGCTAATAATCCTTTTTAACAAAGGACAGGCCTTGGACTGGGGATCTTTAATAGACAACTGTACCTACTGACAATTTAGTAACATCGTGTTATATTCATTTCTAAGGCTACCTTCTATTTATGGCGAATGATTCTGTTTTGTATTGCTTTGTTTTCCATTTATGGCAGGACTATATATCCTCTTAAAACAAAATTTAAATACATTTTTTAAAAAAGTACATAGTAGAGTTGATATGCAGATTTGTCAAAAATCATGCACTTTAGAACTTCAGTGGCAAAAATCTAGAATACTTTAAATAAATCAACAAGAAAAAAACCCTGCTGTCTTATTTCCACTAGCTGCATGAAAATGTTCGAATTAAGGAAGAAATGTAAAGTTCAATTCTAAAGAAAACAGAATGTTTACTGCTTTTGAATTTCTCTAGGCTCTAGATTTGAGGGTTCTAGACTATGGGAAAATTAATTATTCCTCATTCCCTGACATGAGGCTGTACTGTATCGTAGAGCTCTTGACTTACTTTCAGAGGCTGAAGTTTGGATCCAAACTGTGTTACTTAACATGGTACTAACTAACCTTACGGAGGTCCTATTATCTTCCTTGAATTTAGTTTCTCCATCAATTAATGAAGGATTAAATTGTTTCTTATAGTCTTTTAGTCTATGGATCTACACTCAATGTACTCTCAGCGGTCTGTGCATTTGTCTTTCTTCCAAAGTGCTTATGTAGGTGAAGCTTTATATATAGGTCTGTACAGGTAACTTATGTTCTTTGAGAGAATATATGCAATGTTAATGCTTTATTTTGTACAGCGTCAGCTTTTCTTATCAAAAGTTGCTAGACTTAAAGGCTCAGCAGAGAGGGCACTATTACAAGTCAGCGGCCTGTTACAACCTGATATTATTCTGGGGTAAAAATGAGGCTTCCTCTTCCTTTACACCATTCAAAGAAAGTAGCCTGAATTCCAAGAATGCCTGTGGCGTTCACCAAACACTACACTTTCCTGTGTTTGTTTGTTTTTACACTGGGTGCAAAGTACAATTAGCTATCACTGGTCACTGGAATAGAATGTAATTATGGCCTGAATTGATGACTAAACTACCTTCTCTTGTTGAGTGACTAAGTGCAGGAAAACACCTTTTCAGAGGTGCTTATCTGCATGATCAACTCAGCACTGTTGCTAGAATGAACAGATGTACCGATTTCAGTTAGTGCCCTTAAATCTTGAAAGTTCTGGATGCCTGATAAAAATTAAAATCAAACTACACACTGAAAAGACAAAAGCAGACAACGTAAGACCAGTCCGTGTTAGCTGTATAACTTCACTTAAACCCCTACTTGCATGATTCAGATTTTAATCAACACCTTTCCAAAAGTTCTAGCATCTTTGCAGGAGAGGAGACACAATGTGCCCTGTAATCAGGCAGTCAGAAAGAAGGATATGTCATGTCCATTTCATTACAGCTTACCACCTGGCATCAACTACATAATTTATAATTTTAGTAATATGCTCCCTCTAAGGAGATTTTGCCCAATAAAAAGAGTGAGGTTTCCCTTTGGAATTCATTGGCTTAGATAATATCCTTCTTTGCATTCACTAACATTTTGAGCACTTTATGCAAGAGGTGGCCTGGAAAGTGTGGGAAGAACAGCATGAGACCTTAACAGCAGCGATGTCCTGGGAATGAAGAGATAAATGCCTGCAAAATCATGCTAATCTATGAGAAAGGCAAAATAATGAGTTTTTCATTAACAATAACCTTTATAGGCCCTTGTACTGGAAACTATATTACTTGAAAACAATGGTGTATTTGTTAAAGGTCCAGTACAACAAACCTCCTCCAAAAAGTCTGATATAACAAACCTAGCTCCAGTAGCTGGATGTGACACAGGGCAATCGTGTTTCTGTGATTTGGTTATTGCCAGTCCTCCAGAACAATACACGTGAACAAACTGCCATTTTTTGGGTTGGAGTAATTGTCTATAAATCGCTTGTTTGTCAGGATTGGTAGAATAGTTAGGAAGTAGAGAGATAAATGGAGCAGAATCTGAAATGTTCAAACCAATAAATACCCAACTCCCTTCTTAAATACCATGTCTGCGGCTCAATGTCCCATCTCCACTCAGAGATCTCACCCAGACTCCTCCCCAACTCATCCAAATAACCACATAAGACAAATGGCGAACAGTTCAGAAGCTAAAAGGAAAATAGATGAGTTGTGCTATTCATTGTTAAAGCCGCTGATGGATCTGTTCACGTGTGATTTCTAAAAATTGCCCCGTTGACCTTACCAATGTCAAGACCTTTTTTGTTGTAACTTGTTAATTCCCTGAGAAAAGCAAGGATTTACTTTTGTTTTACCTCAAGCCCCCATGTGATTTTTAGCAATATGCCTGCTCTAAAGAGATTTTGCCAAGTCAAAAGAGTGAGGTTTCCCTGTGGAATTCATTAGCTTAGATTTTGATCTGTAGGGAGCTAGTGTGTCTTGATGTTTAGAACATAGTGTGGGATAGATAAAGGCACATTTTGAGCTCCAGTTGTCATTTTTTAGCTGAGTGACATCAAGCAAGTTACTTAACCTCTCAATACATTTTTCTTTTCCAGTTATTCTATCTGGTCTTTTTTGAAATCTACCTGTTCCTTTTATTGTAATTTGCTTTCTTTTCTTATGTTTTCTCCTTTCATGTTATTTTGAAAATACTTATTTTGTAGCCTATTTCATATTATTCTGTTTTCTCAAGTTCATGGAGGTGTTAATCTCTCCACTTACAGTATTTGCTGAGTCCTGCTCATGACAAAATATTTCTTCATGTATCTTAGGATTCATCAGGGGTTTCTTTTGCTGTGGACATTTCCCGTGGCTTTATTTATGGAAGTACTCCTCTTACTGGTCTCTCATTTGTTCCTACCAGGCATCACTGACCATCACTGGACCAGAATCAAACTGTCCAGGCAGAGATAAGTTACCTTGAGTTCTGGGGGCCCATGGGCAGACTTTTTTCTAGATCTCCTTTAACTGAGGGTGGGGACCTTTGGGGGGGTGGTCTTGGATATCTGCATATGCAATACAGGGATGATGACAGCATGTGCCCCGTAGGGTTTTGGTAAAGATTAAATGAGATAAGATTTAAAGTGCTTAGGGATGTGCCAGGTGTAACTGCTGCTCTAGCTCCAGCCATCATGTGATACTGTGATTTATAGTAAGAAATACATGTTTGGTCTTCATCCTGGTTTCTGGCACAGAGCTCCTGAAACCCTTGGAATTTCCTAAGTGATCTGGGCAATAACGGTGTCTTTTGTTATTCATAGAAAGCACCTTTCAACCACACCTGAGTTTATATTAATGAGATGGCTTTTGGAAAGTACCTAATGATGGGGGCTGGTTGCCATTCAGTGC
Organism: Rhinolophus sinicus; assembly: GCF_036562045.2. Taxonomy (NCBI): domain Eukaryota; kingdom Metazoa; phylum Chordata; class Mammalia; order Chiroptera; family Rhinolophidae; genus Rhinolophus; species Rhinolophus sinicus. The sequence goes on along the minus strand of NC_133751.1, from coordinate 168,554,349 downwards.
TGGGGGAGTGGCTCACCCGGGGAGGGTGTGGAAGCTCCTTCCCACATACTCCTACCTTGCCCTGTGCATCATTCAATCTGGCTGTTCCTGAGTTATAATAATCCTTTTATAATGAACTGGGAATCTAGTAAGTGCATTGTTTTCCGAGTTCTGTAAAGACACTCTAGCAAATTAATTGAACCCAAGGAGAGGGTTTTGGGAACCTCTGACTCATAGCTGTCTGTCAGAAGCACAGGTGCTGGTAACCTGGAATTGCAGGCTGGTGTCTGAAGGGGGGTTAGGGGGGCAGTCTTGTGGGACTGAACGTTTAATCTGTAGGATCTGATGCTATGTCCAGGTAGATAGTGTCAGTTAACTTTTAGGACACCCAACTGGTATTGCAGAAGCTTGGTGTGTGGAAAACCCATGTATCTGGCGCGTCGGAAGTGTAGAGTGTTCTGAATGTAAGCAAAGTATTGAGCCTAGAGAGTCACCACAAAAGAGAAATAGGAATGTTTTGTTTTGTTTTTTTTTTCTCCTTTAGATACTGTATCTATAATCTAGCTAGCAGCAAAGAGAAGGAGATACGAAAGAAAAAGAGGCAACATCCCACACTAGTTAGCTTTTCAGGAAGTTTCCTGAAAGCGGCCATACAATATTCCGCATATATCTAATTTGTCAGAACTTAGTCACATGCCCACACCTAGCTTCCAAAGAGGCTGACAAATACAGTGTTTTTAGCTAGGCTCATTAATAAATAAAATCAAGATTCTAGTGTGAAAGAAGAAAGGACCAGTGGATACTGGCTAGGCAGGTGGCAGTTTTTGCCATATCTATACAGTGTGATCACAACTATATAATTTTAAAGTAGAATAAGGCCTGGGGAATGAGACAGACGTAAAGACATATACATTTTGATTGGGACCCCAGGTTGGAGAATGAGTCAGAGCTTGGGAAAGGGTGAGGAGGGGCTGGCTTAGACAGTATGTGTGGGTGGGCTGTGGTGGAGTGTAGAGGACTTAAAGGGTGGAGAGTGGAGAATAAAAAAGAGAATAATGGGGCCGGCCCGGTGGCTCAGGCGGTTGGAGCTCCATGCTCCTAACTCCGAAGGCTGCTGGTTCCATTCCCACATGGGCCAGTGGGCTCTCAACCACAAGGTTGCTGGTTCAACTCCTCGAATCCCCTAAGGGGTGGTGGGCTGTGCCTCCTGCAACTAGCAATGGCAACTGGACCTGGAGCTGAGCTGCGCCCTCCACAACTAAGACTGAAAGGACAACAACTTGAAGCTGAACGGCACCCTCCACATCTAAGATTGAAAGGACAACAACTTGACTTGGAAGAAAGTCTTAGAAGTACACACTGTTCCCCAATAAAAAAGAATAAAAATAAATAAAAAATTATAGGGAAAAAAAAAGAGAATAATGAAGGGGTGGGTCTCAAGCAAATGTGGGGACTAAAGGGCTGAAGAAATGTTTTCCAAATACATATCTTTTTTGTTTCTTTCTCTATTGCCTAGTCTCCCTCACTGGGCCACTTCTCCAAACATAGGCTCTCACAGATGTGATCACCCGTCTCTCTTTTGAAACACATACCTCAAGTGTAAATTAACAATTACTTGTGTAATATATAGATTGATAGTGCAAACTCCATTAAGGAAGGCACACTGACCTTTTTTGCAACGATTATATCCTCATGCCTGGCATGGTGCCTGGTACATAATAAACAAGCAACAAATATCTGTTTCATTAATGAAATGAATATGTAGGGGACACACTGATAGGAAAAGAATGCTGATGGAATACATAACAAGACAACATTTCTGGAATGGGTCTTGTCCAAGATAAAAGATACGTGAATTTGTGAGGCATCACTTCGTTGCAGGATAGTATTTGCTATGAGCCATTGCAAATTGTTAAGACATCAGTTTCCTTGTAATTGTACATCATCATTCTGTTCTTTACCGCCCTAAATAGATCTTACATATATTCTTTTATTTTATCTCTACATAACTGAATCATCTGGTTTCTGCCTGACCCCGGGCTCCTTTTCCCCTGCCCCTACCCAGTCCTGTGAAACAGAAATTATCAGTATCTGACCAGAGTACATCAAAGCATTGCCAAGATTCATAGGAATATGCAATATTCCTTTCCGCTTTGTGATACTGCTGCTTATTGGTTGTGTGACCTTGGGAAATTTATTCAACTGACCTATGCCTCCATTTCCTGATCTGGAAAGTGGAAATAATACTAAACCCACAGGTTGTTGAAAGGATTATATCAGGTAATCTACTTAAAGCTCTCAACAGTGACTGTCTCTTAATGTGTATTCAACACATGTCAACAATTATTACTTGCTTACAAGAACAGGGTGGCAGCAGATGATGCCCACATTTTCCATGGGTAGGCAAAACCCTTCCTCAAGGACGGCAGCACAAAAGAACTGCTGAGGAAGGACTGCGGCAATAGTGACAGTGAGAAAGGAGAGGGTGGAGGCTGGGAGAGGGTTTTCCAGGGCCCCACAGCCAGCAAGTTGCAGTACCATGAGGGGGAAAGGTGGGAGAGGGTGATACAGTTCCACCCAGACTGGCTCTTGGGACACGTCCAGGGTCAAGTAGGTGGCAGAGAAAATTTGACTTGAGAGGGAGCAACAGCTCTGGCTGCAGCCATGTGAGTCATGGGTTCTAGAGACAAAATAGTACTGACTCAATGGATTTGAGGGAAAGGGAGTTTCCTTCAGGACTAGCTCCAGAATCAGCCACTGTTTGTCTATATACCACTCTAACAAGTTGTGTTAGGCAAAAACAAAAGGCAACAAAACTCTCAAATGCAAACTCGCGCAAGGAAGGAATTGGCGGGATCCCAAAACTGAAAAATCCAAGGGCAGGAAGTCTGGCTTCTGTCTGTCCTCTAACTTGACTCTAATCTCCCTATGAGGATCCATGCACAGGCTTGACTCTAAGGCTCCTCGTGGTGACCAGAGAGCTGCAGCAGCCCTGGCTTCACAACCTTTTGGGTTTGAATCCAGTAGGAAAGAAGGAGTCTGCCACCTTGATGAGTCCACTAAAGTCTGAGAGTCTCATTAGCATGACTGACTTGCTTCTGAATTAGTAACAGACACCATGTAAAATGATGCTCTGGCGATGTCTGGGGCACATCTCACCGTCCAGAGCTGAACGTGGAACTACCTGCATAGGAACCACACGGATAGAGTGAGGGGGGGGCCAATCCCCAAACATAAATTGTGTGCTCTTACCAGAAGCAGCGTAATTAGATATTGGGCAGCAAGAAAAAATGTTTACTGCACTTCCCACTAATCTTGCCATGTGTTGTAGGCACTGTTGAGACGCTACTGTATTATACACAGTAGGAATCCCGAGAAAACATACCCTTGCCTTGGCATTAGGTGTGAAATTCCCTTGGGGGTAAAAGGTACCAGTAATTGTTCCATGCTCCAGTTTAGACAGCCTTGGCTTTACTGGGCTATCCTATTCATTAGCATATATAATTCAGGATATATATATATATATATATATATATATGTGTGTGTGTGTGTGTGTGTGTGTGTGTGTGTGTGTGTGTGTATATTTCTTCTATATATATATCTTGTCTCCTCATTATATTTGCAAGCTGGTAGAAGGCAGGATTCTAGCTGGGTGCCCTACATAATGTCAGTATTAATAAATGACTTTGTTCAATGATTCATTCACATAAGGGCTCTGTTTCCAGTCAGATCTGACACAGTCAGAAGCATTTGAGCTTCTGTTGGCTTCAAAATAGGAATTATAATTCTTTTTGGCAAGTGTGAAATCATTGTAACTCATGTCCTTTAGAAACGCATTTTGAACAACATCCTGCTGACTGGAAAGATGTATACCATCCCTCAACAGAGCAATTACTCATTCAACACAGTGTTTTAAATGGAAACAAAAGTTCAAGTCATTAATTTTGATCATTTACTAGTCCTTTTGTAGCAGATAGGCCCACACTATTATTCTTTTAAACACAGACAATTTTTCTAGGGTAGAACAGTTAATTTCTTTCCATTTGTATTGTAACTAAGGTGTAAATTCATCAATTTAAGGGTTGAGAAGTATCCATTTAAATCTGAGGCTCTGAACTTGAACTCTGATCCTGGGGGTAGGAGTGTGTGTGTGTCTGAGACAGAGCGAGACAGAGGAAGACAGAGAATGATGGAAAAGACTAATTGTCTGGGGACATGGTGTTCAGGGAGATACAAGAAAGTGCCAAAAAGCAAAGTCAGAGTCCAACCAAGATATGAATCTAAGAGGAGTAAGAAATGAGGATGAAGTCAGGCAAGCAGTAGTAGGAAGTGATGATGATAATAACATCTGTATAGCACTTACCATGATGTAAGGTCTACTTAGTGCTTCACACAGGACTGTGTCCTCTCCTCTAGTCTGGGCTACAGGTTTTATGAGGGTAGGGACTATGTTTATTCTATGTAGGGCCCTTGCTTAGTAAATATTGTTGAACACTAATGACACTGGATTTGCCAAAACAAAGCAAGTGGGATAAGGCATGGAGGCTCACGGGACACAGACACGTTCCCTGAGCAGCTAAGTGAAATTGCTGACACCTCCTATGGGTTGTCCGAGGCCTTGGCTGTGGTTGAAGAGGGGCTGTTCAAATGTATTAAGTCATATCAGACTCGACGCAGATTTTGTCCACTTTCCAAAGATAAAATACTTTTCATTAAAATAGCCAACAACAGCCGAATGACAGTGGCACTATAAAAATCCATGTTTATTGCTCTCAGCACTTTATCCTGCTTTCCCTCCTTACTCTACCCTCAAGCATCCCAGGGTATTCTGGGACTTCTGAAGTGGATGCACTCATATCTCTGCTTGCAGTAATGCTGGCAGGAGTTAGTTATCTGATGTTAGGCTTGTGTGGGGGTATCTTTCTGGAGTTTGTATTGGTAGCAGCATAGGAGGCAGCTGTCCTCGGTAACTGAGTGCTGTGTATATTTACTTCTTTTCATAACATATTGCTCTTAACTAGTGCTAACTCAGCATGTCCCAAGAGGTTAATTATTTTAGTCTGCCAAGCCTGCATTTAATGGAAAGGAATTTTTTCATTCCCATTCTAATGCCTTTGTGCTACACAGCCTCTATCATATTTTCTTATGAAAGCAAAGTGTCTTAGTAGTACACTGAGCCTTTTAAAGGAAAAACAACAACACATGCATGGGTTGGAAAGTGGGAGTGAGGGAGGAGAGAAGGCATCTCTAGACAGGAGACTTTCTCACTTAAATATACATTTTACGGTAGAAAAACAAGTCAATGAAAAATAGAACTGGAGGATGCCTTTTGCTGTTTGCAGAAGACCATCTAGATTCTGGAAAGCAATCTGGGGTGTTATTAGTGATCCAAAACCATATAGTGGTTTGATCACACAGTAACACACAGTAACATTCTTCATTTCCAGCTGTCAAACCAATAATAACCTATTGTGACAAAGAGAAACTTTGAGTTATTAAATTGCTGGGGGTGGAGAAGTGGGGTGTGAGGGGGAGGTTTAAATGGCACAGCAATATGAAAAGGGTCATTAATATTTTTCACTTTATAAATAGTTGGTTTCTAGAGGGAGACTATTTGAATCCCAGCTCTACTATTTACTGGTTGTGTGAACTTGGATGGATTTTTAAATCTCTCTGTATCCTAGTTTCTTTATAAAGTGGAGATAATATTAGGAGATGTTCCATAGAGTTATTGAGAGGATAAGCCAGTTAATACAATGAAAAAGCTTGGAACAATGCCCTAACTTGTAAAATTTAGTATATATTGCCACCAGCGCTGTAATTATTATTGCATTCATGTACATTTCTAAATTCCTCTATATTAAATCACTTTTCTTCTATTCCTTGTTCTATGAATCCAGCTGAGTGTTAGTTGAAGACAGACTGTCCTTTTAGATTTCATCATCTATATCAAGGCTAACCCTCAGGTTTCCATGTGGAGGGACTTCAGGTACACTAATACCTCAGCTCTGCCCTGTTCCTCACTTCTCTGCCTGAAGGGTTTGGGAGAAGGACCTGGGCTGTGTGGTCAGAGGTGTTTGGGATTAAAGTATGGCTGTTAGGATGACATGCACAGAGAACCCTGAGGGGTTACAGGAATAAGGGTCAGCTGATGAACCTTCCTAGGTGTTTACTTATGGCAGATGGCAGGAAGGAGAGAGGGCAGAAAAGGACACATAAGGAAAGCTTAGTGACCCAGAAGTAAAATGATACTAGTCACCGTCCCAAGGAAGGAGAAAATTGCAGGAAGGAGGGGAATGTTCAACATTGCTAAATGGTACATAAAGGTTTGAGAAAAAATTGTAGGCTTTGCCAGTTATGGGGTTATCGGTGACCTTGAGAGAACAGTTTAGAAGGAGAATCAAGGGTGAAATCCAGATTCTGAGGAACTGAGGGTCAAGTGGGCGTAATGGAAGCAATGATGGTAGCCTACTTTTTAAAGATGTTTTCCAAAGAAGAGAAGAAAAAACAGGACAGTAGCCGAGGCTCAGTAGTAAGGTCAAGGGAAAGATCTTTATAAGGAGGTAGAATCTTTGTAGGAATTCAAACAGGGAAAGCAAATGAAAACACCATCAAGAGAGGTCCTTGGTGGAATAAAAAGCTGGAGGAAATAGGGAAGAACGGGAACAGAGAGGCTAGGTTGGGCTTTATACAGTCATAGATGTACACCTTTCTTGGAGGCAAGGGTAAAGCAAAGGAGTGGGCAAATTAAAATTATCAAGAGATATTGAAATAGAGCAAATAGAATTGCATGAAGTCTCCATCAGATATCATGAAGCTTACTGGTAAACAAGAAAAGTGACTACTATATTCTTAGAGATTTCCAGGAGTGGGGTGGGAACTGAAAACAAAAGGAACCATATGGAAGAGCTGCTGTAGAAAGTTGACTATAGCTGAATACAATAATTTCTGGGCAGTAAGGAGAGCTTAGCTGGAATTAGACACTGACAATAGATCTACTCTACTGACCTTCCCTAGAAATGTCGACGTCCAGGGACTAGGAGCAGAGAATGCATATTATGCATTATATGAAGCGTGATAATGCTGAAGCTGGAAGGAGAGAAGATAAAAACAGCAAGGGATGCGGTGTGGTGATTAATGTGTATTACTGACACGGTTTGGTATATTACTGACAAAATAAATGAACCCAGAAAAGAGAAGATACATTAAAAAAAGAGTTCAAGACACAAATGTATACCATTAGGATTAAAAACAAGTTAAGTGATCAGGAAGAAATAGATGAACTTGTAGTTGAGGTGAGAATGTGTATTTTCAGTGGTCAAGATCTTAGAAGTGGAACAACATCAAGTGAAACGAAGTCTAGGGCGGCCTTGTCAGGGGGCGGCCTAGTGAGTGGAGCTCTGCTTCGGGAAGTCCAGAAAGCACTGAGGAAAGGTTGTGTAGGAATCAGATCCAGCGGGCCCGTCAGAGTGGCCTGGCACCAAGCCCTAGTTCTATCGCTCTCCAATTAGGTGAGCCTGTGCAAGTTACTAAACCTTTCCACATATTTTCTCATCTGTAAAATGGAGGTCATATTAGTTCCCAACTTTTAGAGTTGTCGTGGGGACTAAAAATGTGATAATATGTGTAAAATATCTCACATTTGATACCTAATAAGGGCCAAAGTATAGTTTTTGTTAATATTTAGTGTTAGCTTTAAGTATTTTCATGAATCATACCTGTCTATCCTTGCAAGGATGACAGGGTTTAAGGTGGAGAGGAAGACTGTATGTAGATGGAGTACTGAAGTCAATGAAGATGAGATCAGGTTTTAGAGGTTAGTGGATGATTGGGTAAGGACGGTTGGAAAGCTTAACTAAAGATGCCTTCAATAATAGACATTGACTATCTCAAAACAAGAAACCCCCAGATAGAACGGCTCCAACGTTTAGTACCATTGGCTTAATGACGTTCTGAAAGACTCAAGATTCTTTCTTTGCTTGTTGGCTTGTTCTCTTAGGCTATTTCTCATCATGGCCTCAATATCGTGGCCGCAGTTTCAAGTATCCTTAAGCACTGAGTTTGAGGGATCTTTAGCAGATCTCTCTAGCATGTGAGGGGATTTGTACCTATTGATTTCAGTGTCAAAATCAAAATTTTGATAAAATCAAAATTTTAAATATTTGCTTATTTTGCAAATGAAAATGTATCTTATTGCTCTTTCAGTGTGCATTTTCCTGGTTACAAATTAAACTGACAATCTTTTCAAATGTTTGTGGATCATTTGCATTTAGTTTTCTATGAGTTGCTTGTTCATAACTTTTGATTGCTTTTCTATTGAATTGTTCAAGTTTCCTTTTTGTAGAAATTCTTCATATAGTCTGGATACTAATTTTTTCATTGCTATCTACGTCTATCCGTTGTCTTTTACCTTTCTTGAAGATGTCTATTGTAGGAAACAATTTTTCATTTTCACAGAACTTTTTACACTCTTTGGTTCTTAGGCTGTCTTACTGACAGTAACAAGTCGTTTGATCTCCAGGGTCAACTATAGGAAGCCCTTTACACAGTTCCATAAAGGATAAGGAGAGAAAGACTCAACTGCTCAGATACATTTCAAGTCCTAAGTCTGAAACCATGACTGAAATGTCCAGGAGCCATTCCTAAAAGACTTTCTGGCAACTTGGATTTTAACTGGGTGAAGGATCTTATTATCTTGCTGAGACAGGATAGTAACCTATTAACACATTAACAATGATTATGTTCTCTGATTAAATGTTTTTGCCATTCATTTTCATTGAAGAAAATGAGATGTACTGGTAAAGAATGTTGGAAACACAGCACATGGGCCCTGATTTTGAAGAACTTTTGCGGAGGTCTTTGGGTAGCAATGAAGGAAGGAGCTTCAGGGCAAATTTTCTCTTTGTCAGGAAGGAAGAAAGGAGAAAGACAAAAACAGAATACTCTCAAACATACTTTGGATTATTTTCTCCCCTTAGCCTAGAGTTTTTAGTCCTGTAATATTTGGGCTACTTGCTTAGCTCAATATCAAAATGTGATAGTTTTCCATTGAAATTACATGCTGCTTTGATTATTCCTTTATTAAAGCAAGCTTAAATAAGCAGTTCTATTGCTTTGAGTCAATAGATCTTTTCAAACACTCCTCAGCAGAGTCCTATGATAAAGTCATTTGAGATTGAAAATGAGGGGATTAAAAAGAAAGTGGCATAAAAGCCTTGTATTTTGCCATGTGTTAAGTTGGGAGAATTTGTTCAATCCTTGAAAGTAGTTTTTGGTCTTTGAGAGAAAAATATTTAAAGAAAGCCGATGTTGATGAGTCATATTTAAGCTCTTATATAGTTTGAAACACTTTTTATATGTATGTGACGTTGTTGTCTGGAAGGTGGCTGGCTAAAGTCCTTGAATAAAAAACCCTAATGGATGACTTTTCCTGTGTTGTCAATACCAAAGAAGTTGGAGTAAATAATCTGTAAGAACTCTCCCAACTTTTGTATTCTATACTTTTTTTATGAGCTTTGTGCTCTTTTTGCTTTTGCCCAGTCACGTAGCTACTAGATGATAAAGCCTCCAAACCCTTTTATCCTCTGGCTACTTCTTTAAGCCACTATCAGGCCATTCACAATGAAGGACTTACAAGAAGGCGAAAACTCTCAAAGTGTGAGAATGGGAGCCATATTTATTCATTGTTTAATAAATAGTTACAAATTGTTTACCATGTATTAGACTGACCACAAGTGGACAGACCAAATAATCATGAGCATGATTACAGCTCAAGATAAGTGCTGTGACGTTTCCCCAGTAACAAAGGATGGAAGACCTGACTGAGGCATCAAAAAGAAAGGCTTCTCTCTGGAAGAATCGACCGCTGAGCTGAGATCTGAAGGAGGAAGAAGGGTTACAAAGTGAAAGAGGAGGTAGGCTGACTGTAGTAAGAGCATTTCAGGCAGAACAACAAGCTCACAGGGGCCCTGCAGCAGGAAGGAGCAGTGTGTTCAGGAAACTTGGAGGAAAGGAGATGTATCCCTAAGGGAGTTAGGAGGAAACGGACTGCACTGGTAATGATTTGGAAAACTGGAGACAGTTCCCCTCAGATTCCTTGCTACTCCCTTCCTCTTTCTCTCACAGCAGATAACAAACACTTCAGGTAGGCATTGTTTTCAGCACTTTACACATACTAATAACTCTAATTCAATGATAACTCAATGAGTATGTAGTAGAATCTATAAACTCATGATCCTACCTGAAATCTCTGCTTTGCCTTTTTCTGCCCCTCATATACTGAGCTATCCGTAAGAGAGCAGGCAGCTTTGTAGGGACAAGCCCAGGATTATTTGAGAAAGAAAGGGGAACAAAAAGGAGAGGGGTATTCAAATGTGTTTTGGTCACGCTGAGTCTCAAATCCAATCATGTGTTGTTTATTTAATTATGGTATATAATATTTATCGAGTGCATATTATGTCAAGTACTGTTCTAAACATTTTATGTACTAGCTTACTGAATCTTCACACCTATTATGAGGCCCATTTTACAAATGAGCAAAGCAAGAGACATCTTCAAGGATGTACATACAGATAATTGTAGTTAAGGGAGGTGGGAGCTGACCCCGGGCAATCTTTGCTCTCAGCAGCCACACTCTTAAGAACTAGACATCACTTGCTTATTGGTATGACTGCCAAATGCCTTGTTAACTCCTAAAACCATTCACTTCTTCTTTCTCTAACAGACTCACTTATGATACCTTAAGAAAGAAATGCCCCCTCGTAACAAACATAATATATAGTCACTGAATTAACAGGAAAATAGAGAAACTCTGATGGAGCTCTCTAAGGACAACTACTGAAACTGCCTTTTATTAAAAAAATAAGAGTATAGAAGTAATTTTGCCGCCAACGGACACAGAACACTTAAGATATGCAGCAAGCTGCCGTGTAACTCTAGATTCCTGAAACTGGTAGTATGAAAAACAGCTCTCAGGCTGCTTTTGAGCAGGGATTATAATCAGTCCTAAACCACTAAAGTAATTATAGAAGAAAAAAGAAAGATTATTTTCAACGAAGTTGCAGAATTTCTCTGATTTGCATTAATTATTGTCACTTTCTTGGCATGCGTTTCTCCTTTCATGACTGAACTATATGAGAGATCATGTGTTTCAAGTTTGCCTCATTCTCATTTGGACTGAAATCAAATTCCAGTGTTCTTTTGGATGAAGGGGTTTCCCTGAAGTTCAACGGAGTTTCCTCCCCTTTTTGTGAGACCTAAAGAAACAGGATTTCAGTTCCTCACTCATCACTTTAATCACTCCGTTTTGTATACCTTCAGCTTTCTTGCTACTTTCTGCCTCCATCTCACTCTGTTAGCAGATAATAAAGCACTTCTACCATCTTTTCTATGTGTCAACCACTGTTCTAAGCCCTATATACCTATTTAATCAACTCCAGGCCCCTCCAGCTATCCTGTCCCACCTAGGGGGTAGGAGAAAAAAACTGAGAAGTATTTGTGAAGTTCACACCTCAGAGGCACAGGCTCACTAAAAGACTGAGACCTACTCAGAGAACTCAGAATGCTTTCCCTTCTCCCCCCACACCTCACCACCACCTTACTAATGGCCTATTTATGGAGTTCCTTTTACCCAGTATATCATATCCAGCTATCACAAGATAACTTAAAAAGCCTACTAAAATGCAAAAAATACAGTCTGAAGAGATAGCAAACATCAGAACTGGACTCAGATATCACAAGATGTTGGAATTATCAGACCAGGAATTTAAAACAACTATGATTAATATGCTAAGAGCTGTAATAAAGTAGATGGCATGCAAGAATAGTTGGGCAATGTCAGCAGAAATGTGGAAAGTCTAACAAAGAATGAAAAAAGAATACTAGAGTTTAAAAAGCACTGTAACAGAAATGAAGAATGTCTTTGATGGGCTTATTGCTAGACTGGGCACAGCTTAGAAAAGAATCTCTGAACTTGAGGACATCTTAGTAGAAACCACCAAAACTGAAAAGCAAACAAACAAACAAAAAAGTCTGAAAATCACAACAACAACCCAGAACAGAATATCCAAGAACCGTGGGACAACTATAAAAGCTGTAAAATACACATAATAGAAATACCTGCAGGACAAGAAAGAAAAATGAAAGCGGGAACATCATCACAACAAACCCCATGGACATTTAAAGGATAATCACACCCTTCACAAAATTTAACTCAGAATGGACCATAGACCAAAATGCAAAATTATAAAACTCTTTGAAGATAACATAGAATAAAACCTAGATGACCTTGGGTATGGAGATGACTTTTTACACCAAATCCATGAATGAAAGAATTTGATAAGGTAGGCTTCATTACAACTAAGGACTTATATTCTGCAAAAGACAATGTCAAGAGAGGTTGAAGACAAGCTTCAAAGTGGGAGAAAAATATTTGCAAAAAAAACATGTGATAAAGGACTGTTCTCCAAAATATACAAAAAACTCTTAAAACTCAACAATAAGAAAACCGAAAACTGCATTAAAAATGAGCCAAAGACCTCAACAGACACTCTATCAAAGAAAATATACAGAAGGCAAATAAGCATATGAAAAGATGTTCAACATCATATGTCACTAGGGAACTGCAAATTAAAATAACAGTGAGACACCACTACACACCTATTAGAATGGACAAAATCCAAAATAACAACAATACTAAATGCTGCTGAGGATGATGGAATGCTTAGGAACTGTCACTGCTAGTGAAAATGCAAAATGGTACAGCCACATTGGAAGACAGTTTAGCAACGTTTTATAAAACTAAACATAAGGTACAGCAATTGCAATACTTGGTATTTACTCAAATGAGTGTTCAAAAGTTATGGCCACACCAAAACTTGCACATAAAGATGTTTATAGCAGTTTTTATTCGTAATTGCCGAAACGTGGAAGGAACCAAAATGTCTTTCAGCAGGTGAATGGATAAAGTATGTTAATTCCAGACAACGGAATATTATTCAGTGCCCAAGAGAAATGAGTTATCAAGTCATGAGCCATGAAAAGACATTGAGGATCCTTAAATATTAAGTGAAAGAAGCCTGAAGAGGCTACTTACTATACGTTTCAAACTATATTTCATTCTAGAAAAGGCAAAACGAGGAAGACAATAAAAAGATCAGTTGTTGTGGGGGTGGGAATATGAATGGGCAGAGCACAGAGGATGTTTAGAGAATTGATTCTGGAGAAAGCAAAACTATAGAGAAAGTAAAAGTTATCAGTAGTTGGGGAAGGAGGGGTTATAGGCAGAGCACAGAGAATTTCTAGAGCAGTGAAACTACTCTGTATGATACCATCATGGTGGATACAAGTCATTCATTATACACTTGTCAAAACCCATAGAATGTGCACCACCGAGAGTTAACTGTAATATAAACTATGGACTTTGGGTGATAATGGCATGTCAATACACTTTTATTGATTGTAATAAATGTACCACTCTGGTGTGGAATTTTGATACTAGGGGAGCTGTACCTATGTGTGTGCTCACAGGGGTACATGGGAAATCTCTATACCTTCTGCTGAAATTTTCTGTGAACTGAAACTGCTCTAAAATATAAAGTCCATTTAAAAACAAAACAAAAACAAAAAACAAAACCAAAGAACCTGCCTGGACCTCACATTCCCTTCCAGCTGCCACCTCATTTCTCTGTTCCCTTTTAGAGAAAAAAAATTCCTCAAAAGAATTGCCTGTGCTCACTATCTCTAGTTCCCCTCTTCTCATTTCTCTTGAATCCATTCCCACCAGCCTTCTGCCCTCACTGTTCCACTGAAATGTGGTCAATTCTCAGTCTTCACTATACATGAAATATGAGCAGCTTTTGACACAGTGATCACTTCATCTTTCTTGATATTTTCTTCACTTGGTTCTGGGACAACCCTTTTTAATGTTCTCCCCTGCCCTATGGACCACTCCTTCTTGATCTTCCGTGCTGGTTTCCCCTCATGTCTCTAAGTGCTAATCATGGCAGTGCACTGGGCTCAGTGTTTGGTCTTATTTTCTGTGTCTACACACTCCCCTTCTTGGTGATCTCATTCAGACTCAAGGTTTTACACACTATCGACAACTGGGGATGCATCCATTCAAAATACCCAGTTTATGGAGTTGCGGTAAGGATTAAATGAGAGAATACATACAAGGTACTTAAAACTGAGTCTGGAACAAAGTACACTATGTAACCAGTTGTAAACTTATTAGCTGTCTAATAGGCATCACAAACATCACATAGTCAACACCAAACTGTCAGTTTTTCTACTTTAGGTTCCCCTACCTGCAGCCTTGTCTAACATCCTTAACCCTTTGACTCCTATCATATTCCCCAGCTAGTCTGAGAAAATCCTGGTGGTCCTACCTTCAAAATAGATTCGGATTCTAAATCTTCATCACTATATCCTTGTTCAAGGTACAATCATCTTCCACCTGCTCTACTGCAGATTTGCTGATTACTCTCCCCTGCTTTCTCTAACTTCCCCTAGGTCTAGGTCAACACAGCAACCAGAGTGATCCTTTGGAAATCTAGTCAGATCGTATCACTCCTTTGTTTAAATCTGTCTTACTGAGGGCAAAAGCCAATACAAGCAGTGGCCTACAAGGCCCTAGATTAATTGGCCTTTGCTCTTTCTCTGATTCTCTCTTACCATTCTCTGTGTGGTTCAATTTAGCACACTAGCCTCCTTGCTATTTCTTGAATATTCCAAATATACTCCTTCCTTCATTACTCTTGCATGTGATTTCTCTCTGCCTGGAATGTCCTTGCCCGGATGATGTGCTCACATGTCTCCGCTCACCCCTTCTTGCCTGCTTCAGTATCTCAAAGAATTTTCCTCTCCTGCATCATCAGAGCCACTAGGGGGAGGACCTCACCTGTAGATTAAGTCAAAACTTCAAAACCAGGTTCTTGATGACACCCTTTGAGCATCTAGGTTAAGGCTTGCTTAATGACAGATCTACCCTTAGACTGTTATATGAGGCAATCACGCCCGTTAGAGTTTATTACAGTATCTGGCAAATAAGTTGGAAGGCATGTACATGAAAAATATCATTAGCATATTTAATCGTAATTTATTATTGTCCTTATTTCATAGAATTGTATAATGATGAGGATTAGCAGAAAAAAGTTGTAACTTGTGTAAATAAAGGATGGAGAAACGTATTGCTTAATGTTTTCTTCCAGAGACCTTATTAGTTGTAACACCATGAATTGGAGGGAAAGGGGAAGGCGCCAAAGGGAAGGTTGCTGACAGTGATAAACTGTCAGGCTTTGTGCTAAGAGCTTCACATGCATTTTCTTCAAAACTCAGCACCCCCAGGGCAAATCTTTTTCTCCACATTTTACAGATGAGGGGAAGATTCAGGATTTGTGACTAGGGCTGTGTTACTCCAAAACCTATCCTCTTGCCATTTTCACCATACTGAGTTTAGTCTTTAAATCTTTGTACAATAAATAAGTCCTGTTTATTGAGTCAGTGACTGAAGCCAGAAACCAAGTGGAAAAAAGGATTCTTTTCAGTCTGTAAATGTCAAGGGTGATAATATGTATTTGTGTTCCTACCACTGAACTTCATTACCATCAGCACTTTTATGGAATTAAAGAATAAAATGTTCCTGCACATAGAAACAATATTCTACCTATTTCCTGGACCTCATTCTATGACAGAGAATATGAATCAACTATAAGTATAATACATTAGCTCATCTGTTCTTACCAGATGCAGTGACACTTAATATCTAGGCTAAGTGTTGGTTTAGGAGTCCCCTGAACTTGCGTTTTAGTGAGCAAAGTAATTTTTAATAGTATGTCTCTAAGAAATGATTATTCATGTCTGCATTGTGATTTAAAATGTATCACATTAGAAACACGGAAAAAAATAATTTGATATTTCTCCTGAGAGAGATTAAACTACAGTAAATAATCTGGTTAATTCACTCAAGTGAACATTATTTATTAAGAGCCTATTGGTGCTTTGAACTCTGCTGGATACTATGTACAAAGAGAGCATGGTGTACTCAAACTAGCCCATAGCCTCAAGAAATCCTTGAGGGACCTTTCTTCTTTTGTGAGTTCCCAGGCAATGCAAAAGCTATTTAGGATGAGCTATATCCCGGGCACAAAACAGGCATCTAAGCTGGCTGGCGCATCTCCTTCACTGAACGAACAGGGAGAACTGAAATAAGGGCAGGGTATTCTTTCTCAGTCCTTTGCATAACCAGCCTACATTTAATCCTTTAAATGTCTTCTAAATGATTCTGTCTTGCACATTATTTTTATTGCTATTCTTTGAATTTATACCAAAATACTTTACAGATTCCCAGTATTAAGATACTAAGAAATAGATACAAAAATTTTCTGAAGGGTTTTTATTGGGTCAGCTGCCCTACCAAAGTTTATTGTTGATATTCTAGCTAGACTAGTTTGATACCCACTTTTCTTTTTTGATTCAATGTTCAGTTCATTTGTTGCCGAAGATGACCTCATCCCCATTAACATTTTGTGCTGTAAAAATTAAAACAGCATTTTAATCTATATAACATTGTTTCTTTCTGCCCTCTCAAGACTTTACAAATAGCATTCACTCTCCCTTTGGGGCCACCAGTGTGTTATCATACTTTCCTTGCATATAACAAGGAAGTTGTTCATGGTGTTATATCATACAGTTAACAGATTCCAAGAAAAAGTTTATTCAAGTCCAAATCAGCCACACCTTTCAATACACATATACAGCAGTGTCTGTACATGGGTGGGAAAATATTTGGCAAACAAGACTATAATACAGCTGGGGTAGGAGGAGGGATGACACACTGGCTATGAATTTTTACTTCTGAAGCCAAGAGGGCCCTTATGCTTGCACTTCTGTGCTCTCCAATCCCATCTGGGCTTCTGAGGGCCCAGATTCAAGAAACCCTTACTAGCACGGAGAGCCATACCCTGCTTGTATGGTTTCTGCAGGTTGTGTGAGGCATCTATGATTGGCATGAGTGTGTTAAGACATGAGGTAATTTTCAGGGACCCAAAGAAGCAAGAAATCATGTCTACTAGGTAATTTTATTTTTTCTTCTTCATCCAGTTATGGGATATACAACTTTTGTCAGTTTGTGGTCTGTGCATAATAAATGGGGGGAAAGGATGGAGGAGTGTTGAGAGAGAAACATTTCTTCTGTTCAAATGTGGGACTCCAAAACATATTTCTAGTAACACCTTCAAGTTTAATAGGAGATATTAAGCTTCAACATGTCATTTTGTTATTTTTCAGAAATAAAAAAACTTAAGGTAACAGTTGAAAGTTGATAGAAATTAACTTGAAATTGGAAACAGACTTTTTTTCCATTTTAATGTTGAACATACGAAATAATTCAAGAATACATTTTGCCTATTAATACTGGATATGCATAACTTAATTGTTTCAAAATTTCCATTTAAGTTAGATAGTATTATTTCTTTTTCTGGGTTATCTAATTCAGTAAATGTAAGACAATTTGGTCAATGCAGTTAAATCAAATTTAATTAATGCTCCATAAAAGAGCTAATGTCTATCAAATTATAAGCATATAAGCATAGGCTGAGACATTAATAACAGCTATGTTTGAAAATTATTGTTGAGTGATTCATTAAGAATCAGAGGAAGTTGGGCTGGGTGGGATGTGCAAGTAAGGGGGAAAATCCACCTTCTGAAGATCAAAATCTGGCCCTTTTTGATGGCATAACAGCCAATAGAAGCAATTTGGCAACCCTTTGGATCTGACGCCATCGACTGCTAAAGAAGATCACCATCTCTGGTGACACTCAGGACTCAGTGGGCAGCTATGTTCCCACTTTAAGTTCCACTTAAAGAAGCAGGAACTGATTAGCTCTTTGCTGTGTGGGCTCTGGAACCATCTCCAAAATGAGCCTCACTATAGTCTTCCCCTGCAAAAGCCACCTTCATGCCTCAGGACTTCAAATCTCACTTTCCAGCCTAATCTAAAGGCCAGAAGTTCTAATTTCTTTAAGTAATTAAAAGCCTTAGGAGAACCCAAGAATTTGGTCCTTTTGGAAAGAATTCCAAGCCTATAATATTCCTTTCCTTTTAGGAATGTTACTTAACTATGAAAGCTTGCTTTTGGATTTTTAGGATACTGAATCTTAATTATAGTTTCTTTATGACTAGAATGTTTTCAACCATGAAATCAGAAATCTTTCATGACTCTCCTCTCTTCATGTTCAATTATACTGAACTATGAGCCCTACGTGTTCACACTTCTGTACTGCTGTGCTTCAAGATTTACTTAAAGCCTTATTATAAGAAGGTATCTGTGAGATACCTCCTTGATCCTCCCTGTTTGAGTTAGGTGACCCTTTCATATGCTTTCCCAGCACATGTGCATATCTGGTATTATACTGTATTAAAACCATCCATTCATTTTTCCACCTTCGCCAATAGACTGGGGTCTTGTGGAGACAGGTGTTTTTTGGTTTTGTTTTTTAATTTAACCTATGTTATCCCAACACCTACCATAAGTGCTTGCACATAGTAGTTGTACAAGTGTTTGCAGAATAAATGAAAAAGTTGAGATGCTTAACAAAGAAACAAAAATGTGGGGATTTGCTACTTTTTTCCCTCCATGTTTGACTGAATTAAAGTTGTTGCTAAGTAGACACAGCACCCATATGGTCAGTTTCTATATGGATCTTTTCTATAACGATTTCAGTAAATTACTCTGTAGCAACAAGTTCTCCATGTGAAACAAGGATGTTAGCTTCACAGTTAACATTATGTGTAACGACGGCACATTATTAATGGAAGTTTTGATCATTCTAATTAAAATGCTCTAGTAATAAGGACTATTGTAAGGATAATGTTACAATGAGAAAGAAATTAGTAGATTCAGGAACAGAATGAATGGATTTATTAGATGGTTAAGCTTTACTTTAGGAATTCACTGGAATCACTGCACAATCATTTGGGTCCCAAGGTTCAGTATACATTCTGAATGGATATGCTGTGTCTTAGCCCAATTAATTCATATTGCAGATCCATTGCCCACAAGTGAATAGTTGAATAGATTGAGATATTTGTCTAATTAAATCATAGTGACGTTGATTTTTCTATTGGTAAACAACAACCCCATAGTATATTAGCTAAGGTTAAGAATAAAGAACTATTTATAAAGTAATGTCCTTATGACTGACTGAGACTTGCTCCTGCTCTGATACTTACTGGCTATTTGACCTTGGGATATTTTCTTAACCTCTCTGAGACTCATTTATCTTTTATATAACACGGGGATAATAGTACTCAGCTCCCAGGGTTGTGAGGAATACATGAGATGAGCACGATGCCTGGGACTTAGTAACTGCTCAGTAAATATGAAGTGCTATCATCATCATCATCATCATCATCATCATCATCACTTCTACATAGGAATGTTATTCCTCCTCAATTCTATAGAGTTTGAAGCCCAAGTAAAGAAAAATCAAATCTAAATATAATAATTAACAAACTCAAATAGGTAAAAAAAGAATTAAAAAAAAATCCTTTAAAATACTTTCATTTTAAGTCTCCAGTAATTAATTCTATTATCTTCAGCTTAAATAAAATGTATTTATAATATAAACCTAAATATTTTATTTATATAAATGCCATGTAAATATTTTAGGAATTTAGGCACAGTCTCATGGAAAGGAAACTTTTTTCTGCTACTCAACCTATTAAAATGTTGTGAATATAGTTTTTAAGACAATAAAATACTACGCTATAATAATGACTAAAAAAAAAAAAAATCCCAGTATAACGGAGAAAAAATATTAACTGGGTAAATAAGTTGTAGAATTTGGATGGGTTTTATTTTTTTATACTTTCTATATTGTCCATATTTTCTACAATAAACATTTTACTTTTAAGACATTTATTTTTAGATGGGAAAGCTATTCATCTTGTCTATCATATACATGCATATACACAAACACACACACATAGCTGGGTGTTTTTTTTTTTTGATTTTAGAATACACAATCCTCATAAAAATGACAGAAACAAAACAGACATGTATAATAAAGTAAACTCAACGCCAGAAAATCAATCAATGTGATACAGCACATTAACAGAATGAAACACAAAAACTGACTAACAATTTCAGTTGATGCAAAAAAGGCATTTGACAAAATTCAATACCCTTTCATGATAAAACCACTCAACAAATGAGAAATAAAGGAAGATATCTCAACATAATAAAATTCATATATAAAAAAACCACAGTTAACATCATACTCAAAGGTGAAAGACTGAACAATTTTTCTCTAAGGTCAAGAACAATGCAAGGATGCCCACTCTTTCCAACATAATATTGGAAGTCTAGCCAGAGCAATTAGACAAGAAAAAGAAATAAAAGGCATCCAAATTGAAAGGGAAGAAGTAAAATTATCTCTGTTCGCACATGACATGATTTTATATATAGACAACCCTAAATATTCCCCCCATAAAAAAACCGATTAAAATAATTTCAGTAAAGCTGCAAGACACAAAATCAGCACACAAAACTTAGTTGCATTTCTATACACTAATAATGAGCAATCTGAAGAGAAAATTAAGACAATCACATTTACTAAAGAAACAGAAAGGATAAAATCTTAGGAATCAACTAAGAATACACTTATACACTGAAAACTAAAAAAAAAAAAAAATTGCTAAAATGAATGGAAAAAGATACAAATAAATTCAACATTTTAAAAATATTAAGTCTTCCAACCCATGGAAAACTTAGTATCGTTAAAATGTCCATACTACCCAAACAATCTGAAGAGTCAGGAAATTCTCATCAAAATCCCAGTAACATTCTTGGCAGAAATATAAAAATAATTCCTAAAATTTATTTGGAATTTCAAGGGACCCTGAGTAGCTAAAACAATCTAGAAGAACCAAGCTGGAGGCCTCAAATCTCCTGATTTCAAAACATACTACAAAGCAACATTAATCAAGATGGTGGGATACAGGCATAAAGACAGATACATAGACCAATGAAATGGAATAGAGAGCCCAGGAATAAACCCTTGTGTATATGGCCAAACAATTTTTGACAAGGATGCCAAGACTACACAATAGGGAAAGGACAGTCTCTTCAACAATGGTGTTAGAAAACATACCAAAAATGAAGCTGGACAGTTATTTTGAGTAAAAAAAAAATTAACTCAAAATGGAGGAAAGGTTAAATATAAGGCCTAAAACTATAATTCCTATAAGAAAACATAGGAGAAAACCTTTAGAACAATAGATTTGGCAATAATTTCTTGAAATAACACCAAAAATACAGGCAACAAAAGCAAAAATAGACTAGTGGGACTATATCAGATTTAAAAATTTTGCACATCAAAGGAAACAATCAACAAAGGGAAAAGGCAACCTATGGAATGAGAAAATATTTGCAAATCATCTATCTGCTAAGGGGATAATATCCAGAATATATAAGAAACTTCTATAACTCAACAACAACAAAAATAACTAACTCAAATAGTGGACACAGGACTTGAATAAACAATTCTCCAAAGAAAACATATAGATGATGAACAAGCATATGAAAAGATGCTCAACATCACTAATAACCGGAGAAATGCAAATCAAAACCACAATGAGATACCACCTCACACCCATTCAGATGGCCACAACCAAAAGAACAGAAAATAAGAAGTGTTGAAAAGGATGAGATGAAATTGAAACACTTGTACACCCTTGGTGAGAATGTAAAATGGTACGGCCATTACGGAAAACAGCATGGCGTTTCCTTAAAAAATTAAAAATAGAATTACTATATGATCCAGCAATCCTACTTCTGGGTATACATCCAAAAGAATTCAAAGCAGGATCTCAAAGAGGTATTTGCACATCCATGTTCATTGTGGCATTATTCACAAGAGCCAAGAGATGGAAGCAACCTAAAAGTCCATTGACAGATGAATGCATAAAGAAAATGTGGTATATACGTTCAATGGAATATTACGCAGCCTTTAAAAAGAAGCATATCTTGTTACATGCTACAACATCGGTGAACCTGGAGGACATTATGCAAGTGAAATGAGCCAGTCACAAAAAGACAAATGCTGTATGATCCCACTCATGTGAAGTATCTAAAGTAGTCATCACAGAAAGTAGAAAGATGGTTGCCTAGGACTTAGGGCAGGGGGAGGAAGAAAAGGGGAATTAGTGTTTAAGGATATCATCTTTCAGTTTTACAAGATGAAAAAGTTCTACAGATCTGTTGCATAACAATGTAAGTACACTTAACACTACTGAACGGTTACACTTAAAAATGGTTAAAGTGATGAACAGAATCTGTTTTTTTGGCTACAAAAAAAGAAAAAAAAATTGGAAGTCAAGGGTCTCTGTAATTACATTCACTCCCTACTACAAACATAGTTAATACATAAATACCATTATTACAAAGACAACTACTGTTAACAGGTGTATAGCTCCAAGACCTTTTTAAAAATATACTTATATACAGGACAACCAAGATGGCGCAGGAGGTAAATGCTGTGTTTACCTTCTTTCTCTCGTGACCACATCAAAATTACAACTAATCTACAAAACCACCATTATTGAGAATTGCCTAAAATCAAGCTGAACTGAAACCCGTCAACTAAGGGCGTGCAGAAGCCACCTCCAGACTGGTAGGAAGGTCAGAGACACTGAATGGGCTGTTCCCACACCCGTATGTGACCACTAAAGATCGGGAGGGCTATTTCGGCTGTGGGGGTCCCTCCCATCCCCTAAACGAGCAAGAGATACCAGCTCCACCCCCGCCCAGGGTTCTAGAGCTGGGGAGAGAAGTCCCCATAATTTTTGGTTTTCACATTATAGGGGTACCAGAAGGAACAATATCAAGTGTACCAACACTCGCATTATAGGGGTACCAGAAAGAGAAGAGAGAGAGGAAGGAATTGAAAACCTATTTAAAGAAATAAGGACAGAAAACTTCCCTAATCCAGTGAAGGAAATGGACATACAAGCCCAGGAAGCACAGAGAATCCCAAACAAGATAAACCCAAAGAGGCCCACACTAAGACACATCATAATTAAAATGCCAAAGTTTAAATACAAAAAGAGAATCTCAAAAGCAGGAAGAGAAAAGCAGTTAGTTACCTATAAGGGAGCCCCCATAAGACTATCAGCTGATTTCTCAACAGGAACTTTGCAGGCAAGAAGGGAGTGGCAGGAAATAGTCCACGTGATATTCCAAATAGGGCCAAGACTACTTTATCCAGCAAGGCTGTCATTTAGAATTGAAGGACAGATAAAGAGCTTCCCAGACAAGAAAAAGCTGAAGGAGTTCATCACCACCAAACCAGTATTACAAGGACTCTTAGAGAGACTTCTTTAAGATGGGAGGAGGGTTAAGGACCGGTGAAGGGGAAGGGATTAAGAACAAACTGGGTGTTATACAGTAGTCATGGGGATGTAGGTTATAACATAAAGAATATAGTCAACAATATTGTAATAACTAGGTATGGTGCCAGATAGGTACTAGATCTATCAGGGTGATAAATGAGAATGGGGTTGGGGTCAAGGTGAAAAAGGTGAAGGTATTAAGAAATATAAATTAATATTTAATATAGTATGGGGAATATACTCAGCAATGTTGTGAAGATCATGTAAGGTGCCAGATGGGCACTGGACTTACCAAGGGGATCACATCATAGATGGTGTAGATGCCTGACCGATGCCCTATACACCTGAAGAGCTGAAGTAGAATAATATTGAATGTCAACTATAACTAAATATATACCATGTTTTACTGAAAATAAGACCTAGCAGGATAATCAGCTCTAATGTGTCTTTTGGAGCAAAAATTAATATAAGACCCGGTATTATATTCCATTAATTATATTATATATTACTATATGTTATATTAGTCCGGTTATGTTATAGTAAAATAAGACTGGGTCTTATACTAATTTTTGCTCCAAAAGACACATTAAAGCTGATTGTCCAGCTAAGTCTTATTTTCGGGGAAACATGGTAGGTATATATAGTCACAGGATGTGGAGCACAACATAGGGAAGATAGTTGATGGTATTGTAACAGCTATATACGATGCCAGAGGGGTAATAGCTTGGGGGGTGGGTTATTACTTTATGAGGGGTTTAAACGTCATTAATATGTATACACACACACACACTCTACACTCATACATACTTTTCAATAGAATTGTCATACTTGCCGTTTTTCTTTTTTAATACTCAACAGAATATCATGGTCATCTTTCCACGTCTGTACATCAAAAAATTGACTTCATTCTTTGAAACAGCTGCATAGTAATTCACTGTCAGTTACTTGACCAAAAAATGGTAATGTTGCCAAGAACATGGATAGACCCTGAGGGCATTATGCTAAGTGAAATAAGTCAGAGAAAGACAAACTGTATGATCTCACTTATATGTGGAATCTAAAACAATAATTCATAGAAAAAGAGATCAGACTGACAGATCTACAGATTTGCAGTGATTAACAGAGGTGGGAGATGGGGGGGGTTGGGAAAATTGGAGGAAGGTGGTCAAAAAGTACAAACTTCCACTTGTAAGATATAAGTAAGTACTGGGGACGTAATACAACATTGAGTATAGTTAACACTGCTGTATGGTATATTTGAGAGTTAAGAGAATAGATTCTAAGAGTTCTCATCAAAAGGCAAAACATTTTTTCTTTTTTGGGGGGATATCTATGAGATGATAAATGGTTAACTTTGTAATTATTTCACAGTATATGAAAGTCATTATGCTGTACACCTTAAACTACCATGTTTCCCTGAAAATAAGACCTAACCGGAAAATAAGCCCTAGCATAATTTTTCAGGAAGACATCCCCTGAACATAAGCCCTAATGAGTCTTTTGGAGCAAAACTTAATACAAGACCCGGTCTTATATTCGGGAAGCATGGTAATACAGTGCTATATGTCAATTATATCTCAATAAAACTAAGAAAAATAAAATGATAACATGTAGGAGGGAAGCTGGGACCAGACCAAAGAAGACTGAAGATCATGCCTCAATGTTTAGATTCTATTTGGTAGGTAATTTAGAGCCATTGAAGAATTATGAATATGAAAACCCTCATGATTAAAACAATGCTTTAGGAAGGTAAGTTTGGTAGTGCTTAGGATGAATTAGTTACGGGAAGAAAAGGAACTAAGTTAGACTAATTAGAGTACAGTGACTACATGGCCAGGTTGTGCCAAGGGGAGTCTCAATGTATACCAGTTGTCCTAGTGTAAGTATTAAAGAGCCTTCTTTACTCTTCAGAATGCCCCTTTCACACTCAAAAATGTCTGTTTGGGAGGGAAATGAGACTAAATATGAAGGTAGATGAGAGCATGAGTAATACAGGATAGTGGCAGTGTGAATAGAAAAGGACGGTGGATGTGAAAGAAATCTTGTGGTAGAATAATCTATATGAAATTTGTAGTTCAAGTGGAGGGATAATAAAACCTCAATAACTTGGAAAAAAATATAGGAAAAAAAGGAAGAAAAGATTTAGAGAATGATGATGACTTTAGTTTGGAATCTCGTGTACTGGCAGGATTCCACCTTGAGCTGTGCGGTAGCTTATTGGAAATGTGAGGCTGGAGATACAGTTGCCCATATGGAAGTGATTACTGAAATCATGAAAGCGAATGAGATTGCCAAGGAATAGAGAATAATCAAAGATAGCAAAGAGGCCGGGAGGGAGGACCTTGAAGAAGACCTATTTCAAAAAACTCTCAAATTGGAAATACTAAATGAAGTTAATAGTTAATAGGTATTTCCATAACTACTTAATCATTTTGAGCCCAGTCATAATTACCAACCACCCACGTGAATGCTGAGTTTGAAAGTAGCTGGTCAGAAAACCAAAGGGCAACTTCGCAAACTATTTCCTGCTTGTTGTCATTTCATATTTTCATCAACATTCTTCTTGTGAATATGAACTCCTGAGTGTTGTGTTATAAACACATTCTAGGCCAGGACTAGAATGACTGATACAAGGCAAACACAGCAGTTAAATGCTGGGGACCACCTAAGTGTCTACATTCTTTGTCATTCGCTTTCCTGTTCACTAATATGTGTATAAAAATAATGTTATTGTTTCCTACATAACTTGCCATAGACTGTCAAGTTAATGGTCATTCCACAATTATCAGTGATGACATTAAGACTAAAACAGAATCAAGGTCTATATTACAGTGCACTCAGAACTGCATATGAGTAGTATATTGACAAATCTCTTCATGTTCACATGTGAAAGCCCATGACACTGTTTTGTTTATGAAGATATAAATATGACCCAGGAAAGACCAGGCACACCTTAAAATTACTGTATGACACTGATATACATATATAAAGGCATTTGAACTTAATTTCAAGCCTGCCTTGATGAATGAGGGAAAAAAGTGTATTTAAAATGTTTACATTTTGTAAGGCAAATTCACATTCTTTTGCCCTTAAAAGAAAGCCATATGAAAGCACTTCGAATGTAAAACTTCACAGCAGGAGTACGGGCATGCTTTTTAAGTGTGTCTCTTTTTTTGAAAAAAACTTTGATGTTTCACTAAGTAATAACATACGTAATTCACTACAAGTCTACCTGAAAAAGTGATTTTCCAATTATTTAGCTGTATTTTCCTTCATTTAACAAAATTCACCTTTTGGAGCAAAAACAGTTTTAAAGTAGACCACACATTTTTCCATATATCTGAAAACAAATGGTATGGTACAGCCCAGTAGAAATTATTTTAAATTTATGGAGGAGAAAACAGAGCAGGATAATGAATCTTTTCAAGCAATTTCAATACATTCCAAACCTTAACCTACTGTCAGAAAGACCTACTGCAGCAACTCTGGTAGACTCTGAAAAGTAGACAATGTGTTTTTAATACCTGCTTGGAAGAGAAACATATACGTATCCAGTTAGGAATTCAGATTCTTTGCCAATATTGTGAAATTAATTCAGGCAATATGGGACTCTGCAATATGCAAAGTTTATTACTCATCGATGCAAACAATTTTTCCAGATGGGCAGTGGGCCTTTCGAATGTGAAACTGATAATTTTTTATATGGTCACCACGGTAAGCTTGTTCCTCATGGTAAAGCACATTCAGTAATAAGTTGTAAACTGTCAATAAATGGCTAGACTCTAGCTAGACTCTATGTTGCTTGACATTATAAAGTCTCATCTTTGTTTTTGTTTTTTTTAAATGGAGTATAATATTCATGTCATTAAAAAAATTCTGTAAACTGTTTTTGGCAATATGTTTAGTAAAGAATAGCCTATGCAGCTGCTGAGCAGTTTTCTCTTTCCCAGGATGACTATACAGCTAAATAAATGATGACGTCAATGATATGTTCTGAGGTTGAGACAAAATAAACTATCTCTTGTATGTTCCTTGAATTTCTAGAACCTAATTTTTAAAGTTGAGATCTTGAAAAGGTGTTCAAGATTTTGTTATCATGTCAAGTGTTTTCCCCATTTTTAGGGTGGTGTTAACTTCAGTCTTCATCATCAATATAAAGGAGAGTAAATGAACCAAGAAAACAAGTGGTCAAGTGTGTCCAAACATTTCTTAAGCTCTAAGATCCAATTTAAAGCAACAGCTTTTAATCTAAACATATGGAAATAAAAACAAGACATAAAGATATATTTGTATCTTCTCTGAGAAGGTCATCCACTGACTATTTTAGGTTCTATAAAGTTCTATAGTTTTCAATAATTTGTTAGTAGTTATTGTGGCTTTTACATAAACAGCCTTGGGAAAAAGAAAGCAGTAATTTGGGGAAATCTCTTTGGTTTCATAGAATCACTTTAAACACAGATACATCTTTTTAACAGGGAATCCAAGGAACTATGTACTATAACAAGATCCTTCTTTCAGCCACTCAATAGACCCCTTTATTAATTTTCTCTGATGTTCTTGAGATTAATTTGTTATACCTATTTTCATGAGATTTTAATATTTCATACTATATTCACATAGAGTTTCTAACTCAAAAGCTTAACCATTAAAAAAAGAATCTTAATAGGGAAAATGAGATTCTTCTTTCTGAATATGAACATTTTTAATATCAGCAAAGATATTTCTGTCAAGTAGATTTTTATGAGTAGTACTGATTAAAAACATAAGCTGCCTTGCTTAACATAAAGATCTGTGGTGAATAATTAACTTGGGGTTTGGCACTCTGTGAGCGAACCCCCACATTTATACCACATTTTGTACAGAAAATTCATCAGCAGGTTTCAGTCAATATTTCCGACATCAAAGAAGTATTGCAAACTAAATTTAGACCTAACTTCTACTTCTGACCAAGATGGCACAATGGATCACATTTGCATCCTGCTCGAAACAATTAAAAATTCAAACGCAACATATAAAACAATGGTTTTAAAGACAGTATCAGGCAATAGGCAGTGATCCCAAAGAGATGGTAAACAAAGGTGAGCCCCATGCTAGCTTCCAGCTTACTGCCTGGACTTTCCAGGCCACAGGGCAGGAAAGGGAAACCCAGTTGGAGATAAGAGTCTAGGGAGGCCAAAGCAGCTATAATTTGCAGTCGAGTCGAGTGCCAGAGACAAGAGATCCACACACAAAGAGAACTCTTGAGATATACAGCGTCTTCAACTGAGTACTACTGACAAGCCTGTACATGTCAGGTAACAGCCCAAGAACGGAGGACAAAAAAACCCCAACACACACACACACACACACACACCCCAAAAGTTTTAGAAAATAATACTAGAAGCTCACAACAGGGCCAAAACACTTCCTGTGTTCACCAATCAGAGAGGAAAATCTCATAATTCATAGGGCATTTGGAACAGCAGTCAAAAAGGTTTTGCCTAATTTGTGAGGAAAATTAGACCAAGACTAAATCTGTTCCCAAGTATTTCAACTGCATACAAAACAAAGCTCAAGAATATTTACAAAAGTACAATATCCATCATTCAACAAGGTAAAGTTCAAAATGTGTACCAAAAATCATCAGGCAAAACAAGCAGGAAAATACCTGCTAATGGAAAAGAATAAAATTAAATTAAGCATTGCTCAGAGTCACTTAAAAGTCAGGAGGCTATTAAGGAAGTGGGGTCTATGCACATCTTGTGCCTCAGTTCTTAAAGCTGCTATTAGGTTGCTAAACCTCTTACTAAACCCAGCTCAAGTCCTGAAGCCATAAACATCCTGGATTCAAAAACATACCATAATAACTGCTACATGTACATTTATGGACTTTACTTCTTTCAGCATTCGCCTTCTTCATTTGCATACCAGAATTTACCAATCCCTGTTAACCCAGCCAGGATCCTTCATCTGCATGAAATAATTACATTTTGTAGTTTTTGCCTTTGTAAACCCTGCCTTTCTTTGCTCTCTCCAGAGCACAGTTTGGGTTGCTACCTGAAACTGTCTCTTGAATTGTAACCTTTTTGCTCAAACAAATGTTTCCTGTTCTTTAGTACTGATTGAACCTCTTCATTGTTTAACAAACCCATGAGGAAAAAATCAATTGAAACTGAGAAAGTATAGTTAACAAGTGAAAGGAAATAAAATGAAATCACAAAATATTCAATCAAAAAACAAGGTAGTAAAAGAAAAAAGGATGCAAATAATAAATAGAACAAACAGAAAACAACAGCAAGATGGCAGACTTTAACACGATCATATGAATAATCACATTACATGTAAATGGTCTAAACACACCAATTAAAAGGCAGAGTTTATTAGATTGGATTAAAAAAGCAAGACCCAACTATATGCTGCCTAAAACAAATCCACCTTAAATATAAAGACATAAATAGCCTAAATATAAAAAAATGGAAAAAGCTATGCAATGCTAGCACTTATCAGTAAGGATACAAAAGGACTGAAAATCACTATTTACTAATATGACCTAATAAACATTTATGGAACATTCCAACCAACAACAGCAGAAATGCACATGGGACATTCACAAAATGAACCATGTTATGACCATAAAACAAGTCTCAATAATTGATTTGCAACAAAGGTGCACAGGCAATTCAGTGCAGTCCTATCAACAAATGATGTTGAAACAATTAGACTGTTCACCATATACAAAAAAGTGAACTTTTATTCATACTTTCAACTATATAAAAAAATTAACCCCAAATGGATAATAGACTTAATTAAAACTGACCACATCAAGTGTTAGAGGATGTGGAGCAACTTGAGCTCCTATAAACTGCTGGTGGAGATATAAAATGGTATCACAACTTTGGAAAACATTGTGAAAATTTCTTAAAAAGTTAGCATTTGAACCAGACATTCCATTTTTATGTATTTACCCAAAAGAAATGAAACGTTATGTTAATACAAAGACTTGTACATGAATGTTTATAAAAGCCGCAAACTGAAAATAACCCCAAAGTCCATCAACAGGTGAATGGATAAACAAATTGTGTTATAGTTATACAAAGGAATACTACTTACCGACAAAAAGGAATGCATTATTGATACCTGCAATGACATGGATAAATCTCCAAATAATTATGCTGAAAGTAAAAAACAAAACAACAACAAAAAAACAGTACATATTGTGTGATTCTATTTAAGTAAAATTATAAAAAAATCTAAGGTGATGAGTGCTTGTTTGGGGGGGAAGGATCACAAAGGACATGAGGAAACTTTTGGTGCAGATGAATATGTACATTATATCTTGATTGTGATTATGGTTTCACAGGTACATACATTTGCCAAACATCAAATTGTATACTTTAAATATGTGTAGTTTATTGTCTCAATTATCTCAATAAAGCTGTTTAAAAAGATTAGTAAAGATCTATGAAAAACCATTTAGTTATTTTTTGAAACTAATATGGTTTACTTTTATTTACTTATTTAAATTTATTTTTTATATTAGTTTCAGGTGTACAAAACAATGATTAGACATTTACACTCCTCACTAAGTGACAACATGCTCCCCCCCAAGTCATTGTATATAGTTATTATAATACTACTGACTATTCCCTATGCTGTAGTTTGCATCCAGGTATGATATATACATATATATATATATATATATATATAGACATATGTATATATACGTATGTGTGTGTGTATACATATATGTATATGTATATATGGTCACGGGATGTAAAACCATTTAGTTTTAGTGTGTGTGTATATGTGTATATATATATACACACACACACACATACACATATACACACATATATATGTGTGTGTGTGTGTGTGTATATATATATATATATATATATACACACACATACATACATGGTCACGGGATGTAAAACCATTTAGTTTTATCAGAGAAATTCAGACATTTCTATCAATTTACCGCTTTACAATTGGTCTTACTTTACACTTTTAAGTAACTTACTATATAAGCTAATATTCTGAAATATAAATCTCATTTAAAACTGTGGCAAAAAATCTCTATGTGAAAGCCATTGCACAGCAAATTCCTAAATATTGTTCTATTTCTCATAGGACTCATTCTCAGTTCTACAAGCAAGTATGATAACTTACATCAATGCAATTAAATCAGATATAAAAATGTCAGTACAAGAATAAACCTGTTAGCAGCCTAAGTTTGTTGTCAAAACCTCCGAAATCCTATTGGCTCAATATAATCCTCTTCTACACTTTTATTGTTTGCCTCTGGACAAGTTCTGACAGTAAATTTTTCGTTTGATCTTTTGATCTTCAACTATCAAAGGGAAGAAAAGATAAAAAAAGATGGACAGGCTTTTAAACTGTTAGCACCATGTAATTTTGTTCAGGAAGAATGAGAAGCAATATCTCACATTATACATGTAAGAAACACTGAAACCTAAAAAGAAATATCTGTACTTATTTTCATTTTTTTCACTTCAAATAAACTGGTAGAATTCTGGACAGTATATAAAGCTTCTGTTACATTTGATTGGTGCTATTAAAAACTATGTAGTAACTTATTGAAGCTTAAGATGATTGTCCTTATTTTATCAGTTATCTCTCTTAATTTTAATATGCTATCTGGCTAAACTTAGGAAAACTTTCCTTCAGGAAAACTTAAATTGCGATTTTGCTGTTTCTACTCCCTGAATGGCATTGCGGGGAGGGTGGTAAATATTTACCACTGTCTCTAGGTCCTCATACTAACTAGTTTCTTTTAAATAAAATTTCCAGAAATGATTTGAAAACTATCTTTTGAAGACTTAAATACTCCGCAAACACTTAAAAAATACTGTTTTGAAGAAAAGATAGATGTTTTTCTGAACATAATAAAAACATATCCGAAAGTGCACTTTCATAGCACTTCCAGTTTTCCATGAAAAATTTTAGGGTGCTTCAACTACAAAGCATTTTGGTGTGGCTATTTTACTATCCTGAAATTCATTTCTCCGAACACTCAATTATTTCCAAACATCAATAGAATACTATCTGGTATTCTCTCTTCAACAAATGTTCATCTTATTTCATCTTGTATTTCTTTGAATAACTGTGCTTACATAAACTGTGTACGTGTGTGGGGGACAGATATGGAGACATCTGAACAAGGTGCACTTCTTTTAATTTTGAGAATTTTCTTTATCATAATTTATCCCTCAGTAGAGAGAGCTGATTGAAATTGCCAAATGTCTCTGGTGATGTCCCCAGATGTGAAATGTCGGGGAATGGGAACTGTGCTCTCTATTTAAAGTGTTTAATTTGAATTACTGAATTTCATTAAGAGAATGTATCAGATGGACTTGACTTCAACATGCTCATTCACATTAATTAAGACTTTTTCAAAGCTAGTTATAGAATCCTTCATTTAAAGAGCTTTCTTCCTTTTGTACTTTTATGTAAAGCATGAAAAGTACATTTATGTTCTGCACAGATGAAACCTTTAGATCTTGTGCAAATGAATTATAAAGAGAATTGATCACAAACTGTTTCACTCGTCCTTGCATTCCTATCCTTTTAAAGAATATTATTTTTGGGCAGTAGCACACTGTATATGTACAGAGGTCAGTGATTACCATGTCATAAGACTATTGTCCCTATGAATGCCTTCCCAGACTTCTAAATATTGTCTTCTTAAAGACAACTCACCTGTGCTGATACTTCTGTCACTTCTAATGATTTTTTTTATAAAGGGTATCAACTTTCATCCTTCATACAGTTTTGACTTTTATAGATATCAGCAATCAGAAACCATCTGTATAATAAATCTACAAATTAAATAATCTTTTTAGTTATCTCTAATATTGAATGATTAATAATTAAAAGTAATTCTTTTCTGCCAAAAAATCATCCAGGGAGAGAACCGGGGTTGGGGGCTGTCAAGAAATGGGTAGGGTCTCCTATATATAAGCCATTCTATACATCTAAGGGTTCCTGAAGGCTGCATATTAAACAGCTGAGGCTTTTTACCTCCCCATTAGAAGACTGCTCTGGGGAAAACAATGAAAAAGACCTGTCAGGTAACTTAAAAATGGCAATGACTAGCTCAAA
This sequence comes from Rhinolophus sinicus, assembly GCF_036562045.2. NCBI lineage: Eukaryota > Metazoa > Chordata > Mammalia > Chiroptera > Rhinolophidae > Rhinolophus > Rhinolophus sinicus. The sequence continues at coordinate 168,520,878 of NC_133751.1, read as the reverse complement.
CTAGGTTATATAATAAATCTCAGTCCTACTTTTTTTATTGAAGTAGACTGAAACTATTAGTGATGAATTTTCCCCCCTACAGGGGTGGAAAATAGCTCTGGAGGATAAAAGTTAATTATTTACGTTTTCTTCTATTATGGGTAATCAGTGGGAGAGGTGTAGTAATAACTAATAGTTCTTAGCACATTAGAAGAAAATGGTCTGTGGAGTGAACCACCAACGTGGTTGGTTAATTCACTTGTACGTATATAATGTATATAATTTTGAGTAAGTGACAGGTGGTTTAGTTATGCATATCTCCACAAATTAACTGGTTTCTCATGTTAATCACGTTAATTCACAAAATTATCCAAAGGATTTAGTTACTAAAGGCTGTACTTTCTTTATCTATGCAATACTGAATAAAAATTCAAATATGAACATTTTGACTAATGTAGTGGATTCTCCTTTCTCCCATTAAACTTTTCTAAATTTAAGTGAAATATTTACAATATATAGTTAACCCTTGAACACAAGTTTGGACTGAGTCCACTTATTTGTGGGGGGAAAAAATCCATGTGTAAGTGGACCTGTACAGTTCAAACACATGTTGTTCAAGGGTCAACTGTATTTTCAATCTGTGGTTGGGAATCCGCGTATGCGGAGGGCTAACAGTTGTTACGCAGATTTTTAACTGGGGTCGGGGGGTTGTTGGACCTAACCCCCGTGTTCTTCAAGGGCCAACTGTATACACTAATGCACAATCATGAAATGATCCATGCAATTAGTGTGTTATTGTACACTATATTACTAACATGAGAGGTTTCAGTCACTGAAACACTTTATATATTCTTTGATACATTTATACACATGCTGTAAAGTTATAAAGATTACTCAAATAATTACCATTTAAATATGGTAACAGCATCACAAAATTCTTAAATTATGTACAATAGCAAAAGTGGTACTGATGACCTTTGTCAGCCACTGACAGAATAGAGTACCCTAAGACTTAGATGAAAATATTTTAAAGGATTCACAGACAGAAACACAGTTACATATGTGGAACGAAACTGATACACATTCCTTTGAAAATACTGGTATACCCTAAAGATTAACTGCCAAAAAAGGGGGTAAGTATTCATTCTCTTTTTAATTACAGCATGATGCTAACTAGACAGGGCTAAGGAAACTAAGTCCTGGTGCTTAAGTCTCTAAGGACCAGTTTATTTTACATAAATACGTCTGTTTGAAACACAGATCAACTGTCACAGAAATGTCTGTCTTTGGGGACCACATAAGATAACCACCTTTGAGGAAAAAATGACCATCAAAGTGTTTTCACAAAGGACATTTTTATAAAAAAAAAACCACAAAAATATCTAAATAATCAATGATAATTTGAATACAAAATGACTGAGAAGTTTGCCAATAGTCTGATTGAGAAGACATTCCTATTAATGGTTAGGTAATACTATCTCAGTTTCATAGCCTTACATAATTGTGATTTTCCCCTTCTGAAATGTATACTCAAATGAGGCAGAGAATAAGTCTTAAGCTAAGCCATACAGTCCATGATATCTACAGTGTCTAATACAAATGTCTTATTCGTGAAAAAGCACACAAATCTGTTAACTGAATGAATGAAAACTAATTTTTGTCTCTCTTTGTGTATTAACAGAAAGCAATTATCAATAAAAGGATAAATATACAACATTAAAACGGGGGGTAATAAAAATGCATTTTGTACTAATGCTTCATTCAAGTTGGGTTCTAAATATGTTATGAAATTTTATAGATGTCACTAAACTCTAGAGTTCAAACACTGTGAATTTGTAATTTCTACCTCTGTAATTTTTATTAATTGAGAAACAAGGTGTTATCTTTATTCAGAAAACATTACTATTACCAGTAGGATACACATAAAAAATACAAAAACCCAAAACACATGATTTTGGTAGTCTATCCTCTCACCTTGAGATACATTCACTGCAACATGTGTATGAGTTCACATAGTTATCAGTTCAACAGTGTGTTAAGTATCTGGAAGCATTAACATAATAGTATCATATGTATCAGAATCACAACTTAATATATAGTACTATGTAGTCTGTGATCTTGAAAGTTCTTTTTATACAAAGTTCACTGCCTAGAATACGGATAGAACTCATACAATACCATAAATTATCTGTATGAACTTCTGTCACAAACTCCATCTGTCCACTTTGTGTTTTAAAACCTGAGGATGGATGTGTTGCTTTCTTAATGATCCACTATACCTAAATGTTCGATCCAGCAGTTTCATTCCTCTCATATTCTAAATCACTTAATGGTTAGTTGACTAATTCAAATATTAAAAATATATGGTACGATTATACAATTTTATATCAGTCCATCTATGGTGGGCTTACAGTATCATACAAGTTATTTGTGCAAAAACAAGGAAAAATTTGTAACTCTACTATTTTGAACTAGAACGATTTTGGCAAACATGGGATCATTACAAGCTGTAATTGTTACTGAGTATAATATAAAAAGTCCAGGTTGATGTTATCTAGATATTAAGGAGAGAATGAAAAGTTCTTACGTTTAGGGAAATTATCTCATTTTACAGACTATAAGAAAGTTAAGTGAAAGCCTCCTGTGGAAGGCTTACATTTAAGTTTCTAAATTTCTAAACCAGAAACGTTTTACAACAAAATTAAGTTACGTAAGTGAAATTAGATTACGAGATCTACTTATGTTAACAATGGGAATTACATGAAAGAGCAATTTGTAAGGAAAAACTATTTAAAATTAAAGTTATGTATAAATGGGTTTAAAAAAAGAAGAGCCAAGTTCAGATTTACCCTACTAATAGGAGGTAACTACTGTGAACAATACATAAATTATACCTACTGGCCTCTGAAATGTACTATGTTACTTTAGAAGTAACTATGTACTAAAGTACTATGTTTTAAAGTACTATGTTACTTTAAAACACAATTTTATCTTTTGATTTATTTCAGATTAAAATACTTTCGCGTTCTGAGCATACATTGTATTTGTAATAAAATAAAATTAAGGGCAAGATAGATGAAGGCCAATGTAAATTTAAAGAAGTGTAGGGATTAAAAAGTAACCTCCACACTGCAGCATTTTCCCTTTGACTCACTTATTAAAGAAAACTTGGTTTTTAAAATCACCTGTTTTCTGTAAGGTAGTAATATTTTAAATTAAACAACTAAAAGCCTTTAGCATACTTTTGTTTACATGGGCCTACCTTATATACATTTTTAAAAAAAACAACTTAAGGTCTAAAGTAAATGGATTCTAACTTTTATGAGATAATTCTTGGGAAAAATTTTCAATGGTTTCAGAAATAGATAAAAAAGATTGCTTGGGTTATAGCTTAGAAAGATTTAAGCTCTTTAGATTATTTTAAATGTTTCATGATTAAAAATGCAATAAATAACATTTAAAACCTTTTATATAAAAAAAATAGAACAATCTTTCATAGATAAAAACTTTAAAACTTAAGCTGTCTTTTTATATACAAAGTATTTAAGTAATTTCATTGTAAATGGGAAGTAAACTTGGGTCATGATCTACATTTGAAAAATGCCAATGATAGTACTTGGACTGAACAGCTAAGAAGTCAGTTTCTTTATTGACTTTGATGTTATCATTTAAAAAGATTCACAATCACGTTTTCTTAGGCTCTATAATTCTGAAGCACTTTAAATTTCATGTGCAAAGAAACTAAGACTCAAAGATTTAAAAATCATGCAACTCTCTGAGGCAGAAATGAGATTAGGACCCAAGACACTTGACATTTTAGTGCTATTATTATATATTAGCTGCCTTAAAGTCAATTTATATTTGCAAATAACAGAAGAAGCACTGTATTAATATTTGGAAATACACTTACATTAAAAAACAATAAAAAGGTATAACTAGTGCTATATATGTCACTAGCAAATCATGCCCACTTTAAATGTATTACTCAAATATTTCAGTGTATTTCAATGTCAAAGGCCTCAGCTCAGTTTTCTGGTGGATTTGTTCACACTTTCAAATACAAACTTCAGTATGTACTTTTATAACACCATGGATCACCACAATGATGCTTCAGTAGTATTTGCTTTAACTGTAGGTGATATTTAATTAGTTTGATGACCTACCAATTCAAGAATAATTCTTTCATATAAAATCACCTATATTGTCTCTTTTCTAGGCTAAGTATTAGTGTTAGTATATTGTTAATACTCTATAGTTCTGTAATCGAGTATTAAGAGAACTCTTTAAAATGTCTGTGCTTTCTGTGATAGTTAACTGTAACAATAGTTCAAATTCTCAAGCTAGAAATGCTAAGAAAACTTTCACAGAAAACTTAAAAAAAAAAATAAGGCCCATATTTGAATTTTAATGTATGATGGTCTTTATTTACAACTTTACTGGCAAAAAAGAGGGAAAAGTTTAAAACAGATTAACATGGCATTGCAGCTGATCCTGCCAGATTAAAGAAGTTTCATTTTAAATGTCCATCTAATTGTTCAAAAAGATACAATACTGAATCTGCATATGCAGTTTCCTTTATGAAGTACAGCACTCATATTTTAGGCAGCCTTTTAAACATATAAATACAAAAGAAATAAAATCATTCATTAAAAACTGAATTAAATAAAGGGTACTTTAAATTTAAATTTATGTTTTTCTTGTAACAACACATGCCCAATGAAAATCAAAAGCTGGAAAAGCAGTTACACTTCCTACTTGAGTGGACAGTTACACAATCAATCATTTTCTGCAATGACCATTATATTTTCAATTTATCATGAACTACTCTGAACTTACTATGAGATGTAGCCAAAGTCAGAAGACAAGACGTAGGGAGAATATTCCTTTTTTGAAGGAGAGTGAGCCCTCCAGAATATCAGCATGGGAAATAAACATCCTGTTGAAGAATTCTAGGTGGAAAAAAATTAATGTAGTCAATTTCAACTCATGCTGAGCCAGCTTAATTTTTTTCATTGACTTGTTTGGTGTCATTCTTCTAAATCAAGTGTGTTTAATTCTTCTTCTAGTTCATCCAAATCTTCCCCAGTAAAAAGATTTTCATCAACAGGAACAGCATCGATGGCTCCATTTTCTTGTCCCTCCCCTTCGCTGTCCTCTTCTAAATCACTTCTTTCACCATTTTCAGCCCTACCTCCGGAAGCTTCACTTAATTTGTTTTCTAAAAATAAAAACTGAAATCAGTAAGGCCTAGAAACAGAAAACACTATTTCATTAGTAACTGACAGACACAGTCTGATACCGCATGTGCTCTTTTACTTTTCCTACGAACTCTGGAACCGTTCATACGATTCCTTCTCTAATTGCAACCAAAGAATTATTTCTCATTTACCCTCTTTGATTTTTCTAAAACTCTTCTCTTAATTTTTCTCTGTCCTCAGTGTCTTTCCCAAGCTTTTCCTTTTCACTACTCTAAAACACTGATGCTGTGTGCTCTAGAATGTTTCATCCTATGTATTGCATGTCGGTGAATTCATTCATTCAGCTGGCAATACAGATGACTTTCAAACCTTCTCCTCCTGCAAAATGTTGCCACAGTACCATAGACAATGCCACTCTTAATAACCAAAACATCTCAACTACATGAGATCCTAAACTGAACTCATTAGCTACACCTCCAACTGATTTTTGCCCCCTTCTAGTCTCAGTTAATGGCTTCAATAGCCTCCCAGCCACCCACTCTACAGCCTCTACTACTCACTAATTTTATATACAGTCAAACCACACATTTATGTGAAACCCAGTCTGGTACCTATAGGCATCTAAGTTTGCCAAGCCTAGTCTAAACCCCATTAGACAGCTGCCTACTTCTTAGAATTACACAAAAGTTAGCACACTTACCATCCTTTTCTGAAGTATATGTGCTGAATCTCTCAAGACTGGCCACAGTAATACCTGTCTCATCCACATCTCTAGGGATGTACAGGCTTAAGTCTATGTCATTTACACTCACTGAATCATCAACCTTTAAAAATACATGGAAAAGAAAAGTTTTTACTAATTAGAACAGTTTTCATAAGTTACCTGCCTTTTATCTCTGATATTTATCTCAATGAAACAAAATTATTGCTAGTGCCAGTTAAAACAAATGACTGACTACTGCCAAAATTCATTTCTATAAACTTCTTGAAAAAAATAGCAATGCCATATTTGAAGCTGCTTCTTCTGACATCACACTTTACATACACAATACAATATTCTTATTTTTCAACTCCAATATGGAAGTCAAAATTTTATAACCACACAAAAAATAAACAGTCAGCTATGTGTAATTACTAGGTTTGCTTACAACCAAATGATTCTGCTGCTGTCTCCTGCTTCCTACTCTGTACTTTTTAGTGTCTCTGTCCCACGTTTTTTATTTTTTTAGTATAAAACATTAAATGAAAAGCCTTTTCTTTTGGAGGGAGAATAAAACACATACTTTTTATAGATAATATAACTAAGTGCTTAACTGTATACCAGGCACTGCTCTGAGTACTATAAAGAACTATATATAAGTATGAACTGATTAATTCATTTAATTTTTACAAGTACCTGTGATGTAAGGATTATCCTTATGTCCACATTACAGATGCAGGTGGAGGTGTAGAGTACAGGTAATTTCTCAGGTTAGAGTCAGGATTTGAACGAGGCCTCTGAGTTGGCACTCAACCCTGATGCTCTATTGTCACTCTATCCTCTTTCTCAATGCACATGAGGACATGAGGCCAAAGGTTCCCCTTACCTCATCACCACCTGTCCCCTGGGTATAACGGGTGTCATCTGCTTCCTCGTCATCATCATCAACCAGTTCAGGCCGGAATTCAAACACCTCACGACCACTGATCTATTCAGATACACAAATATATCAAGTAAGGACAAAATTCAAACACTTCTTGATCACTGATTTTAGACATGCACATTAAATAAGGATAACTTCTTGCATGACACAGAAATTATAAAATGAAAGAAAGAATAAAGAAGCATTTGGGACATACCACTAATGCTTTCCCTGCTTTGAAGTCTGCTTTTCTTCTTTCCATATCTTGCTCAAGTTTATCAATCTTTTCTTGTCTTTTCCTTTTCTTCCAGGCAAGAAAAGATTCTAGAGTAATTTTGGTAACATTTGGACCTAGGGCAGAACGCTGCAAAGATAAAAAAGTTAATGTTTTTCCCCAAGTCAACTATAATAGTATTTAATGGGTTTCTCTTAATGCAATTAAGTCCTTGCTTGTGAGTATTATGAGGACATTAAATTTAGAATAACCTGATTTATTTTTTTTTACATGGCAATGAGCAAAGCGAACGTCCAGAGATTACCAACATTTCTAAACACAATAAAATATATTATTCTGAACTAGATTTCTTTTCAAAATTGAAGGTGAGTAAAACTTCTCATGAGAAATTATTTTAATGTAAGTTAACTGCTGAAAACAATAAATATGAAAAGCACCATGATGATATCCAAGTTTCACTAGTGTTTCTCAGCAAATGAGAGAAAAAAGTACAAAAACAAAACACTACATGCTCCTCAGGCCCAATAATTGAGTAATACATATATAGAAAAATAATACTTGCTGAATATCTGCCAGGTATTCATTTTTAATGCTTTATACACATATGCTAACACATTAATCTTCACAAATAAGTAAACAGAGGGTGATGGGAAATCTACCAAAGTTTAACAACTAGTATGTGGTAGAACTAGAATACAAACAATCCTGAACATACTTGACTCCAAAGTCTACATTTTCTATTACAGTATATTACTGCCAGCATGAGACACCAAATAGTATGTCCATTTAAGAACAAATATATATAATCCCAACTTTAGACATTTACACAACATATTTAGATTATGCAGGAAATAGCAAAATGAAAATAGTTTGAAATGTACAACCCTAAATCTAGTATTTTCAATAATCTCAATATTTTTGTGTCACACCCACAAGCCCTATCTGCTAACTCAGTGACCCTATCTGCCAACTCGTAGAATAAAATTATTTCGTGCTGTGCCAGAGAGGAACACCTAAAGATGTTCTTCAAAGAGACTTATTCTCCTTGAGTCTAGGGATAATAATAAAACATACCACTGCAAGACTGTAGTAGAGTTGTTTCCTTCCATACAATGTTAATGATTAATACAATGGTGAAAAAATGAAACATCAGAGAAAAAAACACCTAAAACCTCAAGTTCAACCAATTTGAATATTGACTAAGCATTTAAATGAACTGATATACTAGTATATCAACTATATGGAAATAATTTATTTGATTAGCCTGTGGCCAGTACTTAAAAAAACTGTTTAATAATCGTAAATTTAATGTCTTAATTGGCTAATGATTAGGGCTAAGTTTACATTTTACACATACAAAAACATTTTTTAAAAAGTAAGGCAACTTTGGGAAAAGATCATTATTTTTTCCCTTTCATAACATGTTACTGCCCCCAAGTGGTAAATATTAAAATTTCACAAAAAATACTGCTTTAGTTTTTTTTTTTTTTATGGTATGAAAAAAATAATAGTTACCTCTCTTTCAATGAGATCTTCTAATGAAATTTCATCTTCTTTCTCTTCTTTCTTTTTATCTTTTTTCAACACAAATCCAGGAGGAAGTGCATGACGATACATGCAAATATCACCTCCTCCAGGGCACACCCAAAACCAGCCATATTTGTTGTTTTCAATAGCATCAAGGAAATGCTTGCACACCTATAGAGATAATATTATTCACAAGTAATGGCTCAGTGTAGTCCATTTTCAAGGTAAAACCATTTTCAAGGTTCCATAAATGCTTAAGTATATGGAACAAATACATTTCACTCAATCCTTCCTTAGGCTAACCATTCTGTACAGAGCACCCTTTGTGCAGAAATGTATTAATACATATAAATCAAATCTTAAAATACTTAATGCAAATGTAAATTCCCATGAGAAGATCTATATAAAATTTGTTTTCATCATTGTTCTAAATTCTGAATTATACAAAAAGGACTTGCCTCAGGTTAGCCTTTGTAAATATAACCTAGAAGTCTGATTTTTAAGTAAGAGAAACTATAAATGATTTTGTTTAGGTTTGATCTTTGCTAAAAACTAATCACATGCAGTAATGATATAAACAGTATTCAAATTACCTGAAATTACAGGCAATTTCTTACATCTAAGAATGGAGCAAGGTATAAAAGGATAGTAACCCTTCAAAACATGAATGGGTGCCAGATGCAATTGTATTGAAGCCTCAGGTAATAAACTTTGCAAATAAAAAGAAAAAAATTACTAATAAACAATATTCTTTTTGTGAAGAAATACAACAGATTTAAAACTAGTATTAGAATTTGTCTAGCACAGGCGAAGTATTTCTCTGTAACTGCATTACATATAAATATTGTGACCACAAATGCAGGGTCTGAGAAATAAGGCGCCAACTTTTAAAAGCACATTTCCTGGAATATTAGAGTCACTACCGACCAAAAACTCATTTTGCTATTAACATGTAACAGTATTTTCACCCGTGATTTAAAATGTCTCCCCACCATTAAAATAGAATAAACTGATTAAGTGGGTTAGTTTAACAGTTCTCCCTCTATTCACTCTGCACAAAAAAATAAGAAAAGAATTCTTATCTGAATATGTGATTGTGTTCATACACATTTGAGAAAGTAAGATTACCTCAGAAAATGGCATTCGAAGTACTTCAGTCACATGTTTTTCAAAGGGTATTTTTGAACAAGAATCTAATTTTGTATAACTTACACTTCTAAATTCCAAAAAATGTCAATGCACCTTATCTTTATGAAAAGATCCAGTAGCTTAAAGACTAATCCAATACAAAATAGCAGCAAACACTTTGCCACATAATTGTGATAAATACCACTCAATTCAAGAAAAGGACATACTATTTGAGTTTTTGGTTTTTTCTTTTCCGCCTCACCGTGCTTCTTGTTCACCACTTCTTCCAGTTTTTTCTCGTCCCAATTATCCATAGTATCTAAATAAAAAAAGAAATGAAGACTAAACATTGTATCTCCAGTTCACAGAACACATTGTAGATCTCCTTAGACAGGAAAGCTATACGACTCAACACTATTTTTTAAAATACCAAAGGTAGGAATAACAGTGTTGTGAGATTATTCACTAAAATCCTAAACAATTTAGGCAAATGAGAGGTGGCATTATAAGAAAGAGTCAGAGACAAATCCAAAATAAGTGACTGATTTTTAAACATCTTCATTTATGGCATAATGCAGTAAACTCGGATTATGAAAAACAAATGTTCTTTACAAACATAGTCCCACTGAGAGTGAAATATTCTTCAAGTTACTAAATATCTTAGTAACAACAAACCAAAAGTAAAAGACATTTAACATTATGAAAATGTTTTCTTAAAAGTACCTTTTTCAAGTTCTTCATCTCTTGCATCAATGTAAACGCTTCGCTTTTCACCCTTTCTCTCCAGAGTCAGGTCATGAGAGAACTTACACTTATCTCCTTTAGTACACTGTCCTTGCTTGAAGAATGCACATACCACGGATTTAGGATCTGCACCTACATCAAATGGCATATAATATTTGTATTTCAATCTGCCAGATCATAAAGTATGCTTCTCTCTGTGATAAAATTACTTTGGGTTAACTTGTTATTTTCCTGATATGAAAGGAAAATACTACTTACGGGTATTAGAACATTTCTTTTCAAGTTCTTTCTATAGCATTTTATATCTATTTTTGTTTTTGATTCTTACCATAAAAGGGGACAGGAGATATGAAACCAAACAAACACATAAGTTATTTCATAGTAACTTGTCTAGTTGGCAGTTAATGAGGCAGGAGGCAAAAGAGAAATATAAACGCAGATATAATGTTAAGAATTTGGGAGTTACAGTTTATATGACCATAGGTTTGTCTTGGCTACTACCAAAGCTTAGGTTTTATAAATCAACCAGTAGTAGACTGTCTAAATCTTTAATTTTGCCTTAAGTAGGAAGTTAATGGCTAGAGTTAGACACAGCTGTCCACACATATATAGAGGAATCATAAGAAAGTCATTGATATAGATTATTTTGACAAAGGGAGTATCATTTTCATAGCAGATACAATTTGCTTATGATCTAAAGAAAATATACATCAAATTTAAGAGTTTTTAAAGATGAATCAGTTGATAAAAATAATGCTTCTAAAATTTAAAGTTTACCTTTACTTATTTTTTGAGCAGCAACTACAGGTTTGAACAGCTCATTTAGCTCTTGCAATTCTTTCTTCTTATCATCTTTCTTCAATTTCTTTTCAGCTTCACTTTGTGCTACCTGTAATATTCCCAGATATAATATAAAAATTTGATTTCGTATAATCAAATTGCTTTCATTATACAATAATATATGTAACACTAACGTAAAAAAGATATTTGTATATTTATATGTATACAGTCCTTACCTCAGTGTCAGTTTTACAATGGCCTTTCAGTATACATTAAATTGTGTGGTTAAACCATAAAACAAAACTGCTAAATATTGTAGCAGTTACTTTAAAAAAAAAGTCTATAAATGATACCATGCCAAGTTAAAAGCATATTCAAAAGCTTATAGCGATAAGCATTTATTAAGCATTTGCTACATGCCCAGCATTTTTAGCAAAATAATTCTCACCTAGGATTTTCTTCTTGTAACAACCCACTCCCCAGAAATACGTGGGTGCATTTTGAAGACCAGAGATGCAAACATCCTGAAATGTGCAGTCTCACACAATAAAGAATTGTACCACCAAAAATACCTGTGTAGTAGCCTTGTGGAAAAACACTGGGCCAAATCAATGTGGGAGATTAAACAAAACAAACATGACATATGACATAGGTCCAGGCACACAATTTACATACCTAATATGATTAGAGGATTCATCCAAATATTTATATGTCGGATCCTAAGTTAGATGACAGGGAATACAAAGATGAAAAGACAAAGATGCTTATTTAAAGAAACTCAGAATCTAGTGGGAAGATAGACATGTCAACAACTATAACATAATACACATGCTCAGGGAACAAGAAACTCCTATACGCCTAAGAAAATTAGATTGACCTAATACTTTATGGATGAATTGTTCTGATACACAAGAAAAGGGATACAGAGAGCCAGGCAATGAAAAGATACAAAGACCAAAAGGAACAAGGTTCAAGAAACATCAATGAGAAGTTTGGACTGCATCATTAGGGGATAGAATAAGACTCAAGGGTTTAAAAGTCAGCCAGTGACACAATCAGATTGTTTTTTATAAAGATTACGATGGCAACTTTGTGAAGGATGGACTAGAAGGAGCCCAAGAATGAAGGCAAAGACCATTAGGAGGCTGACAACTGCTGTAGGCAACAAAACCCAAGAGCTTAAAATAGGCATTAGTAGCAAGGATAGAGAAACGAGAGGGAGAGCTCTTATAGAGGCAGACTGGATAGGACTAATTGACTGAACCTGAGGTGCAAGGGAGAGGGAGGGGTCTAGGAGGATTATCATAGGTATGCTTAGTGCTGTTAAACAAGACAGGGAATACAGGAAGAACAGGTTTCAGGGTAGAAGGTGGAGATGAGCTTGGTTTTAGACATACTGAATAGGAGATGCTTATAGAGCATCAGGGTGGAGCACAGAAGACAGCTGAGCATGGATCTTGACTCCTAGAGACAGGGTCTGTTTTGAGACAAAGATATTAAAAATAGCAGCTTACAGATAATTAAAGGCTTGGTGGGTGTATATGAGATTACTCAAGGACAGCATAAAAAGTGACAAAAGCAGAAGATAGTTCCCTGAAGAACAGCAATATTAAATGAGCCAACAGGACCTAAAAAGCCCATTAAAGGAACCAAGATATATCAAAGAAATAAGTAGAAATCTGGGACAAAAAAGTATTCAAGGAAGAAGAAATTTTAAGAAGGGAATGGCCAAATCCTATTAATAAGGTTAAAGACTTTCCAAATCCTGACTTCGATCGTGTGGTAGATGTGTTTAAACAGAAAAAGGAGGGAAAATTTCTTTTTCAGTTTTAGTAAAAGTATCATTTGCTCATTAGGCCCATCTCAAACATCTGTGGGGCCCAGAGCAAGAGTACAATGGAGACCTACAGAACATTTTGGTAAACATTTATGCTAGAAATCAAACTAATGTTAAATAAAACATGGTTTGATTGACAAATATACCTCATGACCTGGAAGAACAGGTTGAAATTTAAAACGCTCAGGGGTTCCATGGAGTTCCACACTGCGCATGGCAGTAAAGCAAGAGTCCACCCCAGCTCCTTTTTTTCCCATACAGAGTTTCATCCCACCACATGCGCAGGGAAGTGGAAGGTGCGGAGGAGGACGTGGTATGGATCCAGGCTCTCTCCACACTCCTAGCACACATCCTCCCCCTTGACTACTTCAGGCTTATTTGCAGTGCACTGTACTCTCAGACGGACGTGGGGTACCATCACATCTGCAGGCCCTGAGCTATTGTGGGAGGCGTGGTGCACAATCTGGGTGAGCATACATCCTTGGCCTCAATGACTCCCTGCCTGTGTGGAGAGGTACATCTGGAGGTGACAGAGTGGAGAGTCAACCTGTACAGCAGAAGGACTAGGAAGGGGCACTTTGGCCCAACTTTAACAGCAGGACTGCTGCTCATTTCTAGTGTTAAATATGGTGGTTAGGTACCTCACGTTTGCAGATAAAAGCCCAAATATCTAAGAAATCATAAAAAAGACAATACTGAATGTACTACCAAACCTAACACCATCACACATTTATTTTATGGCTTTCTCAGGTCTACAATATCTCAAATTACCAGTCAACATACTTCGCACTAGAAGAAAAAACAGGAGGAGGGGGAAAAGGATTGAATAAGGGAAGAAAGTGATTTCTTCTTACACCTATATTTACATTACATTCTCATTTAACCACCATAGAAACCCTGCAAGGATAACTGCCCTTCCACTATACAGATAAAGTGTCACTAAATAATTTAAGGTCATGTAACAAACAAGTCAGGGGGATTCACACCCAAGTTGATCTGACCCCAAGGCCTGAGCACACATTTGTACTAAAATGGGTGTGGGAGGATCAATAGTTTCTGGTTCTACAATCAAGCTGCGTATAAGAGAAAGAAAAGTGTTGGAGGCACTAATTTGTAGACAGCATATGTGAGAGAAATTTGTTTCAGATAGGGGTTAACAATCTCACAAACATATATGCTGATATTCTCAGATGAAAAAAAAAAAAGTGTTTCCAAAAGCTAAGGAAAAGGAGATAGTGTGGTGAAAAAAGTACTTTTTAAAATAAAGATCTGAGTCTATAAAATTCAAGAAAGTCAAAAATCTAGAGAACTTGAAGAAAACAGAACTAAACTTTTTAATGATTTGCCAATGAATAAAATAATTTAAAAATTCATATGGAAAAATGCCTAAGAAAAGCCAAGGAAAATAGAAAAGAAGTAACATTTGGGGGAAAGGACTTGCCTTAATAGCTAACAAAATATGTGACTATAATCAAAATCAATGTGATACTGATTTTGAAGGGTAGGTAATATATAGAATAAAGAATCCAGAAATAGATCCTAACATATCTGATACTTTAATATACGTCAACAGCAGTACTTCACTTCCGTGGGATAAATGATGCTGGTATTAAGTGGATATTCGTTTGAAAGAAAATAAACTTAAGTGACATGTACATTTTTATGAAAAATTATAGACTGAAAATAATTAGCAAAAGTCTAGGAAAAACACAAATCCAGTGGCAGGGAGACTTTTTAATCATATAAAAGAAAAGCTAAACATCTGATAATACAAAATCTAAAAATTGTTGTACAGCAAAATGTAACAGAAACATCACAAATTATCTATAATGCATACAAAAGGTGTCTCATAAATTGACAAGAGAAAGAAAAAGCAAAGAATTTGAATAGGCAAGTCAGAGAAGTACAAACTCAAATAGCCAACAAGCTTATGAAATGATGCTCAAACTCACCAGTAGTGAGGGAAACAAAGTGAAAATGAGGTATTACTTTATACTTGTCAGATTGGAGAACATTAAACTGTAGTACCTGTAACTCATGCACTGAAAACAAAAATATGAAGTATTACAACCCCTATGGAAAGTGATCAGGCTTATTTATTAAAACTAGAAATCCATTTCCCTTGATCTAGAAATGTGCCACCAGACAATTTATACCACAAAAAGCACAAATGTATGTAAGATACATGTAGAAGGATGTTTCCTGTAGTATCATTTTTAGAGTCAGAAAACTAAAAACAAAGGGATCACTTTTAAACAGTGAAATGGGCAGATACAGTACATCCACATGGTAGAACAGTATGTGACCATTAGACTAAATTAGGAGCTATATCAAGATGTCTGGAGAAATATCATCTAAGAGGTACTGCTGAGTAACACAGGTAAGATACAGAGAAGAGTAGGATTTCAATTTGAAATACAGTTATAGTACCAAATATTTTTCATATGTAACAAAATATGTAACAAATATTTTTCATATGAAGAAAATGGAGAAATTTAAGTGATTTACCTGACGTGGATTTTGTTGACCAAATTTAACTTGATGAGTGACAGCCTTGATAAACTTCTGTTGCTTTGCTCCTTTCTTATTCTTTAGACCAAAAGTTTTGTCCTAAGTGAGAAAGAGTATAAAAATATCTTAGTAATTTATATTAATTTCTTATCAGTATTTTTCAGTCCTATCTAAACATCATTCTTTCATTTACTCATTGGTAAGAATATAATTTTTTACTATGCTATACACTGACAGTGAAAACACTAAAACATCAAATCAAAGCAACATATGATCTCAAAACATCACCCAGGAATCTTTAAAATTCAATACATATTTACAACTATCAAAATTAACCCTGTTACTCTATGATGCTTCTTCTAGTGTGTTTTGGAACATCAGTTCGGAATGCCAAACTGTTATAGCACGATAAGAAGTCCTAGTCAAATAAATGCTTGGTTAACAGTGTTTTTTAATTTTAAGCACAAGATATCTTAGAGCCTTTACCAGAAGGGTACAGTAGGCAGCAATTCCAAATCTTATTCTACCTCAGAATGCATTTTTCTTGGAGTATGAGGGATTATGCACTACTGAACACATTTTAGGGAAAACTGCCTAAGAAGATACATTAAGTTTTGGACTGGTTTTTTGGGTAGAGTTATCCTCTCAAAACAATTAAATTTAAACAATTCAAACTATTAAAAAGTATACATTCCTAGCTGTTGCTAAAATGGAAATATTAAAATTGAAGTACACATAACTAGAAAGTTATTTAAATTTGGAATATTAATATATAATTTGGGAAAGCTATTACTGTAATAGTTATCACTTATGGAATACTGATTATTTACAAGGCACTAATCGTGATCTCTAGCTAGCTATTCTTATATATTAAGTATGCAGTATGAAAAACATTTAGAAGTCATCACACACACATGAGTGTTTGGGGGCTATAGTGGGTTAAACAGCCTCTCCCCAAAATTCAAGTCTACTTGGAACCTCAGAAAGTTAGCTATCTAGAAATAGGCCTTTGCAGATACAATAACATAAACTAAGGTCACACTGGATTAGGGTGGGCCCTACATCCAATGACTGGTATTTTTATAAGAGAAGAGGATACACAGAGAGAGAATGCAATTTGAAACAGGCAGCGACTGGGGTGACACAGCTATATACCAAGGAATGCCAAGGATTGCCAGAAGCTACTAGAAACCAGGAAGTCAAGGAAAGATCTTCCTTAGGGCCTTCAGGGGGAGCATGGCGCTGCCTACACCTTGATTTCAGACATTCAGCCTCCATACCTGAGAGAGAACAAATTTCTATTGTTTTAAATCACCCAGTTTGTGGTATTTTACCATGGCAGGCCTGGGAAACTAAACTAATACTAAGGCTTGACTAGTGGGGCTTCACCCTAAGGTGAATGGGGAGCAAGGATGTCAGGAAACCACCAATACTGGTATCTGAAGTCTTTTTTCTATCTTGTCTGTTTCTCTGGAGAAGGATCCTCCAGCTGGGAGAGCAATACACCTGTTTAAAGGACTAGAGGAGAGAGTGGGTGGGACAGAGTGTCTCTTGGCTTATTGCACAGACTCCTTAGTGGCCATTTTCAGGCTCACATTTTAACCACCTCTCCCTACCTCCTTTGGGCCTAGAGCTCCAGAAGCAGAGAGGCCTCTTGATTTGTCCCCTCCCCTCCTGTTTCTTGCAAGGGTGATCATCTGGCTAAATGGTGGTAGTTAAGAACTATTATCTACTCCCATTATTGAATTTTTCCAGAATTCTGCAGAACAAATCTACTTGCTTCTCAATGGCACAGTGCTAGGTAGGCACTCACACCTGAGCACTCTGCTCTACTAAGCCAGATACCAACTCATCCATCCACTAACAACCTTCATATACTGAGGTTCAAAATTAAAGATGCCTCCTAATTTCAAGATGGAATTAGTATTTCTTATTCTCTTGTTTACAGATGGGTTTCAGAAAGGAAGAAGAGGCAAAAAGGTCTTTACTTTTGAAAGTAACCTGAGACCATCTGAGAGACATTTAATCTGAAATAAAGTGGCTATTTTAAAGCCTTCATTTTGGTATTACTTCTAAGGAAAGGGACAGAATAACAAGAAGTATTATAGGTACAGAATACCTACCGTGTTTCCCCGAAAATAAGACCTAGCCGGACAATCAGTTCTAAAGCGTCTTTTGGAGCAAAAATTAATGTAAGACCCAGTCTTATATTATGTTAGATAAGACCGGGTCTTATGTTAGAAAAGACCCGGTTTTATATTATAGTAAAATAAGCCCAGGTATACCTACGTGGATAAGCTGCAAATGGAAAACAGTATTGAAAGGATTAGTACTTGAAAAGTCAACACAACATAATTTTACAGCATCTCAAAACCAATACATAGATCTTTCAAAGTTCTTAAGATCACAGAATTTAAGAGGGTTTTAGTTCTAAAAGGTTATTTCTCATTGGGAAATATCTCTTCATTCATATCTATATCCATCTATATACCAAAACTTGAATTCTCCCTACTTAAACGCCTATCTCATGTTTTAATATCCTATCGTATTACAAATTCTACACGAATTTTCTATAGCCTAAGAATATTTTTAAAAAGGTAGGAGGCACATGCAAGTTGAAATTCTCTGCAATGAATTTTTTGTGGTTGCATTCCCTTGTTTTTATAGAGAAGAAAGTTTAACACTCAATCCAATTAGAAGATAGTCAAGGGTAATGTGACATATGGAGGGAGGGGAATCACATGCAGCAACCAGGCGTGAAAGGCCATACTTTCCTTTTACAAAGTGAACTCTTATGAGGGTGGAGGGGAGAACTCTAGATAAAAAATATTACCAGGATCAAAATGCAACAGCATCTGCATATACCTCACCAGAGAAGAGTTCAACCTATGCCCCATATTTAACTATAAAGAAGCAAACTATGAATAAAGACCAAACAGAAAAGTAGATACTAATATATGAAGACTTAGGAATGAAAAAAGTCCCATAAGGGGACCTAGAAAGCTAGAAAAGAAAGTGCTCGTAACAACAGTAGAGGTGTTATCAGCTCCAGATCACAGAAGAAAAACAGGTTTTCAAGGTTTAATTACACTCACTGCTTTAACACACAACCAATCTAAAGAGATAAATGAGTTGTGAAGTCTTTAACTAGTTTAGAGCTCAGAAATTACTTTTTTTCAGATAGAGGACACTTATTTATCTAGCAGTTACTAAACATAAACTCCTGAATATATATTTTATTGAATCCTCTTAACAATCCCATAAAATACTTAATATACTATTATCTTACTCTGTAAATGCGGAAAACGAAATTCAGAAATGTTTAGTTGTTTTGAAGTAACACAGTTATAAGGGGCAGGCTGTATACATAGTGTAATGATTTCAGAGTATAAGCTCTGCCTAAATTTTAATCCCAAATGGAACTGGGCAAATTACCTTCTTTGCCAGTTTTCTTATTTGTAAAGTGGGTATCACACTAACCTCTTAGGATTGTGAAAGTTAAAAGATTCACCAGAGAGACAGTACAAGTACAGAACAGTGGTTAACAGAAAGGACTCTGGAGCCAGATTTCCTGAGTTTGAATCCTGGCTCTGATACTTGCCATTTTAGTAACTTTAGGTAAGTTATTTAACCACTGTGCCCGTTTCCTCAACTGTATAAAGAGTAATACTTAGCCCACTGAGAGAATTAAAGGAGCTATGTAAAGTTATCACTTATAGATGGCTTGTTTCTCTTCTTTATAATTCCCCAAAACCCCAAGAATTGCGTCTGGCTTGGCTCAGTAAATGTTAACTATTAAGTGACACAGATGACATCTGAACCAAGGTACACTGGACTCTAAGCAAAGTCCTTGTTCTTTCCACCATGAAAATCTACTTCCCAGAGAAACCTAGTTAGATTATTGGGTCTGTTGGTACACAACAAGCTTTCTGAATGCCACATGTAGATCTAGGATACCAACAACACCTCTTGAAAAACAGGACGGTTTGCAATTTGGAATACTTCAAAAGGGCTTCCTCCCTTTTTCTTTAGATTAGTATAGACCGTTACCTAAAGATTAACCTGGATTTGGGGGAAGATATGAGGTTAGGTTATAAGGAATGAACCGTGTATGTGTTTCAGACTTGGGAACACAAAGGAGTTCAGAAAACAGTTAATTCTAAGAAAAGGATGGCCCCCTAAGGCTCCAAGAACTTTAACATTCAGTGAATTCCAGATTTCATTTAAAACTTACTCTTTCTGTGCCCCACCCCTCAGTGTAATGCTGCTTCTTTTACAGGCCAGCCTCCACTCCATAAGATGTTTGAAAAAATGAAGGGACAGGAGGGCAGGTCAATACTGAATAGTGCTCCAAGAAACCTGGGGTCTACCTTTTGGGACACTAGGATAAGCAGAGCCTAGCACTGTTTTACTTCATTAGTTTTCCCCCGCCAAATGCACCGTCGAATGTATTTTTGTTGTCCATCCAGGCAATGGATACTGCAGCTAGTTAATCCAGTTTCAAGTAATCAACAGTTGACCTAGGCTGAAGTTTTTCATTGCCAGCAATCATTTCTCTTTCTCCATCCTATACACCCCTGGGTCATATTTCCATAGGTGTCTATGTATTGCTAATTCCTTGCAGCTACAAGTTCTCAGCTGGACATCTTCTACTTGTTTGCCCTAAACCCAAAGATTATTTGCCCCTACCATAATCAAACTTTCTATTTCTCAAAGGTGACTTCAGTTTATTAAAATTTAGCTGTAAGTAAAGCAAATGGTACATGCCATTCGGGACAACCATGTGACTGTCTAACAGAACCATAACCCTTTTTGATATATTCATTTCAGAAAGAAAATAGCTATTAATACAAATGAATTCAAGAAATTTTGGGGAGTTTAAAGAGGGAAAAAAATGCAGACAATATAAAGAAATTATTTCAAGAGACAGAAAATAAACACTGTATAGACAGTGCAGGTCGGTCTGATTATTTCTCTTTACTTACAATATTGATAAATAACAGCTACCACTTATTGAACACGAACCCTATGTCAGTATTTACATGTCATCTCTTTAACCCAGTTCTGTAATACAGGAATTAGCTCCATTTTGCTAATGAGAAACTGTAGTTCAGATAGGTCATGTAACATGCCTAAAACTAGTGTTTGAGATTTTAATTTGAAATGTGGGACTCAAACCCAGGTCTGACCCCAAAGCGGGTGCTTCTTTCATTAATTTATGTTGTTTCTCTTGCTTCTTTTTACTCCTTCTTTACTTCTCAAAAGCTACATGTTGTTTTTCTATAGTGGGTGCCTATGGTGGTGGCAGTGGAAGCAATAGAGGTACAGAAGAGGGGACAGGTAGGTAGGGCTATCACTTATTTTGAAGTCTATTCAAAAGTGCTGCTTAAAAACATATGTTCTACATAATTACAATTTTGACCAACTTAAAATTTCAGGTACTATTTCTGTAAAATCTCTCACAATTAACTGGACTCTGGAATAAGTATTAGTCTTACAAGTCAAAATAGACGATAAAGAAACACTTTTTGACAAAAATTATGATAGAGATCAATAACCAGTATGAACCCGGTTTCAATTATGTTCATTTATCAGTTTGTCATAAAATATATTTAACTTTTAAGTACCTTGCAACAGCCATTGAGACATGCTAAGGCTTAGGGAAATTTTTTTAACATGTCACTGCAGTATTTAATAAAGTGGAATATATTGTTTTCTCACCAGGCTGGATAACAGAATATTCTCTATAAATCTCGCTTTACAACAAATGATGCAACTCACCACTACAATTCACAATACTGTTGTACCTCTCCAGTGGTGGCAGACATCCATGCAGGACATTTGAGTCTGCAAACCTTACTACCATTAAACTAACAAAAAAAAAAGCATTCATCATGTAGGTTAAATGTGGGGGGGAAAATACAGGCTTAATTTCACCATTCAGGATCTTTTCTGTCAGCTAAAGAAGGAAACTATCTTATTTTGCATTTTTCTTCGGTGAAGAAACTAACATTGCTTTCTCCTCAGGTTAAAAAGAGCCATAATATATCTATCATTTTTAGTTGACGGATACTACAAATAACTTTCATATATAATTCCTTTAAACAAAAATACCAGTCCTACTAATTAAAAGTAAAACAAATAATGTACAACATAATATAGTCAATAATATTGTGATAGCATTGTACAATGTCAGATGGTTCTAGACTTATCTTATGGTGATAACTTTTTTAGATATATAAATGTTGAATAACTATGGCATACACCTGAAACATAATACTGTTTGTTAGTTATAGCTCAATAAAAATCTTAAAAAAAAAAAAAGCATCTTTAAAAATATCCTTAAAAAAGTAAATCTTTAAGAAAAAAAGTAAAACAAATAATTGAATATAAAGTAGTCCACCTTATCTGTGGTTGGTTACTGTTTTCAGTTACCCGCAGTCAACTGCTGTCTGAAAATATTAAATAGAAAATTCCAGAAATAAACAACTTATTAACTTTTAAATTGTGTGCAGTTCTGAGAAGCACAATGAAATCTCTCACCATCCCACTTGGGATGTTAATCATCCCTTCGTGCAGCATATCCATGGTGTATATGCCATCTGCCAGTCACTTAGTAGCCATCCAGGTTATCAGATTATCAGAGGGGAGAGACCACATTCACATGTTTTATTACAGTATGTTGTTATAATTGTCTATTTTATTATCATTGTTGCATAAAATATACTTTAAATAGTCATGTAAAATTTAATTTCACATCTATATGGGAGTTTTACTTTGCATCATGGTCAGTAAAGGCAATTCAAGCTCAGTAAAGGAAAATGACAAAATGTCATCCCCAATATCCTTGGTTTACGTAGCACTGAATGCCATTAGATCACCATCCCCAGAGATCTACCTATGTGCCAGAACCCAGATTGTTCAAAAACGTGATACTAGCAGACACAGGTATTAAGATGGCAATCATGATGTTTTTCAACTTCTGGCTAGCTACTTCATGACAGTTCTAAATAGAACAAATTGGCAATAAGAATAAAGGTGATGCTTCAGAGTTGGAACTTAACCAAACTTACTAGAAATCTTCATTAGCATGCTAATTAAATCAAATCAGCACACTTTATTAAGAACAACAATCAGTTACAGAAATAAACGTCTCATTTCAAAACACCCCACATGCATTTTGGTTACATCCTAATAAAAAGTAACTACTCCATAAAATGCTGTCCATTATTCAGATACACTTTATGCAGGAAAATGGTCATGACTTTTCCCAGTTACAACCAAAGCACACTAAGAACTATTTATTTTGAGACGGAATCAAGGGAAAAAATACTTCGGTGGGGGCTATTTGATTCGTTTATAGGATCTCAAATACAGTTCACTCGCTTAAGGAAACTCATTAACACAGTCGTTGAAAGACAAATAGAAAACATTTAAGGTCAATTACGTTCCTTGGCCACTAAAGAGCTATATTTTCAATGCATTAAACGAATATATCTACTGGTATGTACATACTATATAGATACATATAAACAGATTCGGGTATAGCACTTAACACAGCTAGTGACTCTGAAACCTAATCTTTTAAAGCGTTATTCGTTTTAACTTAATTCAGAATGTACGTAGCAAGCTCCATGTAGAAGACCGTGGACTGCGACCTGAGAGAAGCTTCCACTCTTTAAGGAACTTGGAACAGTTTAGAGATAAACCGAAAAATCCACAAAGCAGTAATTTGTTGGCTCCAAGAAGTAACTACTACTCCTACCTGATGGGTAAAGTAAAAAGGAACACAAAGGCTCGTCATGAGTCGGCCTTTCTGAAAGAGACTGGCCCGAGCCCGTTCGGCGTGTTTTTTAAAACACAAGCCCAGAAACCTCTACAATTTTGAGGACTAGTGAAGGATAAAACCCTGTGGCAGGCACCGGGCGGAGAGTGGGGTGTCGTCCCGCACCGGGGTCGATGAAGGCAAGCGTGTGAGAGAAGCAAATGCTGGGTGCGGGGGCGCCAGCAGCGTCACTATAGCGATGAGACGCAGAGAGCGTCATCAGGGGGCTGGAAAAGGGGCTGTGGGCCACACAGAGCCAAACGGAAGGACACATGGCTCCGGACAACGCGAGCATGGGCCGGGGGGCGGGGAACCGGGAGGCTGCTTCCCTGAGGGCTCGCGGCGTGAGTGGGGGAGGGGACTGGTACTCACTTCAATAATCTTCTCCTTCTTTTTCTGCTCCGCCTTTTTGCTGCCCCCGGCCTGCGCCTGTTTCTTGGGGGGCATCGCGGAGACAGGTGGCACCGGCCAGACTTAAGCGCAGCTGGACACCGTCAGGGTATCTGTCCCTGCGGCAGGAAAAGGAGGAAGACGCGGGCCGCCGTCGCTGCCGCACCGCACGGAAAACTAGGCGCTCACTCACCGCTGAAACGCGGCCTTTACGACAGGTCGGTGCCGCATAGCATTGTGGGTAGTGAGGAACAGCGCCCGGAAACGTTGCTGCGCGTGCGCCTCTGCCGCGGAGTACCGCGAGCTGGCAGTGGCGGGATGTGGGAAAGTGACTTCACGTAACAGGTGATGTCGCTGACTTACCTGTGCCTTTCTAGGTTGCGGCAAGCCTGAAGATGAATGTGCGAGAGAGAGTTGTGTCCTCCCTCCGTGTTCTCTTTCGCTGGCCACTCTTTTGTCCGTTTTCGCCTCTGGAGGAGGCTTGTCTACCGGCTGGTTTAATGGTGCCCTGTACCATCCCTATCCTGGTGACCACCGAGTAGCCGCAGCAACTCAGAGCTGCTTGAAGGGCCAGGGTACCCAGTACCTACCTACCTTCTGCCCTAGTGGGACAGGGCCGGCCGGCGGGCAAGTGCGCGTGCTTCAGTTCCTGTGAAGGTTTATGAAGAAATTGAAAAGTTTCCTTTTTTTTTTGAAGAGCGCCAGGGATGGCCGCCCAGAGAAGGAGGCACTTGAACTTCTTTGACGTAGTATATTTACCAATTTTCAGATTTCCGGGAAGTGCCTAAATGATTACTGAAAGCCCCTTTATAGTGTGAGGTTAACCAAACCTAGTTTGACGGTGGGGATCATAGCTCAACAGCTTTTATTAAGTGTTTGATAAGTCCAGAAACTACTTGGCACATTACACGCATTATTTCGTTTAGTTATAGCGACGTTGAAGTAGGAGGTGTTAACTGTTCACATTTTATAGATGACACGCAGAAAGGAAGAAACGCCCAAGGTTATGTTAAAGGCTGAACCAGGGATTCCAAGGTCTAAATGCCTACCACTAACATTACAAAAGTCGATCCTGTTTGAAAAGGTATTTGAGGAATGAATGGGACCCACTAATATTTGTACAAGCCAAAATACTATCTTTTAAAAATGTACAGTACTTGGGTGTTACTTTTGTTCCATGATTATTGTTTAAACTGTTTCTGTTAGGAAGCATTGTGGAGCCAAGAATCATCTTTCAAGAGTTTTTAAATCTGTTTCATTAATTTGCATAAGGAGAAGGGTGTAAGACCCTTTAATTAGTACAATTGATTATTTGCTTAGTAACTTTTTACATAGGGTGCCAAAGAATTCCAAGTATGTATGTGTGTGTGTATATACATATATATGTATACATATCAATATATCTTTAAATCCATATCTGTACCTGTGTTCATATCTTTATCTGAACTTTACTTCATCTGGGCTCCTACCCCAGGTTGATGGACTCTCCTATCTTTTACTTACTTCCTTTTTAAGAAGCTTTTGTTGTTTTGTACTTGTTCTTGTCAGAGGACAGAGAGACTGAGCCAGGTGCCTCTTTCCTCAGTATTATAATCAGATTTTGGGGGAATCCTCTCCTTTACGATTTCCTGTAGGGGTGAAATGTTTTTGCCTTCACTTGCTCTTGTGAAGTGAAGTGCCCCCAAAGATACACTTTGGGCTTCTTCTTTTTAAAATTTTATTGGTGATCATGCTTATGAAACCGATGAATTGTAAATAACAACTTTGGGGAAATTACAAAGAATCTAGAATCTTGTAATAGTGACCCCAGGTTGATAGTTCTTAACTCCTTTCTACCTCTGACCTTTGCTTTTGCTTCTGGCCTGAAGTTGTGATATAAGTAGAGAAAAAAGATCCTTTCTTGCCTCAAGTGGAAAATACACATTTCTAAAAATAGTACCTGCTCTGATACTCCTCTCCCCTCAGTCATTTCTTCATAGATTAGCAAGTCTAACTCATTGAATTCAGTTTTCTGAAACGAGGTAATTGCTTGTTTGTGGTAATCAATAGCAAATGGAAGCAAGATTAGGAATTCTATACCCTCTACTCCTTTATAATTCAAACTAAGCTTCCACACAAAAAAATGTTTAAAGGTGTAGTGCAGGAGTTACAAATTCAGATGGCCCAGAAAGCAGAGATATAAACTTAGGTTTCAGGATGAGTGAATTACATTATACTCCCCATTTTAGGCCAACTTGTCCTATCACCAACCTCTACACACTGAGATAAATGTTTGATAAAAGAGCTCCAAAAAACAAAACAAAAACAATAAAAAGCCAAACCACCTTGATTGATTTGATAGGCTGTGGAATTACTGCCTTGGATTTAGTCCATTCCCATAACTACATCTTTAGAAAACATCAGAATATATTTCTTGGACCTGAGTCACTAGGCAATAGGAGATTTGGTACTGAAGTAGAAATTCTATTTTTGCTACTCAGAATCTAAAGGTCCTTCCTGACTGTAGTTAACAATACTGTATGGTATACTGGAAAGTTGCTAAAAGCAGATCTTAAAATTCTCTCTCTCTCTCTCTCTCTCTCTCTCACACACACACACACACACACACACACACACTCACACACACATACACACGCACAGTAACTATATGGTGGTGAATGTTTAACTTTATTGTAATCATTTTACAGTATATGTGTGTGTATATATATATATATATATATATGTCACATCACATTGTACATCTTTAATACAACATTGTATGTTAATTATATCTCAATAAAGCTGGGGGGAAAAAAGAAAAAAAGAGAGGGATCTAAGACTCAAAACCAAAAAAGAGGCCCTGCAGTGTGTGTAGGAAAAATTACCCATTATGTTAAAATTCCCATTTTAAAAGCTCAAGGAGCAAGTTTCTTTCTTTCATTTCACAGAACCAGATCCTAGATACACAAATTAGGGTTGGGCTGGCAGATTCTTCCTGCCATCTCTACCAATGCGTAAGGCTTTCAATCTCAAGGGAATGAGAAAACTCAGGAAGACTTCAGGAGTTCTTCAGCACGTTAGAAGAATACATGTATTACAAGTCCAGTGCAGTCCCTAGTTGCAGCATCTGCACTAGACTTTAATTATGTTGTTTGCTATTACCTTTTGCTGCTTTTGTTTTCCTTGCCTGATTTTCAAGGTTTCCTAAGATTCTGGATTTCCTAAGATTTCCAGGATTTCTTAGATTCTGTAAGCAATATTTCCAATAAATTATTCTTGTACGTTAGTTATGCTTGATTTTAGTTGTTTGCAACTAAGGACTCTGTTATTAGATGAATTGTGTCCCCTCCCCCCAAATTCATTTGTTTAAGCACTAATATCCAGTACCTCAGAATGTGACTATATTAGGAGATAGGGCCTTTAGAGAGGTGATTAAGTTAAAATGAAGCTGTTAGGGTGACCTCTAATGCAGTCTAACTGGTATCCTTGTAAGAAGAAATTTGTACACTCAAACAGACATTAGAGATACCTGTGCACAAAGGAAATACCACACGAGGACACAGCAAGACACAGCAAGAAAGTAGCCATATGCAAGCCAAGGAGAAAGGCCTCAGAAGAAACCCCCCCCGACCCTGTCCTTGATCTTAGACTTCTAGCCTCCAGAACTGTAAGAATATAAATTTCTATTGTGTTGATGTAAGAACATTTAAACCTGGAGAGAATTTTTATAAAAATTAATTTGAGTCAAGTAGAGGATATGCCTAGAAGTAAAATCTCAACAGACTGAGAAAAATGCTTCTCAGAATGGCTGTTTGCAGCTTCTTCTATGCTTTTGGAATTAAGGAGATTATAATAAAGTGGGATAAAGCCAGGTGGGGATTGGAATACAGGGTATTTAACAAGATTATGTGCTCTCTTGAGGGTGGTTTTTATTATGAGGGGTCTGAAAAGAGGCATTTCAAAGGTGTGTTAATCTAGGTGCACAAAAACAATAGACAGGTTTTGCTTAAGGCAAAAATAAACCTTTTACTAAAAAAGTTACAGGCCTGAGGTGTTACTGCCCACCATGATCTGTCCAGTTAAGAATTTGTGATCAGATCCCCCTGTGAGGTTACTTGCCATAGAACCCTGTTTTCATCCACAATTATTTAAGTTAGTTGGTAATATTGTTATGGCAGCCCCTGAAAACTAACACAGAGCCTGACTGATAAAGGACCAAACTACACTGTGGGTGTTTCTATTATGGTAAGCAGAGGCAAGACTACTAGTTTATCTAAATAAATTCTTGTTACAAAAACAAGATTAATCTGTCAATGTAAGTTGCTGATCCATTTTATGGGTTGAGGCAGCATACACTAGAAAGTATTTTGATTTAAATATTGAATGCTTCAAAATGCTTCTGACATGTAGGCAGTTTCCTTTAAAATTTTATCATTTTTTTCTCTCCAAAATCATAAACTTACAAAAGATTTGCCGGTGTTTCAATAGAGCATGTAAAATCTCTTGTAACTTGTCAGTTTGAGTTTCAATTCTGTAATCCTTCACTGACATAAAATTTTCTTAAATGGGTGACTTATATGGGTGACTTATCTGTTTCTATTTGAAATATTGCTTGGTGCTATTATGATAATAGTTATTATGGCATTTGTCAGAAAATCAAGATGTACAATTTCCAAATATTTTTTGCTTCATTGAAGATAAAATGATTTTCCATGATTCCCATCAATCATGTCATATCCCTAGTAATAGCTTTGAATTCAATACAAAGGATTCCATGCTTTCTTCAACCCAATAATGTCTGCTTTTTATATTATGTTATTTCAGTTTATATTCCCCGTTTTAGGCAAACTTGTCTTATCCCCCACCTCCACACCCCACCTACCACTTCTACTGACTTGGAGCTTTTCATAAATAGTCTACATATATAACCCCAAACAAAAACTAGTCTTCCTTCTATCTAGATACCATGAATAGAAACTTTGGTGAATTATCTTTGATTTCTCCTCCAACCTCCAAATCCAATCAAATCCTAATGACTCCACCTCTTAAGTTTCTTTCAAATTATGCCCTTCCTACCTCACTACTTCATTTTAGTGACACATCTCTTGCTTGGGTTATTGTAAGAACCTCTTGTTCTCAGTTTCAAGCTTTCTCCCTCACACTTGTCTTTTTAAAATTAGTAGGTTGCTAGCATTTATTTAGTTAGCGGATCATCAAACAAAGGAGCAAGGAAGAAACAAGCAGAAATGGATAAAACATTTCATGTGACTAAAACATGTTTTATATACATTCCAAATAATGTGGGACTATTTATGTAAAATACAGTCTTAAATCAAGTTAAAAGCTTAATTTTGCTGTTATGAAGGCTAATTTCATATTTCTTTTCTATGATAGTTTAAAAGATCAGATTTTGGAATCAGAAATATGTGAGTTAAAAATCATTGCTTCTACTTTTGTAAATGACTTTAGGCAAATTGTGAATACCTCTACCCTTATAGGTAAAAGAGAAATAATTAATACTGTTTGTAGCTCATAGGGAAGAATGAAATGATATAATGCATATAAATCACTCAGAGTGGCACATGGTAAGCATATGATTAGTTTATATTACTATATAATCCAGGTTGTACTGTAGAGAAGTAAAGAACTCAGTGTTGACTCAATAATTTCTAAAGAAACACTCCAAGAAATATTAAGAATGTAAAATCAGGAGATTGGGTGACCAGATAAGGGAGCTGAGGGGGAAAAAGTCAGAAAGTAGGAGAGGACTTTCAGGTGTTAAGCAAGGGTAAGTGATCAGTGATGCTGCTATGTAGGTCACACTGGCAATGTATGATGTGTGGGCAGGGAAGGAAGTAATAGATCCAGTCTGGGCTGTTGAATTTAGGGTGCTAGCGGGACATCCATGTGGAGAAATTCAATGGCATGTGGATATTTGACTTGGAAATTAAGGACAGACTTTGGAACATATGGTGTCAATGAGAATGGACAACTTTGAGGATGCTTATGAAAAGCAATATATATATATATATATATATATATATATGAATGTGGGGAACATTTAAAAGACAAATACAGAAAAAGCAGCTTAGGGAGAAAAGTGAGACGAGACAACTGTGATGGACACGGGGAAGAAAAAACCTTTCTGGTAGAGTAATTTCCACTGGAGTTGGCTTAAAAATGTGGCTACTCATTCAGAGTGATTATATTTACTGTATTTAAGGTATGGTTGCCCTTGTTCCCTCTTTGGGATATATTCTCTCAGACGTCTACATAGCTGGCTCATTATTTTCCCAGAGGTCTCAAATGCCAATCCCTCCAAATGGCTATCCCTGGCTATAATGATATCTAAAGGGCTTTCATCGCCCACTCTGAGTCAACTTGTCTCATTAGTCTCTTCATTAATAGCATTTATCACAATTTGTAATTACTTTGTGTTTTTTTTATTTCCTAATTGGGCGTCTCTTGCCCCAGAATATAAGCTTCATGGGAGTAGGGATTCTGACTCTCTTGAATACCTAGCATTAATACCTAGCACCTAGCACAACCTGTCTCTTAGAAAAAACTCAATAAATGTGTTTTTAAACATGTATGATGGCTGAGAACTAAGTTGAAAGCTGAGAGTTCTTTCCCATTTACTCTGTAAGAGTAGATTTAGTTTTGATATTTTGGTATTTATGTTTTGAAGATGAATTTAATAAAAATCTTTGTGCCAAGGTGCTGTGAGCACCCAGATCCATCTGGGGAATTTTCCAGTAATGGGTATGTGCTATATGTCACTAAATGCCATGATTCCACAATAAAAAGACAAAATTAATAGAGTAGACTCTGAGGATAAATGTCTTTAATTAGGTGTACGGACACATTTGTGGGCTTCTTTTCTTCCAGTTCTGATGACACCTCAGCTACTTATTTAGGAATGTGGGTTTGTAATGGTGTGTTGGCGTTTCAGTGAATGGGAAATGAGCAGTATGGAGAAGGGTATAAATGTTGGTAAAATATTTACTTGTGCTCTGGGCTTGAAATGACACTTTGTCATCTTCAGTGATGCATGTTTGCAACATAAAATTAGAAAAGATTCCAAAAATTCTGCAAGAGGCAGGCAAGTCTCTTCCTGCAATAGGTTCTTCTGGAATTCCTGGAGGGGACAAGTAGTGTCACTAGCAGTCATATTTTCTAAAATAAAAAAGTGAGAAACATAGTCTGACAAATTTATTCATGTTCTTATGAGGACATTTAGACAGAACATTTGAAATTGAAACAGTCCTAAAAACATCTACGACTTATAGGTGACAAATACATGCCCTCAGTAAATGCAAGACAATGTGGAACCATAGTAGATAGAAGTGACTTTTATCTCGGGAAGTCAGCGACAGGGACTTAAAGGAAGTGCTGTTTGAACTTGGAATATATAGGAGTTTACCAAACAGGGTAATGAGGAGTGTAGTGGATATTCTAGGCAGAGAAATAGCATGTGCAAATATATGACTGTGTGAAAGTACATGACATTTTGGGGGAATAACAATACTTTGGTGAAGATGTGTTGAGACAGTGACAAGAGATGAAGCTAAAAACAGGATCAGATTTTAAAGGGCTTTATATATCATTTTAAAGGACTCAGGATTTAAACTGAAGTTATTAGTGAACCATTCAAGGTTTTTATAGAGATATATGATTCAGATATATGTTTTAGTCAAGATACATCTGACAAAAGATAAATTAGAAAGAGTAGAGACTAGATCTAGAGATCAATTATGAGGCTACCGCAGTAGTCTTAGAGAGAAATGATGACAACCTGTAAAAAGATAGTGATGATGGAAAGAGGAAATAAATTGAGAATTATTTAGGAGGTATAAGCAATAAGGATAAATCTATGTCAAAGGATACGAGAGGTGAAGAAGAGAGGTAGGAATTGAATATGATTTTATGTTTTCTATCTTGGGCAACTGTGTTGAAGATACAGAAGAAAGATTTAATCGGGAGCAAGGAAAGAGGAAAACAGGAATTTGATTTTGAGTAGGCTGAGTTGGCTTTCTAGGTGATGTATGACAGGCAGTTTAAAATACAAATGTGGGTTTTGGAAGAGAGGTGAGGACTAGAATAATGAATTTCAATAATTTGAAATTCAATATAGATGATTATATTCAACAATGTAGATGGCACTAGGAACTATGGGAGTAGTTGAGATCACCCAGGGAGAGTGAATAAAGTGAGATGGTAAGAGGACTGGGGTAGGACCCCCTAAGTAATGGTAACATTCAAGGAATGAAATATAGAAATCTGTGGTAATACACAAATATGTCTACAAATTACCTGATGCTCTTCAAGAAGGAAAGCCTAATTCCTCTCTTCTTGAGTGTTGGGCTGAACTTAGTGGCTTACTTCCAACAAACAGAATTAAAGTTAAAGTAGCAGTGAAGAATTTCAGAGACTAGGGAATAAGATGTATCACAGCTTTTCCATCTGTCTCTACTTGATCTGGGGGAAGTTATCTGCCATGTGAAAACACTCAGACTGACTACGAAGAGACCCATGTAGTGAGGAACTGAGGCTTCTAGCAAACAGCCGGTGAGGAACTGAGACATTTGTAAGAAGGTAGAGAGGAACTGAGGCCTTCTGCCAACAGCCATGTGGGGGAACGATCATGGAAGGGGATGGGGATACTCCTGCCCCATTCTAGAATTTAGATGACTGTAGCTCCAGGCAATGTCTAGGTCGCAACCTCATCAGAGACCCTGAGCCAGAGCACCTCTGTCCTCCAACCCCAAGCTACTCCTGAATTTCTGACCAACAGATATTTTGACATAATCTTTGTTGTTTCGAGACACTAAATTTTAGAGTAATTTGTTACACAGTAATAGAAAACTAATACAAAGATATTTTAAAGACAAGGAGTTAGAGAGGTAGAAGGGAAACAAGGAGAGTAATGTTGAAAAAAATCAGAGTTTTTAGGAGGAGCAATTGTGTCAGATGCTATAGATAATAGTACTATAATTGAAAAAGGCCATTGGTTCTGCTTAGGAGGGCAACTGGTGATCTAAATGAGATCAATCTTATTAGAGCTGATAGCAACAAAAGCTACATTATCATGTTTACAAAAATTTTTAAAAAAAAGTTAAAAAAAGTCAAATAGTGGGAATAGTAAATGTAAGTGACTCTGATAGTAAAAGAAGTGAAAGAAGATTGAGGGAATGACAAAAATAAGGAAAGTTATGTTCAAGATACTGGGAAAGCTTGAATGTGTTTCTAGCTTCAGAGATCAAAGATAGCCTAGATGCAGAAATTATAAGTGAGTTAATGAAGCAAAATCAAGGAGGGTGAATAAGATTCAATAAAGAACATAGGAAGAGATTCTTTGGGAAAGTGGAGAAAGTCTCTATGAAATAAGAGGAAGTGAAATATGAGTGGACACAAATAATACAGGACACAAATATTTGGAGGTAGACATAAGAACAGGTGAATTTCAGTTTTTCTTTTCCACTGTTTTTTTTTTTTTTTTTTGAAGTGGTCATTGGCTAAAAGGAAGGGGAGAGCAGAGTAGATAAGCAGATAACGTATGAACTCACTGGGAAGCATTCTGTGCCCATTCCAAATTAGTCTTTCCCTTCTTAATCTATCCCTTTTTCCGCAATTCACCTTTTTTCTCCAGCTTATTTATCTCAGTCCTGCTGGAGAAAATCATGTTAATTAGTCTTTTTGATGTGTTTAAAATTAATTCTTACCTTTGTGTTTTTGCAGGGAAAGGATTTTTTTTTTTTAAAGAGGAATATTCTTTTAGAGGAAGAAAATGTCAGTTGCTTTGAGGCCTACAGAGCAGAGTGGAAGAAGTAACATGTTGATTCACTATCAGTTGTCTTATGCTGTAGCCCAATTGTCTGTGCAGCTTTCTGACTCCTACTAGATTCATAGTTTATTTTCTAACTTACCTGTAGGTTGTTTTTTGTTGTTGTTGTTTTATTTTTTTTAAACCAACTACAAAAACACAAGTAAATTGGAGGGAGGATTGGAATATATTCATTCAAATGTCAGGTGCAAACAAAACTCACAGATATACAGAGAAAATGGTAGCTCAGTAAATGGCCTCCTTTTTGTATTATGAGGCAAAGGTAGCACACACAGCTCTGAAGAAGCCATTGTGTAAAAGACAGCAAAGAAAATGCAGCAAACCTTATTTCATGTCTTTGATCAAGTTAATTTCCTAAGGAAATGCAACATATCCTTTAAATGGAATAAATTTCATATTAAGAAATCAGGGAAATTTTCCTGACATTGCCATGTGAATCCAATATATAATTTAAGTTTCATTTCCGTATGTCAAGACTAAAAGTCAAAAATAACTTTTTCGGTCAGTTAAACAGAAAGTAGGTTTTTTATAAATTGCTATAATCTGAAAATTACACTTAGTGACTGTGGTCTGATAGCCTTGCATGGATAGCTAGAAGAATTGTATAGTGGTTTAAACATTTCCAGAGTAACATATGTTACCTAATATGAGCTCACAAAAAAATCTGGTTTTAAATAAAGATAAAGTTATAATTTCCAGTTTTCAAATGAAAAAATTTAGGCTTATATAACATATGTTAGTTGTCTAGAGTCACTTATTAACTAGAAGAACCAGAAACCCTCTTTCTACTTCAAGCCCAGGCTTTAAGTAATTAGGTAGTACAGATTTTACTGCTGTTTGGTTTTAGTTAGTTCAACCAATATTAACTAAGTGTCTTTTTTGGCACTGTGCTTTTATCTTGATGACATTGTGTTTTTAAAAAGTGATTATATTTGCTCAAATTTTCATTTTGTGGTTTTAAATTAACTTGGGGAATTATGTATGTCTCTGTTCATAAAGTTTAGTTTTTTACAAAACCCTTGTTTTTGTGTATTGAATTAACTTGGCAGTCAATTTTTCTGATTTGAGATATTAAATTCCTTAATACTGAAAAAAATGATCACTTTTACTATGTAGAAACTGTGATGCACCATTTTACCAAAGGGGTTGAAGAGTATTTTTCCTTTTTATTTGTATGGTCAAAATCTTTATTACATAAACAATTCCTAAAATTATTACCCCTTTCAGTAAGCTTTTTACAATTACCTGACTTTTTTTGTCCACGCTCATCTCTGAAAAGCACTTTAAGACTACATATGCAGTCATCTTATCAATTAAACATTGTCTTTCCTTACTTTACCTCCATGGATCTTGAGTCTTGCGTCTTTGCTTTTTCTCCATACGCTTTTTTTTTTTCCCTGAAAAGATCCTATTCTCTCTTATACTTTTATCTAACTGGCTTGAAAATAATTACATGCAGACTTCTTGGTTTGGTTTTTGGAAGCAGCAGCTTCACCTGAATCAGTGCCATGTACCAGTCTTAATGTGCACAAGCTTTATGATCTAGCTCAAATGGCAGTTACTCAGTGAAGCCTTCTCAAACCGTTATTTATTTATTATAGTGCCATATGATTTGTTTTGTATCTCCATTATAGATATTGTATACTATCTATTTACCTAGTTATGTCCCTCACCGGATCCATTTCTCAAGGGTAGGGCCTATCATGTCAATAGTCACAAATGCTTCTTCTTCTCTCCTCAGTACGGTGATGGGCACAAAAACGTTCAATAAATATTCACTGAATAAATAAATGAGCGTTGAACAGCTCTTCCCTTCTGTATTAGTTCTCAATGGCAGCATAATGAATTATCCCAAAGCTCACAGTGGCTTAACACAACAAGCATCTATCATCTCACACTTTCTGTTAGTCAGAAGTCTAGGCTTGGCTTACTGGGTACTCGGGTGCAGTCAAGGGGTTGCCAGGGCTGTAATCTTACTTGAAGGCTCGACTAGGGAGGGATCTACTTCCAAGCTCACTGAAGTAGTTGTTGACAGGATTCATATCCTTGCGGGCTGTTCAATTGAGTGCCTGAGTTTCTCACAGACTGTGGGGTAGAAACCTCTCTCAGATCCTTACAAGGTGGGCCTCTGCACTGGACAGCCACAGAATGAAAGCCGGTTTCTACCAGAATAAGGAAGTGAGAGAGGAAGAAAGGACAAGCAAGTTGGATGCCAAAGACTTGTTTGTAAACTAATCTCAGAAGTGATAGCCTGCCATTTTTTGCTGGAACTATGGGTCAAGACTATGCTATGTATTTCAGGAATTCAAGGCAGCAAAATGAAAGGTCTCTGATGCCAGAAAAACTTCTGAAACGTTAGGAGTTCTGTTTAGAGATCCCAGCTTCGGTATGAGCTCATTAGGATTGAATAACATGGGTTTGAACTGTGTGGGTCCACTTATACTAAGATTGTTTTTCAATAGATAACAGTAAATGTATTTTTTTCTTCCTTATGATTTTCTTAATAACATTTTCTTTTATCTAGTTGACTTTATTGTGAGTATACAGTATGTAATACATATAACATACAAAACATGATGTTAATAGACCGCTTACATCATCTGTAAGGTTTCCGGTCAACAGTAGGCTACAAGGAGTTAAGTTTTGGGAGAGTCAAAAGTTACATGTGGATTTTCAAGTGTTTGTGTGTGTGGGGGAGGCAGTGGTGGGCATCTCTTCCCCCCTGCATTGTTCAAATTCAACTGTATTCTCCTGGTGAAGCAATCGCTCAGTGCAGCACGCGTTGAAGGGGAGGGGATTACATAAGGGCATGGATACCAGGACAGGGATTCTGGGCTCATTGTGGATCATTTTAGAAAGTACCTACCACACAATCTGTATTGATTAAGAAATAATTTCAAAGACTAATGTGTGAAATGACTCTCATTCCCTCTACTAAATAAGCATTTATTTTTGTTTTTACACATTAATTAAGATTAAAAAATGCTAAAAAAAGAATTCTTATATACAAGAAAATACACTATTATATTTGGAGTGAAGTTAGGAGTAAAACTTACATGAGTTAATTGGTATTACAAAGGGATATAAAATAGATTATTTATGGTGCCTTCTTCCTATGGCACTATAGGAAGTCCTACTGTTCTTCACAATAAGGCAAAAATAAAAGTTTAATCAGTAAGAATGAATGTGCTTCCAAAATAAGAGTTAACTTTGGATTTGAAGGATTCTATTAATTTGGCTTTAGGAACCCAAGTCAGGATTATATCTAAGTATTGGGGTGTACTTTAGTTTAAAACGAATGCTTCTTAAGTTGTTGACAAATAGACAGCAATTGCCAATAAACTTGGCTGAGATAGGCTTGAACAATAGCTAAGCTCATAGAGAGATAATAACTAAGATAAACATAGGGGTCACAAATTGTTCACTGTAAAAAAATGCTTTCTATATTATATAATTATCAAAATAAATGTCACCAGTAATGAAAAGTGAAGCTAACCAAAACACCTCAAGTGTACTACTCATGACTTCCAGTGTGGAAAACCTGAACATAGCTTTAATTTTTTTTTCTTAAGAACTATATCCTTTTTTTTTTTTCACCTCTTCTCACTTTTTTCTTCTATAATTTACAACATCAACTTTACCTACAGTGAAGTCACATCTTTAGCAGTTTCTTAAATACTTGTCAAAGAAGTTCTGGCTTTGAGGTCTTAGGAAATGACAGTGGTTTAGTCACTGTGGGAGTTGGAGGGGCAGGAGACAGAAACAGTTGGAACCTCATGCCTAGTCTTCCCTCCCTCTCCCTCTTCCCCATTGGTTCAGCCAGCTGAAACATCAGCTAACTGCAGAGGGATAGGAAGTTTACTATTAGTGTAATTCAAGTTTGGTTTGAATGTTTTAAGTTAGTGTATTTTCTTGCCATTCTAAGATTAGATATGCCATGTCGAATAAGGCATGGCCCCTGTTTTTAGTATAATGGTGGATATAGATGTGAAGTAGTTACTATATGACATGGCAAATTCTGCAACAAGTCTGCAAAGTGTTCTGAAATTATAGGGCTAAGAACAACGAACTCTTTCTTAGAGTGACCAGGAATGTAATATGATATAAAAGTAGGTCTTATTGCATTTTGAAAATGTGTTGACATAGTAAAAAGTAAATTAAGAAACAAAGACTTCTTCCAAAAATCAGAAGCGAAAATTTAAGGATAGTGAGAAAACAGACCCATTGGCCTAATACCAGGAGGTGTTAGGGAGACATAACAAGAATAGGTTATAACAGGATAGGTCGCTCCCGTATTATAATAATATGCAAATAGCAGAAAGTAAGGCCTGGGTCTAATACTACAATTCTAAGGAAAGTGGTCAAGAGAGGAAACAAAGGGAGAAGGAGTTTTTATTTTTTGTGTATGTGTATCCAAGCCTGTGTACCGGAGAACTTTTTTACAAACTCAAAGCTTCACTCACTGACTCTGATGAAATCAGTGTAGATTATAAATCACAAAATTGCCACACAGTGTTGCCACACTTGTTCTCCTAGTTGGCCTCTCTGAATAAAAGAAACCTTTAAGCAAAAGCAAAAGCCATCCAGTAAGTCAACAGAAGGTAATGGGAAATGTTCACAAGAGGTGACATTTTCCAGGCATGCAAGCAATAGAATATTATTTCAAGAAAAGCAAAGTGTATCTGCAAAGGTTCAAGAGCATAGATACCGTGTTTCCCCAAAAATAAGACCTAGCCAGACCATCAGCTCTAATGCGTCTTTTGGAGCTAAAATTAATATAAGACCTAGTATTACATTACATTACATTACATTACATGATATTATAAGACCCGGACTTATAGTATAAAATAAGACCGGGTCTTATATTAATTTTTGCTCCAAAAGACACATTAGAACTGATGGTCCAGCTAGGTCTTATTTTTGGGGAAACATGGTAACTCATGATGAGTTTGATGAATGACAGCCACCATTTTCGGAATCACTGGTAAGGGCAGGACACATCTCTTTGTGTGCCACTATTCTTTGAGCTAATCAACTTGAGGAACTATGGATCAAGACTATGCTATATATTTCAGGAATTCAAGGCAGCAGAGTGAAAGGTCTCTGATGCCAGATAAACTTTTAAATCATTAGGAGTTCTGTTTAGAGGTCCCAGTTTCGGTATGAGCTCATTAGGATTGGATTCACAATTCTCCCTGAACTCTGTATTTCCCTTCACTAACACCCATTTTCTTCACCATTAGAAGTCCAGGGACCTGAAGTGCTAAACAGCACAAAATGAAGAAAAAAGAATGTATCATTACTTTAAATTTTAAAAAGTTCTGTGCTGGGGCTATGATTTACATCGTAGCACAGGTCTAGTGAGAGGTTTCTATCAGGCTTTATAGAATTTCCTTGTATTTCTGTTTCCATTGTGTATGCTATGATAAAGTGCACGCTACAATAAAGTTATAAACTATATGCCATAATATGATTTTCACTGTTGATTTTGATTTCTTATGATGAATATGTCTTAGGTGAAAAAAGAAAAAACACCTTACAAGCAGTAGTATTATAACACAAAATGTAAAGTTTAAAAAAATGGCTTGAAGGCATATTGTATTAGTTTTCTATTGTTATATAATAAATTATTACAAACTTTGTAGTATAACACAACAATATTTACTATCTTGCAGTTTCCGTGGGCCAGGAGACCAGGCACAGCTTAGCTAGGTCTTCTATCTCAGGGTCTCAGAAGACTGCAATGAAACTGTCAGACAGAGCTGTATCTCAGACAGATGAGTATCTGAGGTTGGGTCCTCTTCCAGGCCCACTGGTTGTTGGCTGAATCTGAGTTCTCCTAGCTGAAGATCTGAGGCCTTAGCCATTCTGTGCTACATGGCTCTCTCCATATCATGGCAGTTTGCTTCTAAGCCAACAGGGTACTTTCTACTGCTGATTTGCA
Source organism: Rhinolophus sinicus (assembly GCF_036562045.2). NCBI lineage: Eukaryota > Metazoa > Chordata > Mammalia > Chiroptera > Rhinolophidae > Rhinolophus > Rhinolophus sinicus. The sequence continues at coordinate 168,481,335 of NC_133751.1, read as the reverse complement.
TCCCTTAAGGGCTCCTCTAATTAGGGCCATCTTTATCCAGAATATCTTCCTTTTGAGAAACTAACATCAAATAATTAAGGACCTTAATTACATGTGCAAAACCCCTTCATTTTTGCCATACAGTGTACTCTAATGAAGGAAACGATATAGCATCATATTTGAAAGTCCTGCTCACACTCAAGGGTGGGGACTTATACAAGAATGTGGATCATTGGCAGTCATCTTAAAATTCTGCCTACCACATATAGTAATCTTAAGTTACAAATATTCTTCCTATTTTCACAAATGAGCTGAGAAATTTTATACCTTTATAATATCTGAGGCTTAGATGCTATCACAGAACTATCTAATAGAAATACAATCCAAGCCACATGTGTAACTTAAAATTTTTTAGCAGCCACGTAAGAAGTAGATAGAAACAAGTGACATTCAATTTAATAACATATTTAACCAGGATATTATCATTTGAACATGTAATCGATATGGAACATGATTAGTGAGATGTAATGCATTTCTTTTTCATAGTAACTATTTGAACACCCCATCTCAATTTGGGTTAGTCAATTGCAGGTGCTCAATAGCCACAGATGGCTAGTGGCTGCTGTATTGGAAGCGTATGGCTGTTACTTGCATTTTCAAATAATGTCCACCGGGTGTCACAATGAGCTTACAACTCTAAGCCAGAGGCAGGAACCAATTTGTCTGTCTTAGTTAACCATTGTTGGGATTCTATTTGTATTCACCTATGTTTTACTTCTCATGTATTTGGACTTCTACTTGAGGTTTTTGCCTACATAATTAAGACATCAAATGATATGAACTTTAGTACTTAAACAAATGAGTTTGAATTCAAAATGATTCTACATCAGACCCACCATTCCTTAATTTTTCTGTATTCTTATCCTAGGTGATCTTCTTGGTGAGAGCAAATAATTATGAATTGCATACACATGCAATACTTAACAATATAATAGAAATTACTTTAAAGTTAGATAATTTCAAATATGCAAGCAATTTTTGCAAACTCAGAAGCCAGTAAGTGGTATTCTTTTCACCTTCTCAAATTGTTTAATAGAATACATTAAATGCAGAAAACCAAAGTTTTAACAAAAAATGAAAAAATGTTTTCTTTTTTTAATTTTATTGGGGAATATTGGGGAACAGTGTGTTTCTCCAGGGCCCATCAGCTCCAAGTCGTTGTCTTTCAATCTAGTTGTGGAGGGCACAGCTCAGCTCCAAGTCCAGTTGCTGTTTTCAATCTTTAGTTGCAGGGGGCACAGCCCACCATCCCATGCAGGAATTGAACTGGCAACCTTGTTGTTGAGAACTTGCGCTCTAAGCAACTAATCCATGCGGCCGCCCTGAAAAAATGTTCTTTTATTTTCATACCAGTATTACAATTTACTAATTGCCGATAAAAAGTTCTACTTTGCACATACACAGTGAACCCAGCGGAATTATACTGTTTGAGCTTATTAACACGTATTACTTTGAAAAGTAGAATTGCTTAAGAATTTTCATTTAGTTATTTGCAGGTTGTTATAGCATTCCTTTTTAAATGAGAAACTGTTTTTGTTGTAATATTCTGTTGTTTTGATTTTTTAATTTTTATAGGCCTGTACTTTAAATGTCTAGGTAAACATCTCAAACACTTTCTCCTTTAAGAAACTCATTAATTTATAAAATATTAAAAAATATATAAACAAATGCCATACAGAAGAAATCGTGAGTGGTGAGAAGATTGAAATGTGAGTTTTCATCACTAACTTTTATAAAAAGAATATAGTTTCCCTGTACTGTAGTTTTATACCAATAATTAGCCTTCTCTTTGTCCTATTAGTTTCAATTATATTATGTCCATAAAATATAAGTAAACATGATTCTAATTATTATTATATATTACATATTATACAAAAAAAATTATCTCTTGAGGATTCACATTATCAACTAGCTTCAGAAGCGTTGGCATTGTATTAACTCCTTTATTAAGGAGAGACGTGACTAGCGGTGTAGCCATAATTATATTAGAAGATGGAAGAATCACAAAGTGGAAGTGTGCAAGTACTATTTTAAATAAAAACATAAAGTTTAAAGTTAGAATAATGTAAACTATTTTTTTTGTCCCTTTTTGGATAAACTTCTTTTTTAACACATCTAGGACAATTTACCCATATACAAAAATGCTTTATAAGCAAGCTTTTTAGTGAAACAATCAAGTACATGCAAATAATATTACAACTTTCTTATTTCTTTCTTTAAGATATTATAGCAATATTAAGGACTGAAGGCCTAATTTGTGTTTTTTGAAAGCACAATGCTCAGACAGTCCAAGAGATGGCAGCCAACACCTTTTGTAAAATAAATGAATTATATGGATATATTACATGGTAATTTTCACATGATTTCTTTATTTTAATAACATCAGCACTGAAGCAATCATTACAAGGATAAAAACTACTGAAATTCTAAATGTGGATATCTTATTGTGTAAGTGTGCTTTAAAGAGATTCTTCAGAGTATTTTACAAGGCAAACTGAATAGGTTTCTCTTTCTCCCTTTTCCCCCCTGCTTCAGAGAGTGATTTCTGCCAGAATATTAACCTAGAATTACCTATATAGCAGTAGAATTAAAGAATAGAATGTAATATTAATGAATATTTCAGATGTACTAAAAATTAAACATGTAAAATAGTAATAATATCATCTAGAAAGTATGTCAGAACTGATAGTTGAGGTTGTTGTTTTTTTAATGACATATTTAATATTAAATTCGTAATTATGTCAGGTGGGAGAGATTCTTCATAAAGCAAGAAGAGAGGACCAATACAATTAAGACTGCTTAAGTATTTGTTTAAAGGAGCTATTTTAAACTGTATATATTACTTTGTGTAACATTAAGCAGTTTTTGTTATGGGATTCTACAGAGTAAGGAAAGGCATTACCTTGGTTTTGGTCATTAATCAATTACAGCTATGGATCTAGGAAACAACTTCCCTGAGTTTCAAAATTCAAATAAGAAACCCTTGATATCAGTGGTTTTTTTTTTTAAATATTGCCCAACAAATTACCACAAATTTAGTGGCTTAAAAAGCAATACCCGTTTATTAGCTCACAGTTCTGTGGGTCAAAAGTCTGGGCATAGCTCAAATCAGTTCTCAGTCCAAGGTGTTAGCTGTGTTCTCATCTGGAGCTCACATGGTTGTGGCAAGATTCAGTTCTTTGTGGTTGTTTGACTGAGATCCCCCTTTCCTCGCTGATAGTCACCGAGGGTCTGCTCTCAACTCTGAAAGGCCACTGAAATTTCTTGCTCTGTACTCAAAGCCAGCGGTAGAGAATCTCCCTCACACAAATTCCTCTAATGCTTTGAATCTCTTTTGCCCGGAAGAACCTGGTTCCTTTTTAGCGATTACCTGATTAGGCCAGACTCACTGAGGGTAATTTATTTATCATCATGTCAACTGACTTGGGACCTTAATTATATCTACAAAATGCCTTCCCACTAATACCTAGATTACTGTTTGATGAAACAATTGAGAGAAGGGATGTGTGTACACCAGGGGCTGGGAATCTTAATGGCCATTTTAGAATTTTGCTGACGAGAATGGACAGTATTTATTGTGCTTAGAAACACCATCTTACCTAGAAAATACATAGAACTTTTCACTTTTGAGTGCTTAATTCAGTTAGCGAGGGTCTTTGATTTATTAGGTGCCAAATGCACCACTTATTTCTTAAGTAAATTTATTTACACAAATAACTCATCAAAGAAAAGACTGATAGCAAAGTTGTGGGAACAACCCATAGAAATTACTTACTGAATAGGAAAGCTGAGGCTTTGAGATCCTGTATCTTCCAAATAACCAGCTTTATTTTTTGGTAACACTTCCAATCTATTGGGAATCTATTTAAAAAACAAACAAAAATTTTCCCCAGTACTTCTGTTCCGTGGCCAGATTTGGGAAAAATTGTCCCAGAGAAACTACCTTGTTCAAGGACCCGTTCTTAGAGGCACAGCCACACCTAAAACTTTGCTTTCTAGATGTTCATGTCTAATTCTTCTCACACTGCCTTCCATGCCTGATCTCCCATCAGTGGAGCCAGATAAGGGAAACACAAAGTCCAACCCTTGAAAAATTGCTATAAACAGATACTGCAGGGCTAGTAAACTGGCTTCGGTGTATTTTAACTGGAGACGTTCTGAACTAGGCCTCTGTATCCGCTATCAATTACCGCAATAACGCTGTGAAATAAGTAATCACAAAACCTCGGTGACAGAAAAATCCACTTTATTTTTACTCATGAATTTGTAGGTAGGCTGGTCTGGTCTGCTGATCAGGGCTTGGCTTGACTGATATCACTGGGCTCATCATGATCCTGTGGCCAGTGGGGTGTCCACTGGGGACTAGTTGGCTTAACCGTGGCCTTATCTGGGATGACTCAGCTCAGTTTCTCATGGTCTCTCATCCTAGTCAAGGCTTATTCTCATGGTGATGGCAGGATTCCAAGAGATAGTGGACATGCACAAGAACTCTTGGATCTTAGGCTTGAAACTGGCATGTTATCACTTCTGTCACCTGTTAATTGGCCAAGGCTTTAAAGGTTGGGGAAAATAAACTTCATTTCTTAGTGAGAACTGTAAAGTCATGTTGAAAAGTGTGTGGATACTCTTTGTAATCAATCTATCACAAATGGCATAGCCTATATTTACTATCATTTTGGTTCCTAAAAGACAAACACTATGGGAAACAGTGTGGAGGGTCCTCAAAAAATTAAAAATGTGATCCAGCAACCCCACTACTGAATATATATCCAAAGTACACACAATCACTATGTTGAAGAGATATCTATATTCCTATGTTCATTGCAGCATTATTTGATATATATATATATATATATATATATGTGTATCCGTTTGATATATATATATTATTCCATTTGCTATATATATCATATATATATATATATATATATATAATTAAGCCTTAAAATAGAAGAAAATTTTGCCATTTGTGATGTTGTAGATGAAATTGGAGGGCAATGTGCTAAGTGATACAAACCATATACAGAAAGATGAATTATGTGTGGTATCACTTACATGAGGAATATATAGTCAAACTCACAGAAATAGAGAATAGGATGGTGATTGCTAGGGCCTGAGGGATGGGGAAATAGGGAGAGGCTATTAAAAAAGCATGAACTTTATAACTGAAAAATTTGCTAAGAGAGTGGAACTTAAGTGTTCTCACGTACACAAAAAATAGGTAAATATGTGAGGTGATTAATATGTTAACTAACTCAATGGTGGGAATCCTTTCACAATGTATATTTGTAAATTATACCTCAATAGAGCTGAGTAAAAAGATTTAGCTCATAACACTCCTCTCTTCACCTTTGCTTTTTCTAATATTAAAATATTTTTTTGTCTTTTTAGTTATTTTATACTTTTAAATATCATCAATTTTTCATCATTGTTTTTAGAAGGATACTATTGATAAGAATCTAATTAAAATATTTTACAGTATATATCATCTATGTTGTTACCTGCCATATGTTAATTAAATTCGTATAAGCACTTCATTTGATCTTTATTACAACTCTAGAAGGTATTTGTAACTTAATTTTTACAGACGTAGAAATAAGATCAGAGATAATAAGTAACTCTTAAAGTCACTCATGTAATAAGTGGTAAAGCATTTTCTAAAGCCCTTGAAACTAATTCATAGTTAATTCATTTTGAATATATTATTCTTTATCATACCCATTTCTGCATCTACAAGAAATCAAAATCTGTAAAAGCAGGTTTTCTGATAAATTCTTGCCACATTTTGCTCACAATCTCTCGATCAAAAGGTCAAAAGAGATGACAGGGAATCGTTATTCTGTAGTTAATTTTAAATAGGAAAAGATCGATTGATGATGTGGAATGGATGTGCCACTTGGGAGAAAAAGTTTATGGGACACTGAATATAGTATAGACTAGACAGTGGATTTTAGAAAATTTCAAAAACTTAAAAAAAAAAAAAGATAGGCGTGAAACCGTGGTTGGATACTTAAATGGAAATGTGGCTAGAGATGGTTGGGAAATTTCAAATTAAATGCAGAATATACAATGTATTCTACTGATAATAAATAGGGAGCTGCAATGGAAGAAACCAGTGTGAATAAAATGAAGGGAGACGTTAAAGGCTACATATAGAAGATGGGAAGAAAATAAATACCACGAGTGGAATGGTCTTACAACAGTGGTAAGTATGATGACTAAGTTCATAATAGATTTACTTTTTAAAATATGCTACAAATAATTTTCAAAATGAAACATTTGGGGGCAAGAAAAAGCAAAAGGAAAATGAAATAGGGACAGGCTTGTTGTTTGTAGCTCTTGGTATAGTGTTCACAGATGTTAGGAAAAAGCCCAACTACCAATGGGTATTTGCTTCCATTTTACCTATTAAAATGGGATGGTCTTTAAATTGTGAAGTAAACATAAGAAATTGGTAAGAAGAAATTAAAAGGATAGTCACTTCAATGAATTCATTTCTTTGGGTTGTTTACATTATATTTTTAAAAAATACAACCATATAATTTCACTGATATGTTTGTGTAAAACTGAAAACAGCAAAGGTACAAGACAAACAAATGAAGACACAAAAACTCATAGACACAGACAATAGTTTAGTGGTTACTAGAGGGTAAGAGGGAAGGAGGGTGGTAGATGAGGGTAAGGGGGATCAAATATATGGTGATGGAAGGAGAACTGACACTGGGTGGTGAACACACAATGCGATATATAGATGATATAATACAGAATTGTACACCTGAAGTCTATGTCACTTTGCTAACAATTGTCACCCCAGTAAACTTTAATAAAAAAAACAACCATGAATACTACCTTTAATATATATGATCAGAGAACTGTCAGACAAACAAACAAAAACTCATAGACACAGACAACAGTTTAGTGGTTACCAGAGGGTAATAAGGAAAGGGGGTGATAGAAGAAGGTAAAGGGGGTCAAATTTATGGTGATGGAAAGAGAATTGACTTTGGGTGGTGAACATACAATGTAATAAATAGATGATGTATTATAGAATTGTTCACTTGAAACCTATTTAATTTTACTAACCAATGTCACCCCAATAAATTTAATAAATGTAAATAAAATAAAGTAAAACATAAAAACTGTCAGAAACTTTTGAGGACTCCTGAAGAACAGAGAAGTAACAAAAGCCTAGAGGTAAGCAACTTTGATTTTTAAGATAAGCAACTAGAGAAAAACAGTTTTAATTTTCACGAAGGGAGAAAGTGATCCTAGAAATTACAGTCTGAAAATGGATTCTGAGTAAATGTTGAAGAAACTGTTAAACAAGTCACGAAGAAAAAGTATTATTTGTGCCCAAATCAATTCATGCCAAGTTAGTCTTTCTTTTGTCCCTCTAACTCACTTTTCCATGTAGAAAAAGATGGTCCACGATGCAGAATGCATAGTGAGGTGTATAAGTAAAAGGATCCTGACAAAGTCAAAACTGGTCTCTCCAATACTGGAAAAAACAGAAGTAACATGATAACTGTAAGGTTTTGATTGTATGTAAACATATGACAACAATAATAATCTTCAAGTTTAATTTGGATGTACCCTAATGATCATATATTCTTATCATGGAGTCTTTTCAAAGGAGAGCAAGTATTTAACAATCAATGGTATTTCTGTTTTGGTCTTATGTTGATTTACTTATTCCACCAACCTTTACTAAATTTTATTTCCTATGTGCCAGACTGTGCTACATGCTTGGGATACAAAGATAAATAGAGCCCCAAACCTTGGAAGTTTCAATGTCTAGTAGTGGAAATAAAAACAAAGAATTACGGCAATATTATAAGTGTTATTGTATAATAATACAATTAATACACTATATTAGTAAAATATTTATACAATAGGTATTATAATAAAACTGTAAGGGACAATGAATATAGAAGAGGCAATAATTAAATTTGCCTTGATAACTCAGGGATTTTTGAAAAGAAAATTTCAAAATGTTCAGGAAAAAAATAGGCATGAAACCATGTGGGAATATTTATATTGAGTCTTAAAGTATAAATGGTGAAAGGAAAAATTGCATAAAATTGCAGGAAAAAGGACTAACCTGTGAAAAGTGACAACTTGAGACAGAATTGAGTCCTCCAGGCCCTGACAAGTTGCTTAATGTTGCTAGAAAATAATGTCCACGTAAAGGGGAAAGGGTGATGAGGGTTGTGGCTGGAGAGCAGGTACCAACCAAGAAGGAACATGTGACATTAAGTGTGTTAATGAGTTGTTGGACTGGAGAAATAATGATGATAAAATAGGATTACTGTCTTTGAGGTAAGCTACTAGAAGGGACTTGTGTGCAAAGGATCTTTTTTTTTTTTTTTTTAAGAAATAAGCTATTAAAGAATTTTAAGTAGAAGAAAAACACCCTTTGATTTCTTTTATAGAAACATCACTTAGCAGAAAATAGTTTGGGTTACAGGAGGCCAAGATGGGAGGTAGGAAGGCTACTGAACTTTATAGGAGATGAGTTGAACTAAAGCACTGGAAGGCAAATAAAAAACCAGGGAGGCTGAATTTACTTTGGAAGATCCACCGGTTTTATTAACTCATTGGAAATGATATATGATGGAGAGGAAGGGGTTTAAGGTAACTTCTAGGTTCCTGGTTCAAGTGACCAGCTAGATGGTGATGCTATAGGTAGGATACATACAAGAAGATATTACTTTGGGAATAAAATAAAGAATTTATTTTTAAAATGTTGAATTTGAGGTACTGGTGGGAAACTCAGAAGGAGCTGTTCAATGTTGAAAATACGGGTCTGGAACTGAGTATAGACTTGGTAATGCTCCTTGTGTAAGTGGTTTGAAACCTGAAACATTCCCCTCCACAGAGACCCTGTAGAGTGGTATAAAAATTAAAGTTAGAATCAAGGTAAGTGTCTCCATTTGTTTAGCAATAATACTCTAAAGCCTAATATAAATGTTTTAGATATGTATGTTGTATTTTGGATCTGTACCTCTTTTTCTTTAATATGGAGTTACCTACTTTAAATAGTAAAAAAGTCAATTTGAAAAAAGTATCTATATGTGAATAACATAATCTTTGTGTTAAGACATTTTGTAACTATAAATTAAAAATGCATTCTGAAACAAACTTTTTGGATAAAAATAGTCACATAAACTTTATTTTTCTTAATTTGATTAAAGGGTATGTTATTGTAGTCTTGAGGTCTTAATATCTAAGCAGTATTGTACAGAATTTTGTAAGGCATAAAAATATTTTTAAGAGTAGTATTTCAAATTATTTTTACATAATACATTTAGAATTTTATTTAACAAATAACAGCACATTAGTAAATAGTATAACTGGTAGATAACAAACTGCATTTATTTCCTCCTTAAAGATTCCTGTTTCCCTACACGCTGAGTTAAATAAATGCTTATACTCCAGCTTCCATACAACCCTGAATATTATTTTATTATAGCACTTATTACATTGAAATGCTCTCTTTACATGTCTATCACCAAACATCCCTCTTCTCCCCCAACCACCACCCTGGATTAGGAGATATTACAGAGCAGTAGTACTCAAATCTTTCTGCCTTCAACCATAGTAAGAAATAAATTTTGTGTGAGTCATGCATAAAACTGAAATTAAATTTCATGGAGCAATATTTGTATTTACTATGGGAAATGTGCTCTGATATTTTCCATTCCATTTCATGTCTTTAGAAGTGTTGGTGCCAACCAATATATTGATTTAACAAATCTCTAATTGGTTTCAAGCTGTGGTTTGAAAAAAATTACTCTAAGTCATGTCTTCCTTATGCTCATATCTCTGGTATTTAGCATAGGATCTGGTATTGTTGGTTGAATATAGAACTACGGAATTATTTTTGATAGTACTGCAGATGTAAATTCCAATATAGAAAAAAAAAGATTCTTCTGTGCTCAGCATAAGATTTTCTAAATTCATATTTTAAGAAGTAGCATATGCCACGAGCCATGAATTATGTTAAAAATAAAAGGCTTATTGCGTTGCGTTTATGTGATTCTACTAATACCAGTGTGACTCATCCACATGCATCCAGGGGTAACATACTGACAAATTCTCAATTAATACAAGCATTTCTGAGCTGCTAGTAAGCAGCTCCAGTGTATTAAAAGCTTTATCATTTTCAACATGGAAGGGGTGTAAAAACTAAATGATTAGAGTATATAAGGGAGCTCAGATTTTTATTTAATATTACTTAAATGTGAGGAAAAGTTGTGCATTTTAAATGACTACCCAGAGTTAAACTAATAAATCAAGAAAAAATTATCCTTTCTCAATATAAATTAAGTCTTAAAAAACTGAGGGAAATGTTGAATAAATAAAAAACATAAGTACTTGTATTTGTATTCATAGTGTTTTTATAAACTTGAGTATACATAAGTAAATGAATAATTTAAGAATCATAATATAGACATTTACATTTACATATGCTTTTTATTGCCATCTCCCTCACTCTTTTCTCTCTTTCACTGCTAAATTTCTAACTTTAACCTGCTTCAGTCAGGCTTTGTCCCAGTTATACCACTGAAAATGCTTTTGCTTCACTCACCAATTATCTCATCCTTGCCCATTTCAAAGGACACTTTAGGACCTTATCTCTCTTGCCAAATCTGTTTTATTGAATTTCATTGAATTTCAAACTAAAACAAACAAACAAACAAACAGACAAAAATCCACTGTGGTCAGTTTTGAAATTTCTTCTTCCCTAGCTTCTGTGACATTATTCTTTTCTAGTTTTCATTCTATTTTTTATTGGCTGTTTCTCCATTTTCTCTTCAGGCTCCCCCCACTTGCACCTTCAGTGTTTGTATCTACTCTCATTTTAAATAGTCTTCATGGGAAATATCATCCAGCTTCAAATATTGCTGGAAGTCATATGACTTCTAAATCTATGTCATCAGCCAAAATATTTCTTCTGAAATGCAGACTAATGCCTTTATCAAACTGCCTCCTAAATATAATTCCTATTGAGGTATCCTAGAGTCTCATCAAACTCGACAGATATGAATGAGAATTATCTCCCTCTCTTTGCCCCTCACTCCAAGTTGAGCAAATCTGCTGCTTCTATATATATTCCACTTTAGCTGTTATAGATTTTCCCTCTTTTACTTCCCCTTCCATTCCAACTAGGCCTGGGCAAATTTTACTAGATATTAAATATTTCTTGAATATCTCCACATCTTTATCCCTACGTCACCCATATCAGCTAGTGTGGTCAGAAAATCAGGTATCATTTTAGGTGGAGGGTATTTGATACAGAATATGAGACACAACACTTGAAAGTCTGAGAGAAGGAAGATCAGAAGAAAGTGTTTCTGGTATTTAGAAAACCCATAAATGCAGGAATCACAGGGAAGTTAATGCTAATGATCTCCACTTTCTGCAGTGCTGAAGAAAGTGATCAGAGCTGTGCCGTCATTGTAGCAGACCTTGGCTTATCTTGAACATGCCCTAAAACTTTATAGGGTCAACTTTTGTACATTCAGAAGCTGTGCCTGTCTGTATGAGGGCGTTATCTGGCGGCAGGACCATACTGCCTGTGGAGCAGGCCATAAGGGTGGGGGAAGGACTGCCTCAGGCAGCCCTCAACCACTGAGGGTCAGCAAGTTCCTTGCCTTCCGTGGAACAACTCTGAAATATGTTCTGTGAGTACATAGTGCCTCAGAGGGTCTTCAGCAGGCCTGAGCCCTACTTGACTGCAGTTGTAATCCGCATCTCAATGTCCTCTTACTGACTTTCCTCCTTCACTATTTTATTTCTCCACTCTTTTCTCTTGCTTCTGGATCAACTCCAAAACAAGCTATTTGCATTCAAAGACTTACTCATGGTCTAAAACATATTTTACACATTGCTTTTGGAAGGGAATAATACTTTTCTTTCTTTTCAATCTTCCACATTTTATGAAAGTGCCTCACTTTGACAGAATTTGAACCAGAACTTTGCTTGCAAGGTGTGTGGGAAATGTAGGTTTTAGACTCTTAGTATTTGTGGTACTGAGGGAATATTTGTTTAGAAAAGCAAGGATGATGTTGACTATCTTTGATCACACGTTCATGATACTAATAATGTGTGTGTGTGTATCAGCCATAAAAAAGAATGAAATCTTACCATTAGCGACAACATGGATGGACCCAGAGGGTATTATGCTAAGTGAATAAATCAGGCAGAGAAAGATAAATACCATATGATCTCACTTTGTGTGGAATGTAAACAATAAAATAATCAAAAAAACTAAAACTGAAATAGACTCATAGATACAGAGAATAAACTGATGGTTTCCAAATGGAAGAGTGGTGGGGGCTGCGTGAAAAAGGTCAGGGGTTAAGAAGTACAAATTGATAGTTACAAAATAGTCACGGGGATGTAAAGTATAGGATAGGGAATATCATTAACATTGTAATAACTATAGTGCCAGTTGGGTACTAGACTAATTGGGGGGAATCACTTCATAAATTATATAAATGTCTAACCACTATGTTGTACACCTGAAACTAATATAAAATAATATTGAATGTCAAATATAATTGAAAAATTAAAAAATATATATAATGTGTATTATATTCTTTTGGTCCTTACATATTATTCTGTTGAGTATCAACACACACTATCTGGCACAGTTCACACCATCCAAATTTGAATTATACACATTTAGATAATAGCAGCTATACCATGCAGCATAATGCAACTACCTGTTATATATAAAAAATGTACTCACTATCTCCCCTAAAAGGGAATACACCAAGTATTTCTTATAGTAGATGTTAATTTTTCTTCTAGCTTACTCACAATCTCATCAGTGTATTCTGTAAACTAAATATGCTAAATTGAAACACCCCATTTTGTTAGCAGTTAATCCTTAAAAAGGCCTACAAGATGGTAGAAGAGGGTAAAGGGGGTCAAATATATGGTGATGGAAGGAGAACTGACTGGGTTGTGAACATATAATGAAACATATAGATGATGTATTATAGAATTGTACACTTGATACCTACGTAGTTTTGTTGAACATTGTCACCCAATAAATTTTAATTAATAAAAATAAAGGATGCAAAATAAAAAAGGCCTACAAGGTTTTGCATATTCTCTTCCTAACCCAATTTTCCATTCTTACCACACACTGTGCCCTCCTTCTCACTGCATATTCCAGCCATATAGGCCTTTGTTGACTCTACTGTGTACCCCACAAACTAGCTCCCACTACATTGTATATGTTTTTCCTGATGTTTTGGATGAATGTAACCATCTTCTTCTTCTGATTAACTCACACTTATCTTTCAGATTTTAACTCAAGGGTTATTTCCTTAAAAGGTCTCCTCTGACCTTGTGATTAAGCCAAAGTCTCTGTGTGTGTGTGTGTGTGTGTACACACACACACACACACATACATACATGTATACATAAAAAATGTATATAATTTCATAGAGTTTATATTTCCTGTTTATTTGTAATTATTTGATTAATCATTGATATGTTTCCCCAGTTAGAGTGGTGGTGCCATGATGGCATGATTATTTATTTTTGCTTCTTTTTGCTCACCTTTATACCACTAGCACCTACTATGGTGTCTAGCACATGTAAGGGCCTCAAAATAATTTTTTTTTATGAATGTAGAAGATTGCTTATGAAATGAATAATAAAGATTACTCAAATTTGTATCATAAACTTTATCATGTTATTATTACATGTTATAGTCTTCTTAGAATTCTTTGTTTTCCCCGAGCAATGTTTGTTAGTTTAATTCTCAGTAATTTCAGGAAGGATACTTTTATAAATTCATCATCTCTTATTTGTGATTTCTCAATTGCTACTATTCGTGATTTTAAATTAAAAATCTCAATATGTTGATGTCATTTTATCAATTATTTATCAGTTTGGAGATGATCATATAATCCAATAGTATACAGCAATGCATACTTTCATCAACAATATTGCAGTGTTATAGACTTTAAGGCACAGAGGGATTCAAGTTTAAAATAGCTCATTTATATCTCTCTTGCTAAAGAAAGTTAATACATAGTGGTCCCAGAAATTGTTAGTCAAGAGTCAGAAAGCTTGGTTGTGGATCATGTTCCAGTTAAATTGGCCTCATTCAGAATATTTGAGAACTATTTCAGTTTGAGAATTTAAGTTTTGTCTCATTCATCGGTGTATTTCCAAAACCAAGTATAAATCTGGGCATTTACTAACTATGTCAGATTTAAAAACCAGGTGGAAAAACAAGAAAAAGGAAAAAGAAGAGTCTGGTTGAAGTTCATGGATTTGTACACATTGTGAATCTTACTTGGCTTATGTAGTACTCTCAATTTTTTTTTGCTGAATCAGCAGTTGAAAATGCAAAGGTTATATACCACCAGATGGGTATTTATAAATGGATACAGTTTCTCCAAATTTCCAGTTTTTCATGGAAATGTGCCCTTCGTTTGGTGATCAGTGTAGTACCCAAAGTCTTAGAATATAGATAAGAAACTGGGGGAGGGGTAACATCAGCGAGGGAAATGGACAAGCCAGCACTCAACGCACTAACTACTGCCTTATAAGGCATTACCTTGCTTCACTCTCAAGTTCTAGTTCTTCTGTGTCAGGCCAGACTATAGCATATTGTGCTTTGCTTTAAAATTCATACAAAGTGTAGCTTATATGACTGACTGGATCTGGGCAGAGTTTTGTGTAATTTAAATAATTAGGTAAAGGGTACTTCAGAAACACGTGACAAATATCTATCATAATTTCAGCATGGTGCCGGGTTGAAAATACAAATATTGGTGAAACAGTTCTATTGAAACTTAACACAATTTTTCTTTGCCAATAGAATGTCATGGGGGTCAAAAATAATCTTTGTTTTTTATTTCTTTTTAGTTTTAAATGTTCTATATTGCCTGTTCTTTTGGAATACAAGAAAATCGATCAAGATATACTGTTGGTTATTTTTTTCCAACTGGATCAAATTTTAAGATGTTATATTTAAAGTAGGAGAAAATTGACATTTGTAGCTAGCCCTTGTGACCCTTCAAAAATGGTTGGATCTAGAAGTGGAAGTGAATGTTTCAACAACCTCCGATAAATCATTTATTTAAAAATTTCCCACTGAAGAAAATACCTGAGTAGCCATTACACACAACATTTTGTATTTGAGGCTGTACACACAGTAAAGAGAATGCAGAGAATGTCTTTGCATTCTTGAGGTCAAAGATTTCTTAGACAAGACACAGAAAGCACAAACCTTAAAAGAATGAGATGACAAATTAGATTTCATAAAAATTGAAAACTGCTGCTTATCAAGAAGACACCATTAAGAAAATTAATAAACACTCATAGATTTGAGAAAATATGTACAACACTTAGATTTAAAAAGGGTTTTAATCAGAATATATAAATAAATCCTAAAACCCATTAATAGCATTTCTGTTTAGATCTATCATCCTTCTCAAATTAATTTTTGAGTATTGTGAAAAAGATACTTGAAGTTAGTTGTTTGTTTTGTTTTTTTCATGTGGCTATCTAGTTGTTCCAAAACTTTTTGTTGAAATGACTCCTTTCCCCATTGAATTACTTTGATAGGTTTGTAAAAATCAATTGAACATATGACTGTCTGTTTCTGGAATCTCTATTCTATTTCATTGTTCTATTTTTCTATTCTTAAGCCAACACCACAGTGTCTTGGTTACAGTAAATTTTTATAGCATTTCTGGTACTGATTAACTTTTTTTAAAAAAGATTTTTATTACAAATATAGCTAATATACAATGTTATATTAGTTTCAGGGTTACACCATAGCTATTCAACATTTACATACCTAAAGAATGATCACCATGATAAGTTCAACAACCATCTGACACAATGCTATGCTGCATTATTACAATATTCCCTATGCTGTGTATTACATCCCCCATGACCTATTTGTTTTATACCTGGAAATTTGGACCTCTTATTCCCCTTCACATTCCCCCCTTTTCCAATTTTTCAATTACAGTTGACACTCAATATTACTTTATATTAGTTTTAGGTGTACAGCATAGTGGTTAGACATTTCTGTAAGTTAAGAAATGATCACCTGACTGCTCTAGTACCCACTTGACATCATACATAGTTATCGCCATATCATTGACTATGTTCCTTATGCTTTACATCACCATGATTATTTCGTAACTGCCAATTTGTACTTCTTAATTCCTTCACCCTTTTCACCATGCCTCCAATCCCCTTCCATCTGTCACCCCAACAAATCTAGTACTCATTTGACACCATATAGTTATTACATTATTGACTATTCCTTATTGCTATACCCTACATCCCCATAACTACTTTGTAGCAACCAATTTGTACTTCTTAACCATTCCCCTTTTTTCGCAAACAGCCCCAATACACATCCCATCTGGCAAACATCAAAATATTTTCTGTATCCATGAATCTGTTTTTGTTTATTTTGTTCTTTAGATTCCATATGTAAGCAAAATCACATTTCATCTGTCTTTCTCTATCTGACATACTCCACTCAGCACAGTACTCTCTAGGTCCATCCATGCCACCACAGATGGCAAGAACCTATTCCCTTCCATGGCCTAGCAATATTCCATTGTATACACCACCACCTCTTTATCCATTCTTCCATTGATAGACACTCAGGCTGCCTCCACATCTTGGCCATTATAAACTATGCTGCAATGAACGTATGGATGCATATGTCCTCTCGATTTTGGGTTTCTTTGGATAAATACTCAGAAGTGGATTATTGGGTCCTTCTTTGTCTCTTATTATAGCTTTAATTTTAAAGTTTAATTTGTCTGGTATAAGTATTGCTACCCCAGCTTTTTCTGTTTTTTCTTTTCCATTTTCATGAAACATTTTTTCCTATCCGTTTACTTTCTGTCTGTCTGTGTCTTTCAATCTGAAGTGTTTCTCTTGTAGGCAGCATATGTAAGGGTTTTGTTTTCTTATCCATTCAGCCACCCTGTGTCTTTTGATTGGAGTATTTCATCCATTTACATTAAAAGTAAATGTTGATAAGTATGTAGCTATTGTCATTTTATTATTCATAATTTTGATCTTTTTTTTTTTCTCCCCATCTTAAGTCCCTCTAACATTCCTTGTATTACTAGTTTGGTGGTAGTGAAGTCTTTTAGCTTCTTCTTGTCTGGGAAGCTTTTTATCTGTCCTTTGATTTTAAATGATAGCCTTGCTGGGTAGAGTAGTCTTGATAATAGACTCTTGCTTTTCATGATTTTGAATGTATTGTGCCAAATCCCTTCGGACTGCAAAATTTCTGTTGAGAAATCAGCTGAAAATCTTATAGGAGCTCCCTTATAAGTTATTAGTTGCCGTTCTTTTGCTGCTTTTAGGATTCTCTTTTTGTTTTTATCCTTTGCCATTCTAATTATAATGTGCCTTGGTGTGGGCCCATTTGGGTTCATCTTGTTTGGAACTCTCAGCACTTCTTGGAGTTGTATGTGTATTTCCTTCTCCGGGTTAGGAAAGTCTTTATTCCTTCAAATAGTGATTCAATGATTCAATCCCTTGCTGTCTTCTCCTTTTGGCACTCCTATGATGCGAATGTTGTTATGCATGATGTTGTCCCAGAGGTCTGTTAAAGTAGCCTCATTGTTTTGGATTCTTTTTGCTGTTCCCATTGGGTGTTTTATGCTACTTTGTGTTCCAAATTGCTATTTGATCCTCTGCTTCATCTAGTCTGCTGGTGATTACTTCTCGTGCATTCTTCGTTTCAGTTACTGTATTCTTCACTTTTGCCTGGTATTTTTTATGGTTATGTCCTTTTTAATGTTTACTTTCTCTTTGTTGAAGTTTTCACTAAGTTCCTTGAGCATATGGATTTTGCACTGGTTAAATATGGATTTAACACTAGTTAAATCCATATAACCAGTGTTTTGAAATCTGTCTCTGGTAGGTTGCTTGCCTCCATTTTGTTTAGTTCTTTTTCTGGATTTTTCTCCTGTTCTGTCATTTAGGATATATTTCTTTGTTTCCTCATTTTGCCTGCCTCTCTATTTGTTTCGATCTATTAGGTAGATATTCTAAGTCTCCCAGTCTTGGCCAAGTGGCCTTATGTGGTAGGTGCCCTGTGAGGCCCTGGCACAGTCTCACTCGTCACCTCCTCCAGGTGCTCCAGGAGTGTCCCTTGTATGGATTGTGTGTGCCTTTCTGTTATAGTTGAGCCTTGAATGCTATTGGTACATCAATCAGTAGAATTGACCCTCAAGCTGATTAGCTATGGGTTTGGCCACATCTGCAGCTTACAGGCTGCTGTGCGTGGGGCTTACCCCACAAAGTGGGATTTGCCTCAATGGACTCTGGTGCCTGTTGAGACCACCCTTTGGGTGTGCAGCTTGTGGGGCTAATTGGGCAGTGCTCTGCTGTAGTCTGAAGCCAACCTCCAAATATGTTGGTTCTGGGGCCTGTTGGAAGGGGATCTGGTGCAGGCCCATGTCACCCACTGCCTGTGACTGGCCATGGACTACCTGGTAGGAGCTACAGAATGATCCACAGTTGTTTGCTATCTTTGCTAAACCTGGAGGCGTGAAGGAGAGGCCACACTATAAACTGAGGACGTCTTCCCCCAGTACCAGGTTTGGGGTAGCTCTGCAAAAAGTCAGGACACCTTGAGGCCTGAAGTTACCTGCCAGCTCCTTTAAGATTCAGCTGCTGATAGAGCCTTGTGCGGTATGCAAGTTGGATGAGGCAGGATTTCAGGGAGTCACTAGAGTGGGAAGAGTTGTAGTCACCAGGTTAGTGTAGATTCTGGTTTGGTGCCAGTACTGAGCCTGTAGCTACTCAGCACATTGTGGCCAGTCATGGCCCACCTGTGGCCTGTGGACTCTGACAGTTTTCCAAGCTAGTGTAATGTGGGTGGGGCTGGCTACTTGTGGAGGAAGTACTTCCAGCATTGGGTAGGGTGGGTTCCTAGTGAGTCAGCAGGGTGGAACATCAAAGCTCACCAGGCCAATCAGATTCAGATTTAGCCTATAGGGGCAGACTCAACACAGGAGAAGACCCCTTCACAGGGAAAATAGTGACTGCACTCATTCTGAAGCCACACAACTTAGTTTACTCCTCCATATGCGCCTGACTCCCCATGAGTCACTGTCCCTCTGCCAGAGCCCAGGATTAGTGCCTGCAAGTGAGAAAGTCTGTGTGGGGGTCCCTTAAGAGGACCTCTAGTTTTCCCCCAGTCTTCCGTCCCACCCGGATGGTCAGAATCTCCACTTTTTTCACAGACAGATGTTGTGGGTTCTCCTCTTCCTGGCACCAGCATTCTGGGCTGGGGAGCCTGGTATGTGGTTATGGGGCTGGGGTCCCTTGCTCCTCTGGGGGGAGCCTCCATGGCCAAGATATCCCTCTGACTCTCAACCACCACATGGAGGATTGGGCCTGTTTCCCATCTCTGCCCCTCCCACCAGTCTTGACGTGGCTTCTTTATATCCTTAGTTAAAAAAACTTCTGTTCAGCTAGACTTCAGATGGTTCTGCAGGTTGACTGTTCTATAATTTAGTTGTAACTTTAATGTGTTCATGGAAGGAAGCAGGTACAGTGTTTATCTACTCAGCCATCTTGGATCTTTGATTACAGTAACTTTTATAGAAAGATTTGAAATGAGGTAATGTGAATCCTCCCACTTTGTTTTTATTTTTCAAGATTATTTGGGCTATTCTGCATCTTTTTCACTCCCATATGAAGTTTACAAACAGCTTTGTCAATTTCTACAAAAAGAAGACTTCCGGGCTCTACCTGGCCTCCCCATCTTTGTGCTGTGGTTTAGAAAATACCTCCAAACCAAAGGCTGGGTGATTGTAGGAATCATCTCATTGGTTTCCTTTCTCTAATGGATTATAGTTCTGTGCTACCTGTCATCAAAAATCTAACATTTGATGATCCATATATTTTGGTTAGTTTTATATATAGTTGTTTAAAGCAGGATAGTTAATCCCGTACCAGTTACTCGGTTAATGTTACAAGCAGAAATTTTAGATATAATTTTAACCTAGAATTCAGCACAAAATATAGGAGAATATTATGTGGGAAATATGGCCATTTCTATTTTCTAATTACAACAGTGCAGAAATGTAGATTAGAGCATAAGGCATAACACTATAGAAACAGAAGTTTAAAAAATCAAGTGAACTTCTTAGTTAAATAAGCATATTGTTTTGCACAATTAGGTTTTTAATTTTTTGTTTGCTAACCATTTGAATAGGTTAAGTCAGTTAAATAATTTCTCTTTAATTTGATTAATTAATTAGAGGTAAACAATTTACTCTTTTGAAAAATTTTGGAAATGAGTGAGATTTTTGACTAAAAGTTTACTTTGAATCTGCTTTACATAAATGCTCTATTTTTTCTTCTGTTGTGTTTAACACCAATGACAACAGGCAAATTATTTAAGGAATCCACCAGTTTGAGAATGTAGTAGATGGGCAAGCAGGATTACAATTTGCACTTTACTTATGTAAACATGGGGAAAATCCTCCACTTGGGACAGAAATTTAATTCATTTTGAAGCCGTGAAATTAGATATTTCTTATATATCTATTAAAATTCTGTAATTTTAAAGAGAAGTATGTAGAGTGCTTTGGAATTTGCCCTACTAAAGTTTTTATGACATTAGTTCAATCAACAATTGAATATACTTAATGGTGTCAGACCCACATTTACAAACACAAACACAGAGTTATGATGAGCTAGCAAACGTTAAGACACTGGTTAAAATGGCAAATGATTTGACTTGAAGATGGTAAAAAAGGTGTTTAATGTTTCCTAAAGACATGGTAGTGTGGTCAACTTAGGGAAATGAAGAAAGTAAGATATATTAGGATAACTAGACAAAATATAATTATATATCCAGTTATTAGATAATCCAAATCTTTCTATAGGCCACAGAAATTCTACGTTGAAATTCTAATCATCATTTTATAGTTTTGATAGTCGAATACGGAATCTATTCAAGTGTCAGTGTTCAGGCATTAGGGCTTTTCTTTTCTCCCCTAAGTCCCATATAGTATTAAAAAATATTGAAAACTTTTTTTCTTTCATCACTTGCTTATATAATTTTGTGTTCCTTTTCATCCAAGTGTTCCAGTAAGGCAATGGAAATGGGAAAAGAAGGAAAAATGGGTTGAGGAGACAATTTGGAAGAAAATAAATAGGAACTTGTGACCAATTTAATGTTGAGAGTAGGAATGAGAAAGAAATAGAAGAGATAGTACATTCAAACTTTCATTAATTCATTCATTTATTTAACAAACATTGATTGAATTCCTAGTATGTCTCATTTAGCAGGCCCAAGAACTGGGAATAAAAGACAAGGTTTCTTTCCCTAGGAATGTCACCGTCTAAGAGAGGAGGTAAAAAATATATCCGATGAACTACAACACAATGTAATACATGATGTTTTAATACTTTATTACTGCTATACTTAATGTACCGAAGGAAGACAGATGAGTGAAAAACTAATTATAGTTGGGGAGAGCATCTGTGAAGATGCCAGAGAAGAGACCATGTTAATCCCAAATATTAAAAAAATGATCTCTCGAGGGAGAGACATGTGGCAAAAAGGGTTTGGGCAGAGAAAGGGAGTAAACAAAGGTAAAATTGTGGAATGCAAGTCCTGGTTGGAAAAGAGAAATCGTTTGTTATGAGTTAATTTAAGGAATATGTTCGTGGAGTAGTAGGGGATGAACCTAAAAAGCTAAATTGTGACTGGGTTGCAAGACGTTTAATAAGCAAAGATTTTTGAATTGTATTTTATAGGCCACTGACAATCATTAGAGCTTTTAAAAAGGAGAGCAACAGGAACAATTTATATGTTCATTAGATAACTCTGGAGGTAGAATAGATTGGGGAGAATTATTCAATAATATAGGTAAGGTGGTGGGACAAGAAATGATGGGGAAATGGGGGAAGCATGGGATATATTTAAGAGACAATTTGAAAAATAGAGTAAATAGAACCTGGTGACTTAACTACATGGCTCAGGGGTTAGGGAGACGAGATCAGGGAATGTGACTGAATGGAGAGTGAAACTATGAACTGAAGTAAAAGATATATGGAAGAGAAGCAGGTTTGTGCTCATATTGAGTTTGACTTTGTTTGCAAGGCATTTGGATGGAAATTTTTAGTGGACTAGAAGAAGCACAGTTCTGAAGCTCAAAAGTGAGATTTGGGCTGAAGATAGAGGTTTGAAAATCATATTTATATTAGTGTTTATGAAAGTCCGGAAGAAAATCAGGCTGCCCAGGGAGAAATTATAACATAAAAAAGAGAAGAGGGATGGGGATTGGTATGTTGAGAAAAGAAATAGTTAACAGGTTAGCAGAAGAAGAGAAGTCAGCAAAAGAGATGGAAAGTCATTCAAGGCAGGCAGTGAATAAAGAAAGATTAATGTCATGAAATTTAGTAGAGGAACACTCAGCAATGTCACAACATGCATCAGAGACTTAAAGAAAGGGGATATGGAGAAAGACTATTGGACTTGGGAATTAGGAGATTGTGGTGATTTTTTAAGAACAATACCTATTATATGATTGGTACAAACCATACTGCAGTAGGTTGAGTTGTGAATGGGAGGGGAGAAAAATGAGGCAGGGGAGAAATCAGACAATAGCTTAAAGGACATTTAGGGGAGAGGCAAGAAGAAGAAAACTCAGTCTTTTGTAAAAATATGCTGTAGAAATTCTAACTTTTATTCTTAATTCTTTTACTGAAAAAATAAATTGGTGAAATAAGGGTCTACACAGAGATCTATGCAAGCTGGGGCGCCTGGATGCTCAAAAGTCACCCAAAGTAGTTATGAAAATATTTAAGTTATTTTTCAACATCAGAGCTATGTCAAATTGCATATTTATCTGAGATAAACTTACTTAGTAACTAAATGTTAAAAATTATTTTTAAAGTTGAAATTTCAGCGGAGCATTCAAAGTTTTATCTATAGGGAAAATAATTATTATGCATTAAGTGCAGAACATTTGGTAAGCAAAATCTTTAAACTGATTTTTTTTTTCTTCTCCTCCTACATGCTGCTCAACCCCCAATCTACATGGAATGGATTATAGGTTGGATTTTTATAAGTTTGCAGAAAGTCAAAGTAAGAATGTAAGCCACTTGTCTCTAATGAAGAAGGGATTTATTGCTTAAAAAATAGACAAAACATTTTGTACAACAGCAATACTATACCTAACAGGGACTCTGTAAACATACTGTTTTGTTCCGTTTTCTCGTTGTATAATGATGGCTCATTCTCATAGGGCAGTCAACAGAGAAAAATTAGAGGCTGAAGTTCTGCTATTTTGGATTTGACCTAAGAATCTAGAGTACTTTGTTAAAAGTTATCTATTACTCCATAAATGATTAACTATAGTGGCTTAAAATAACAACAAACCTTTATTATGTCACACACTTCTATGGGGCAGGAATTCTAGGGCAGCTTAGCTGGTTGGTTCTGGCTTGGCTTTTTCTCATGAGGTTGCAGTTACATGCCAGCAAGGGCTGTAGTAATCTGAAGACTTGCCTGGGGCTGGAGGCCACTTTTCCAAGATGGTTCATTCACATGGTTGACTAGTGGGAGTGGGAAATCGACAGAAGGCTTCAGTTCCTTACCCTGAGGACCTCTTCATAGAGCTATTTGAGTTTCCCCAGTGCATGGTGACCAGCTCCCCCAGAGTGAGTGATCCAAGAGAAAGAAGGCTTTTGTGACCAGGCCTTAGAAGTCACACTGTGGTTTCTACAATATTCTGTTGATATCACAGTCCAATCCCATCTACTGTGGCAAGGGAATACACAGGAGTATGAATTCCAGGGGTGAGATTCATTGGGGACCACCCTGGAGCCTGGCTCCCACATATTTATCATGGAGATGTTAAACTCTGTTTCTTCCTATGAGTCAGTTTTATAGTTCTAGCACAAAGTCAGGATTGCTGCTCACAATAGCAACGACTCTTCATTGCACTGGCCTACTCACACATGCAAAATAAATGTCTCTGTAACCTCTAGCAAGTGAAAAGGGTACATGGAATTAGCTATTGTCTGGATTTCAAGCAACAGGAAGAATGGGAATTGTTGCTGTCATTGCAGCAAATCTTATTAACCCTAGAGAGTGAAGGGATTAGGAAAGAGGTTCATTTTAAGTATCATCCAAATAACAGGAGTGTCTACAGGGGAAAATACATACTGCTCTGATCTTTTGATGAGATAACTCTCATGGGCTAAAAGTCTGGATTGGTACAAAGGGCAACTTTCCACAGCAAAGGGCAGGGTGAAGGGTGTCATTCTAGGCTTTTAAAATGTGTACAACGTAGACAATTAAGTTCGCAAACTTGTTGCAATGATGTTGCTAACCTTGTTTTGGTATCAGAAGGATTATTCATTATGAATTTGTACCAACTGGACAAACAATTAGTCAAGGTTACTATTTGAAGTGCATGAAAAAATTAATCGACCTGAACTTTTCGCCAACAATTCATGGCTCTTGCATCATGACAATGTACCAGCTCACACGGCACTAACTGTGAGGGAATTTTTAGCCAGTAAACAACTATTGGAACACCCTCCCTACTCACCGAGTTTGGCCCCCAATGACTTCTTTCTTTACCCAAAGATAAAGGAAATATTGAAAGTAAGACATTTTGATGACATTCAGGACATCAAGGGTAATATGACGACAGCTCTGATGGCCATTCCAGAAAGAGTTCCAAAATTGCTTTGAATGGTGGACTAGGTGTTGGTGTTGGTGCATGGCTTCCCAAAGGGAGTACTTTGAAGGTGACTGTAGTGATATTCGGCAATGAGGTATTTAGCACTTTTTTCTAGGATGAGTTCGCTGACTTAATTGGCAGACATTGTATGTGTGTTTATACATGTGTTTATTTGAAACATTCCTTTCTGATTATGATAGTGGCAAAACCTAGGAAACAAGTGCTATACAGTGTTCACTCTTCTCTCTTCCTCTCCTAACATACATATGTCATCTGTTTAACATTATTTGGAGATCATTATCTATACCTGCATTTATATATACATATATGTATCCTCTCTCTACATGCTCTTAAATTCTCACTTGGGAATACCTCTTGGACACTAAAACATTCTAAGAGAGAAATGATGAAACATATTTTTAAAATATTTATTTTTAAGTGTCAAGTAGATCCAATGTTCTAGAGACATCTCTCAATAATTACACATGAAACTAACTGAATGATTGAGATGATCCTGCAATAAAAGTATTAACAGGTTTTTGCCACATTTAAATGTGTGTTGTCCAGATACTTTCAGGCATAACTGTGGTGCTGTTGGGATCTTATTCTCAATTGGCAATGTGCTACAATTAGTTTGTAAGTAAGTGTTTAATTGATTTGAGGATTATTCCTATGTTTAGTATATGGATGAGACTGACAGATACCTCTTGTCCAGAATAATATTTTAATGTAAATTTCATATGACAGAGTGTTCTGTGGCACCAAATGTTGTTCTTCATTATTTTCCGCAAGGGAACATAATTATATTTCTACCAGTAAAATTATTTTACATTTTTCATAAGAGTTTGTTTGCTGTACGTCAGTGAAACTGAAAAGAGACTTTACTGGTATATTGTAAAAATATTTCACCTTTCAGTGTTTCCACAGAGAAATTACCAAATGAAGCAATGTTAATGGAGACTACTTTAGACAATGAAGTTCAAACTATATCTATATACCTTTTTCAACAATCATCAATGTCATTATGATAATCACAATGGTTTATTAAGGATGGATTTTTTTTAAATGATGTTGTGCGAAGAGACTGGATTAAGACAGAAAAACATGGAGTTCGGTGCTAAATTTGTTGTTTATTAGATAAATGTGATCTTCAGTAAGTCACTTAATGTCTTTATTTTCAGTTCCATCATGTGTATCTTGGGGTTAATAAAACACATTTTGTAATCTTGTTGTGAGAATTAAATAAGCTAATGTATGAAATAATTCTAGTATAGACTCTAGAAATATTAGGAATTTAGTAAATATTCATTTTAATTTCTAAACTTTCTCCCAGTTGCGAAGTATATTAGGTAATGGGTAAATCTAAGAAAATATGTTGCAACAAGAAAAAATTTTTGTGTAATTGTGTGCCGAGATATTTTAGCTGTGCAATTTTGCCAATGCATGTGGTTTGCTTAGGACTAAGGAGTATCTGTACACAAAAGTTTAGTGTGTGTGACTTCTTGACCAATTTTATTGTAAGAATTCCTTATTTTAGGGAAAATCATTATATAAAACATTAGATATAAAGTAGAGGCCAAATGGTGGATAGCATAATAATAATAGTAAAAAAAAAAAAATTCTGAATGCCTTTATATAAGACATGAGATTTGTAATTCTCTTTAGCTCCCAACATTCTCTGTTGTCCCAGTGGCCAGCTGCCCTCCCTGACATTACCTGGGTGGTTCCTGTAAATATTTGTCTATTGGTCATGATTTCAAGCATGGAAAAAAGTCTCCATCCTAAGGATGTATTATTAGGCAATACAATTTCCCTTTCCTGAAGTATGAGTGGAATGTGGAAATTGCCTACTAGAGAGTCAGCAACAGTAGTACAAACTCAGATACTCGTGTTTATCCACTATTTTAAAAAGCAAAAGAACCAGTAACAGCAGTAAAAATAATACCTAATTATATCAAAACAGAAAAAAACAGAACAAATCAACTTTGACCTAAATAGAAAAAAATGATCTTTCTTTTTTAGCTTCAGTACGGTAGCCTACTTCCTAAAGCTCTTCCATCAGCAGTATTACTTTCACCATGGCCAAGTAACATAACTATACTCTAATAAATCAGGAATATTAAAAAAATCTTAGAAATCAACAGTTTCAACTCCAGTTCTTCTGAAAACTGATAGTTTTCTGTTGAATTCTTACTGTCAGTTTTGGAGATTATACCTTCAGTAGCAGGGCTAGCTATTCTTAAATGTTTTCTTTCCCTTCCATTTGAAAATAATACATGCTCCAAATGCTTTGATTACTTATTGCACTTTCCATTACACATTTAACAAAAAATAATGTTATTATAGTATATACCTACACATGAACTTAAAATTCAGGTTTTGTTTATTTGTTTTGAAAAATTGGCTTATATTACTTATTCTCATCATTTAATTTATAGTTAATATTGACCCAAGGATAAACGTGACATAATTGGAGGATGTCCTGAAAAAATAATGTTAGGCATTATATCTAATCTCCTAGTGCTCCCCAGGATTTGTTTTCAAGCTTATTTTAATGTACTTAATTTTTTTAAATTTTGCCTTTTTATTTTCTTATGTTTACCTTCAAAAAGGTAAGAAGATGGAGTGTGTATGATAAAGTGAGGGGAATCCAGGTGCTTCAGTAATATAAAGGGCATTAGAGTCCACTAACTTAAAAACAACTTCATAATTTGGGATCAAATAGGATAAAGTTTAAAAGTGCTGACAAGTTATCTAATTATCAGAGTTATGAAACAGCAGGTACCAGAGCAGTTCTAGAGATTCATTTATGTTGACACTTTTAGGACACTGGGGAGAAAGTGTGACTGTCAGTTATTTCATTTTGTTACTTTTGTAAAAGATCTGCTGATTTTATTTTTTGTGCAGCTTCGGAATCATTCCAAGTTTTCCCTGGCTCCAAACATTCCCTTCGCATCATGCAATCACGTCCAACTACACCATTTCCGTTATTTTCTATTTATGTGATTCCCCCCCCCCCACAAGGTATTTCAGGCTTTCTTATCTCATTAATCAGTAAAAACATTCATATACAAACATGAAATAATTTTATTCCTTCATTTACCCAAAACCTGTGTGTTGAACATTCCTCTATTTTCTGAAGCAGGCACTGGGGATGCAAAGTGCAATAAATATGGTCCACAGACAATTAAATGTTCAAGGCGAGAATTTCTGATGATGAGTAAAGTGATAAGGAATTGCAGTAGGAGGCACTCATATCACCTAGGACAGTAGTTCTCAACTTTAGCTGCACATTAGATTCCCCTGGGGAGGTGCTACAAATGCCTATACCCAGGTGGCACCCTAGACCAATTAAGCCAGAATCTTTGGGGGGTGGGGCCCGGGCCTCAGTTTTATTTTTATAGCTTTCCAAGTGATTCTAATGTGTAGCCAAGTTTGAGAACTATAGGTCTGGCTATTTGGAGATGGGGTCGCAGAAGAGTTGAGACTTGAGCTTATTGAGATATATAAAGAAATGTGGGTTGTCACAATAGGAAGAAAGGACATCTTTTGAAGAGGCAAAGGAATATGAAATAACATGACAGATTTGCAAAACTCACAAGCTGTTCAGTATGGCAGAAGGGAAGATGGTGAATGGACTGTTCTAAGGTTTCAGGGAGAGGCAGATAGAGAACTAATCACAAAGGACCTTGACCTAAAGGATAAGGACTTTGACATTATCGTTTCCAATAAAAATGTTTGTCATAGTCAATGACAAACTGGGCATAGGAAAGGGAGAGTGAATTTAGAATGGAGTAGAAGAACAAAGACAGAAGACTAGAAGTGGATGTGATGAGGAAGAAAATAATAAACCAGGATGGGTAGTCTAGCACCCTCTGGAAGGAGCCAGTAGTTCAAATGATCAAACGCAGAGGGGTTTGTTAAGGCAAAGGGGAAGAAAAAGTTTTGATTAATGTAGTTCAGCTTTGATATTTAGTGTTGAAACCAGACTTAGAATTAATGTTTCGAGGCAATTACTACCTCTTGTGGACTTTCATGGTATGGATCAGGGGAATAATGCTTAGGAAAGGGGGTGGAAGGAATCAGGTAAGGTGGTCTGTGTACTCTGTCTGTTGGTTCGAAGAATCAGAACTAAGCTACTTCAGAAAAGGAGAATCAGAGACCTGGGCTGAGCAGCAGGTAGTAGTTTGGTTGCTGCTTAATGCTTACTTCAATCCCCAAGGATTGAAATCCCCACTTTCCACACTTCTCTGCTCCTCCTTATCTTGCCTTCTCCTCTTATTTCTTGCACATAAGTCTGAGTTTGGGGAGGGACCATTCACCTATTTCTAAACCTAACATTATTGCGGAATAAACTCCTAACACAGTGTTGGTTAAACAAGACTTTCTCTGATTCAGGAAGTGGATGTGGCTGAGCCTGGAAGAAACAGGCGAGTGTTACCTAAAGATGGAGGTATATACAGAGATTGATAGTGATAGATTCTCACTAACCCACTTATATTAGGGGATTTCATAAAGAGACCTCTGGCTTGCATTTTCACAAGGGCATCTCTTTTATATGGGATATAGTTTTTAGCTACAATGCAGAGATAATCAATGAGCCATAGAGGATTGTATACAGACCATACCCTCAGGTTGATTTGCATGGAACTAAATGGGGAGAGTTAGTTGATTAGACACAGACAGGTTTTAGTAAATACACTAGCACTCAGAACATTACTTTATTTTTCGGTTTTACCAGCTAGTGTAGGGCCTTCTTGTATCTATAACCATGTACCCTGTTATACCACTTGTTACAATGGGCCCACTCTCTCAGCTCTTATTTGAAACAACACTTCTACCTGTATACTGGTTTCTACCCTGTTAAAAGACTTTGGTTCTACAATTATCCCCTTCTCTTCTTTATTAAAAATTTACTTTTCCCTGCTGGGCCATTGCCAACAACATGTCTGCCGTCTTTAAAATAACCCTCCATGACCTCACATTCCCCTCCAGGTACCACTCTTATTTTTCTTATCCTTGTTATCTGAACCCATTTATTATCTCAATTTTTCTTAGCCCTTTCAAGAGGTGTTACCTATTCACTCTTTCTACTTTTTTACCTCAACTTTCTCCTGAACACACTCCAACAAGATTTTCATTTTCTCCATTCCCATGAATGGTTAAGGTCATTAATGGCTTTCAAACTGTCAAAATCAATGGCCAAATCTCATTTCTTACCTTACCTGACTTTATCAGCATAATTTGGCAACAATTAGTCCTCATGTCTTGAATACTCTCTTTCTTTGACTTAGGGTACTATTTCCTTTTGGTTTTACCCACACCTCACTGATCACACCTTCTCAATCTCCCTTGTTTTTATTTCCTCTTCTTGACTTCTCTATTGTCCCTCATTCTTTCTCTAGTTAGGACCATTCCCCAGGTCGTCTCATCCAGTCCCATGACTTTGATTTCCATCAATACACTGACTCATATTTATATTTCTATGCATTCTTATGAGTTCTAGACTCATTTAGCAAACTGTCTTTTTCAAATTCTCCACTTGGAATTGAAATAGATATCTTATGCCTCAAACAGAAATTCTACATCCAAACCTATTTCTTCTTTCCCTCAACTCAATAGTTGAATTAGAATTCTTGCAATTGACAGGACTTAAGTGATTTTTCTCTTGACTACTTATCCCCTTCTCTTATTAGTAACAACACTTCTATCTGTATACTGGTTTCTACCCTGTTAAAAGATTTTGGTTCTAAAACCTACCCGGTTAAAAGATAGGTCTAAGTCTTTGACCTATACTTTTGCTACTCTTTATCTTTATTCACTATATTAACCATATAGATCTCCTTGCTGTTTCTGAACATGCCAGGCACATGCCCACCTCAGTCAGGGCTTTTGCACTTGCTGCTCCCACTCCCTGGAATGTGTTTATCCCAGATATTTGTGAGACTCACTCCCTTCATTCAGATGTCTGCTCCAATGTCACCTCTTCAGAAAAGCTTTTCTCTTCATCCTGAAAGTAAAAGCTTTCATACATAATTCTGTATTCCATTCCTGTTTTTAATTTGAAGAACGTATCACTGCCTGACACTGTATTATTTGTCTATTTACTCTTCGCCTGTCTTACTGACCAGAAGAAAAGCTCAAATTGGGCAGGGATTTTTGTCTGAATTGTTTCTGGCTTTATCATCAGCATCTAGAATAGTGTCTACTACATAGAAAGTAGCTTAGTAAATATTTGTTAACTGACTGATCAAATCAATGAACCAGCTGTTAATGAAATTAGATTCTCCTGAGGTAAAAATGAATCATTTTGTCAGAATGATCTGATATAGTTTCTTGATTATTAGAAAACTTTTAAACTATGATATGAGAAAGTCATTATTTTTAGACTTGCACCTAGAATTGTATTTGATGTGCCCTCTTAAATAAATTTCTAAGCAATGTGGAAAATTGTTCTTTATCTTGTTCTAATAATTAATCTGGTGATTAAAATCAAATCGGAAACATGAATTTCCTTTTGTTTTCTCAGAGTTTGACTTCGTAATAGACCCAATGGTTTTTCTCCTCCTCCTTCCTTTTCCATCATCATAATGATACATAAAATACAAAGTAGAGGATAGGAGCAATTTGTTAGACTCTAATGACGCAGTCTGTGTTCTACATCAATCGATAGGTTTTAAATGGAACACAAGATGAGCTGTATTCCTCCAAAACTGACTAATACATTGAGCTAATCTGAGAAAAATGATTTGGCACACACTGTAAAGGTTAGCTGACAAAGCAGATGGTGGAAACCTTTTTTTCATATTAAGATGTCACTTTTAAAATTAATGCTATACATAATAAAATTCTGAGTTTGGGGGCTTATCTTTTTCATGAAAATCTGTAACCTAAGCCATTTATTTCTACAACTGTAAACATAAATGGCGTGGCACATAATATGTTAATAATCAGTAATGGCCTTTTGAGCAAATGCTCATGCATCAATAGCCTTTGAGAAATGTGTTAATTCTGTGTGTTCCCTGAAAAGTAGAAAGGTGAGAAGGAGAACTAAAAGCATGAAAGTAAGCAAAAGTTAGAAAGTAATAAATATATTTACAATAGGAAAACAATGACTTGTTATGTTGTATTTACATTTCTATAGTTTGTATTTTCAGATTTATAAGGGTAAAATTTAATTTCCAAATTAAAAAGCAGATACTGAGTAATGTAATATAAAATTGATTTCATTCATCAGCTTAACTGGGAAGCATTAGAGCTGCCACATTGATGTATAGCATCTAATCAAAAGAAAAGCACCCGATTGCTGGTTTCAATGGCTCATATGATAATAAATCCTCCATCCATGCTAGAATTCTTTGATGTTCCTAAGCAACAGTAGGACTCCAGTGACTTCATTACGACCATGTTAATGTGTTTTCTTTTTTTTATTTTTTCTCAAGGGTAGTTTGAGAAGCAAACTATAACTATTACGAATACTGGAATTACAGGAAAAAAATCCCAAGTATCATATTATTTTGATATTATAAATAGTTCTATGTATAACAACAAAGTAGATGAGGTTTACAATAATATCTGGGGCTTAGGGGCTCTTTTGGTAAAGTAATTCATGAGCTTTCTAAACTCAGGCTGGGGACATATTTGTAATTTACTTCACTTCTTGTAATTCATTTCAGGCTGGAAAGACTCTCAGGTTACACTTGCAAGTAATAACTTGTGATATGTTTGTGATGATGGTGATGACTCTATATATTAAAATTGCAACTCTCATGATATTTACACTGGATCTGGCACTGATAACTACCTAGGGAATGGTTACTGCCTGCTTATAAAAACAATTCCTATGATTTAACAGTTGATATCCATTTCAAAAATCCAATCTTAAAACATCAATACCTGTGCAAAGCTCCTTATTTTCTAGTGATAAAACCCACAAATAGTAAAATATAATTTAGTTTAAATACCAACCAAGTAACGAGAGAATTTAGAAACATCAGAACTCCTACATTCATGTGAGCATTATCATCTTCAACGGTGTTGTATTAGTAGTTTGGATACTTATTTGAACAGTGTATTAGGATTCTCCAGAGTAAAAGAACCAATAGGATATATATATATTTATTAATTATATATGTATATACATGTATGATTTATTATAAAGAATTGGCTCAGGCGCCTGTGAAGGCTGAGAAGTCTCAAGATTTGCAGTTGGCAAGCTGGACACCAGGAAAGCTGATGTGTAGTTCCAGTCTGAGTCTGAAGGCTTGAAAACCCAAATTATTAATATTTTCTTGTTATGGTTTTAGGTAACCACAGAGGCAAGAAGTGACTGATTATACAATGATTAAATAATATTTGTCAACAATTTTTGTATAATTATTTTCAGTGTGTATATTTCCAGTTATTGATATTTAAAATGAGCATACAATAACAGTTATGCATTTGTTTCTAGATAAAATGGCCAATTTCTAGACTGTAATAATGAAAAGTTATTTAAGAAAAATTTAATAATAGATAGCTAGGAAAATTGTGGAATCAAGTTTAAGTTAGAATGCATTTCTCTAATCTTCCAATTCTATTTCTTTCTTTTCTCCCTTACCCACTATAAATGATAGTTTTTAATAAATAAATATTTTAGTGATATTTGCTAACCCTTGGTAGCTTTAGTTTATATGACCCTGAGCTTGCTCATGGGAGAAGTATTATATCTTACAGTGCCTGTCTGGAAGGGGCCAGAGTTCTCTACTGTACATCAGACTTGTTCTGTGAGCTGTCCTAGAGCTTCGAGCCCTTGAAGAATCTATGTCTTTTCCTTGAACATATTAACCAGCATGGCTATTCGCTAAACAGCAGGAGAAGCATTCTACTTTTTAAATGTAAAATGTCAAAAGAAATTAAGAGACATAAGAGGGAAAAAATGACAAAGGTACCTAGAATTAGTTAGTAGTACCAGTAGTTTTCTTCATGACCCTGGAGGTCTTAATATGTAGTATGGCAATACTATATATGTCAATACATCTATATTTGTTAATTGGTTGAAAATAATTTTATAGTTCAAATTGAAGGTAAATAAGGAAAGAACTTAGAGATATAAATGAAATCTGAAAAAAAGGGTAGAGTGAAAGTTCTAGAGAATGATTACTAATTAAAATACTTAAGGAACGCTACACTACTCTACTAATTTGCGTATATGCATATATATGTGTGTGTATGTTTGGGGGTGTATAACTTTATACGCTTGTATGAAAGTGCTTTTACTCTTCTCTGCTTAATTTTAAAATGTTATTATGTTCACACAAAGGTGATAAATAATAAAAGCACATTTTTATTTTAATGATTAATCAATTTTTTGTTACTACAGTAACAGTTAGGACCTGATCCTCTAAGTATGGTTTGTGGCTCAGCCCCATGACCATCACCTGGGAACTTGAAAACAATGTAAAATCTCAAGCTTCACCCAAGACCTACCGAATTCGAGCCTTTCTCTTAAGATCTCCTTAACAAGACCCTCATATGGGCTATATGTATGTTCAAGTTTGACAAGTGCTCTTTAGGACATTTAACCTGGCAATGCTGAGGAGGATGGTGAGGAGACACATTGGGGAGCGTTAGCAACAGTCCAGGGGAGTGATACTGGAGGCCTGAATAGCATAGTGACAGTGTGAAAAAGGACTGGTGAGAGTTACAAGTTTCTGGGGAGATGCAAAAAATAATTCTCATGTCTAAGGGCTACTTTCAAATATGCTTTTACAGTAGATCTGAGGTGAAGCCTAGGTATGAGCATTTTTTAAAAGCTCCCCTGATAATTCTAAAGTGCAACCAAGGTTGAGAACCACTATTCTATGAATTGCAAGCTTTAAAATAAGCTATATGAGGCCTGACAACTAAGTTTGCAAACTTATTTCAACGATGTTGCTAACCTTTTTTGATATCAGAGGGATTATTTATTATGAATTTGTACCAACTGGACAAACAGTTAACCAAGTTTACTATTTGGAAGTGCTGAAAAGGCTGCGTGAAAAAGTTACACGACCTGAACTTTTCACCAACAATTCATGGCTCTCGCATCACGACAACGCACCAGCTCACATGGCACTGTCTGTGAGGGAGTTTTTAGCCAGTAAACAAGTAACTGTATTGGAACACCCTCCCTACTCACTTGATCTGGCCTCCAATGACTTCTTTCTTTGCCTGAAGATAAAGAAAATATTGAAAGGAAGACATTTTGATGACATTCAGGACAATAAGGTTAATAAGATGACAGCTCTAATAGCCATTCCAGAAAGAGTTCCAAAATTACTTTGAAGGGTGGACTAGGCACTGATGTCAGAGCATAGCTTCCCAAGGGGAGTACTTCAAAGGTGACCATGGTGATATTTAACAATAAGGTATCTAGCACTTTTTCTAGATGAGTTCACAAACTTAATTGTCAGACCTCGTGTATCTAATATTTGTAAAGCAGAGTAAAAGTAAGGATGTGACATAGTAGTAACACAAAAGTGAATTAGCTTCTTACTTATATAAAACCTACTATTTATTTACAAACTTTGACTTAGATTTTATTATTTTAAAACAATTTGTTTTTACTCACTTAGATCTTAAAATATCAAATACAGTTTGTCTTTAGATTTTCATTGTATGGAATTTTTGTTCATGCTTTCAACCTGTCATGCCTGAAATCAACTTTCTTAAATATATTGCCTGATTAAAAAAAATCTAATCACAGATAATAAATTGTTGCCTTTTGGGAATCATAAGGCACAAATATTATGTATCTAATTTTGCAATTCAAACTTCTTGTTAAGAGACAAACATTTCATCAAAAAGTGAATAGAATGTAAGAAATATACTCAGGCAACTGATTAGTGTAGTGTCAAATAATTTCAATACAAAAGTATTTTCTTGCTCTTTTTGTCATAAATTTATTATGAATTATCAATGTTTCTCGATATTAATATTGGGGCTTAGTATTATTATCTTCTTTAAATATTCTGCTGCACATTTCTCAAACCCAATTAGTGTATACCAGCAAGCATTTTGGCTGGCATTACTCAGGATTTGTTTGTTGGCTACACATTCAGAATTTGTTGGCTATTATTTTCACAGGGCATAATTGTTCACAAAGGATATTAACGATATCAAGTAGTTTTCGAGCTCTAGAGCTTCAACCAATTCCTTTCTCTTGTTCTCAAACTCATGCTTCTTATTTATTTTGTTGTTCACAGAATAAAAAAGAGCCATTTTTTTTCCTTTGAGCACATACCATTTGTAATACACAGTGCCAGAAGCTTTACGTACAAACTATTTCTTATAATAAATTTACCAGGTTGCATTAAACTCAGGTCTGTCTGATTTCAAGCCCATGCATTTTTGACTAAATGTGTTATCTTTCCTTGTTAAATGTCACAGAGCTCAAGACAGTTGATATTTAACAATATTTAGCAGAAAAATCCCTTTGCTCTTACAAAGCATCTTTTTTGCAGTTGCCAAAGTAGTAGTATTGTAAAATCCCTTGTATTACTTTATACTTTGGGTTAAAATCCTCTAGTCTCTCATTTCCTTCTTGGTGTAAAGTCA
This sequence comes from Rhinolophus sinicus, assembly GCF_036562045.2. NCBI lineage: Eukaryota > Metazoa > Chordata > Mammalia > Chiroptera > Rhinolophidae > Rhinolophus > Rhinolophus sinicus. Next base: position 168,444,982 of record NC_133751.1, on the reverse strand, counting down.
GGAGCCTTACTGTCAGATTCCTGCCCACATTTGCACATTCTTCTTCTGTACACCCACACCTACTTTGGGCCCTGTCAAACAAATCTACTTTAGTTCTCTGAATCTGCCTGACTTCTCTTGTTCCCCTGTACATGTTGCACCATACTGTAACAGATGTTCTTAATGTCCCTTCCCATATTGCTACATGCCCAGCTTTGAGCTACTTGCACCTGAGGTAGGGAGTTTCTGGAACACTGACTACTCTGCATCGTAAGCATCTGCATCTCTCTGTTCACTGTCTGAGGGATTTCTCTGGCACCACCGAAGTTTGCCATGCACAGTGGCAACCCGGATGGGTGGGGAGAGAGCTTTGGCCAATAAGGGACAGAAATTAGTGGACAAAATGCTTCTGCTTTTCCATCTTCTACTGGGATGATTGTGAAGCATGTTTCACATGGTTCTCAGAGCGCCCACAGGGGGTTTCAGCCTCAGTGCCCATAGTGGTAACCTGTTCTTTAACACATCTATTATATTGGCCTTTCTCCTTTCTCTGTCTTACATATGCTTCCTGGAATCACCTTGAAATAAACAGCACCCAAGGTCTTGTGTCTGGGTCACCTGTTGTGGAAACCCAAACAAAGACACACTTCTAATATAGCTCATTTCATATTGCTTTAAATCTTTGTCCTTGTCTATGTCTTATACCCGATAATAAGAACCTGAGACAGTACTGGTAGGCAGAATTCTAAGATGGCTCCCAAGATTCCTGCCTCCTGGTGTACATGCTTTGAATAATCCCCCTCATCCTGAGTGTGGGCAGGACCTATGAATACGAGGAGATAGTCACTCCTTTAATTATGTTATATTATATGGCAAGATGATGATTATGTTACATTGTACACAACTCTTCCTTAGTGTACTGAAGTCAGAGATACCCCTGCTGGATCTTGAAGAAGCAAGCCACCATGAATTCTACAGATACAAGGAAATGCATTTTGCCAACAGTCAAGTGACTTTGGAAGGGGACCCTGAACCTCAGATGAGACTCCATACATGGCTATCACCTTGAGTGCAACCTTGTGAGATCTGATTTCCCAGTTAAGCCATACCTTGACTCCTGACTCATGGAAATCGTGAGATAATAAATGTATGTTGTTTTAAGCCATCAAGTTTGTGATAACTTGTTGCATAGCGTAGAAAACCATTATAGACATGTATATATTCTTTTTAAATTATTATGAAATATTTCATCGTACAAAAAATATTGGAGACTAATGTAACTAGTATCCCACGTGCAGTATAAAGCTTGAACAAATATCAACATTTCCCAATATTTCAAGTATTTTTTTCCAAGAGTAAAATACTACAAATAATGTTGAAGTCTCCTTTGTAGAATTTCCTAATTCTGATTCTATCGCTTTCTCCTGAGAAGCAACACAGTATTCTGAAAATAATGTTCAGCATTCCCGTGCTTTTTTAAAACTTTATTTCACTACCTGTAAAAATAACATGTACTTTGTTTGATCTCTCCTTCTCTAAAAGAAGTGAATTAAAACTCTTTCATTAGATTTTTACTGTTGGTTTTCCTTTGTAATATTGTCTAATTTTACTTCATGGATAAGCTAACAAATATTTTGTTCGTTGCTATGAGAGAAATATTTGAACAAGGATGTGCTCCATCACACTTTGTAGTTGGGTTATGCCGTGTGGCAAATACTGCCAACTGCCTGTTAGTGGAAGTCAAGTGTGTTAATACTGTGCTGAAGTACTGAAGAAACCCTGCAGAACACTAAGCTCATCTGTTTCTTGCCTTGGCAACCAAGGGAGCTGCTTGTCATGATGATTGAGGCACAGGATGGAAACAGCCTAGATTTCTGAGTCACCACATGGATAACTGCTGATCTGCAGTCTTACGAGATTTGCATAGGACTTTGTGTGAGTGAGAAATAAGCCTTTACAGTATAAAACCAGTAGAAGTTATTATTGTAGTATAGCCTAAACTACTCTGCCTGATACAGAAGCATACGAGTTCCCATTGTTTTATACTCATGTTATTGTGTTCCTTTTGTAATGTAACCTTATTAAACCCTTTGTTTTATATTCTACTTTACATGATATTGATATTGCTATACCAGTTTACTTTTAATTAGTATGTTCCTCTGTACTTTTGATCATCCCACTATCTTCAAACCTTTGTTTTATTTAAGGCATATCTCTGGTAAGTAGGCAATAGCTGGGCATGTTTTAAAAATCAGATCTAATAGTTCTCTTTTTTTAGGTGATTTAATTCATTTACATTACTGGGATTACAAATAGGTTTAGACTTATTTCTATGATTTTATTTTGTGAAATCTTTTAGTTTCAATTTTTTAAAAAAGAACTACAATTAGTTATTTATTATTGTAATCAGTAGCTCATACAATTAGTTAGCATATTTTTTTAAAATCGTTTTCTGTATTCAGTGCTGTTTTTATTCAAGACCCTTTTTCAAGAAGCTTTTCCCTCTGGGTTCACCATTCATCTTTAGGATATATATATCCTAAACTATATATATATATATATATATATGTAACATATATATGTAACATATATATGTAACATATATATGTAACATATATATGTAACATATATACATGTAGCACATATATATATGTAACTCATAAAGATGAATGGTGAACCCAGAGGGAAAAGCTTCTTGAATGTGTGTATATATATCTATATGCACATTACATATATATATATATATATATATATATATATATATATATATACACACACACACACACATATATATATATATATAATTTGGTCTGTAGATAGTAAGCTCCATTAGACCCTTTTATGTCTGAAAATTTCTTTATTTTGTTTTACCTTTGAATGATAACTAGCTAGGTATAGATTCAGTTATTTTTACTCAGCAGTTTGCTGATATTATATCACTAATTTCTGATGTCTATTATTGCTGATGACAAGTTTGCTTTTAGTTGAATAGCCATTCTTTTATAGATAATTTGTCTTTTCTTTATGGCTTCTTCCAAGAGTTTTCTTTATCAAACGTTCCAAAATTATGCTGCAATATGTCTAGGAATTTTTTTTAAACTAATGTTTGAATTTAGCTTTTGGTCTGGTTTTTAATTCTTGAAAATTCTTTTCTCCCCTCAGCTTTATTGTGGAATAATTGACAAATAAAATTATAAGATATTTAAAGTGTACATTGTGATGATTTGTTATATGTATATCTTGTGAAAGGATTTCCCCTAGAGTTAAGTAACACATTCATCACCTCCTGTATTTACTGTTTTGTGTTTTGTTTTGTTTTTGTGAGAACATTCAATTTCTATTATTAGGTTGATGCAAAACTAATTGCAGTTTTTGCAATTATTTTTAACCTTTTAAACCACAATTACGTTTGCACCAACCTAATACAAACATCCTACATTAATATGGCACATTTGTTATAATTAATAATCTAATATCAATACATTAATATAAACTACAGTTCATACTTTATTCATATTTCCTTAGGTTTTACCTAATGCTCTTATTCTGTTTCAGAATCCTACCTAGAATGACACATTAAATTTAGTCATTATGTCTCCTTAGGCTACCTTTGGCTGTGACAATTTTTTAAACTTTCCTTGATTTTGATAACCTTGGCAATCTTGTGGGGTATTGTTCAGATACTTTGTATAATGTCTCTCAATTGGCATTTGTTTGATGTTTTTCCCATGATTGGACCGGGCTTACATGTTTTGGGGAACAAGACCACAGGGATAAAGTGCCATTTTCATCACATATCAAGAGGATATACTGTCAACATGATTATCACCTTAGCTGTTGACCTTAATGACTTGGCTGAGGCAGTGTTTGTCGGGTTTCTGAAGTTACTCTTCCCTCCCACCCCCATTCTGTACTGTATTCTTTGAAAAGAAGTCACTGGGGGTAGCCAACATTTAGAGTGAGGAGTTTTGCTCTGTCTCCTTGATGGTAGAGTATCTACATAAATTATTTGGAATAAGTCTTTATGAGTGGTTAGTGTCTTTTTATTTATTTATTTATTCATTCATTCATTCATTCATTCATTAAATAGATGAATGGACTCGTAATATTCATTTTAGACTTTGGGTGATAATCCAATATTACTTCATTTATTTTATTACTCCAGTTGTTCCCATGCCCTGCACTCATTTTTATCTCAGAAATGATGAATTGAGGCATGAGTTAGGTCTCCTTCCTTGCCTTGGCTTCCAGAAATCTTAGAGCTATCTGTGACCTTGCCAAAATTGCTTAGAAATTGATGCATCTACACGCTCTACATCTTTTCTTTTAAAGATTTTGTTGGGGAAGGGGAACAGGAATTTACTGGGAACAGAGTGTACTTCTAGGACTTTTTTTCCAAGTCAAGTTGTTGTCCTTTCAGTCTTAGTTGTGGAGGGCGCAGCTCAGCTCCAGGTCCAGTTGCCGTTGCTAGTTGCAGGGGGCGCAGCCCACCATCCCTTCTGGGAGTCGAACCGGCAACCTTGTGATTGAGAGGATGCGCTCCAACAAACTGAGCCATCCGGGAGCTCAGTGGCAGCTCAGCTCAAGATGCCGTGTTCAATCTTAGTTGCAGGGGGCGGAGCCCACCATCCCTTGCGGGACTCGAGGAATTGAACTGGCAACCTTGTGGTTGAGAGCCCACTGGCCCATGTGGGAATCCAATCGGCAGCCTTCGGAATTAGGAGTATGGAGCTCTATCTAACTGGCTGAGCCACCGGGCCGGCCCTCTCTTTCTTTCTTTCTTTCTTTCTTTCTTTCTTTCTTTCTTTCTTTCTTTCTTTCTTTCTTTCTTTCAAACCACTTTATTGAGGTATTTTTTGACGTACAAAAAGCTATACATATTTAATGTATACAACTTGGATTTCGAGATAAGCATATACCTGTTAAACCACCACCACAATAAACTTATCCATCTTCCAAATGTTTCCTCCCATCCCCTTTATCTTATTTTAAAAAAATATTTATTTTCTTTTGTGGTAAGAGCACTTAACATAAGATATACTCTCAGCAAAATTTTAAGTATACAGTTTAATATTGTTAAGGGTAGGTCCTTTGTTGCATGGTAGATTTCCAGAATTTATTCATTTTGCATAACTGAAACTTTATATCCTTTGACTGACACTTCCCCATTTCTCCCCTCGCTCAGCCCCTGGTAACCACTATTCTGCTCTCTGCTTCTATGAGTTTGATAATTTTGGATTCCTCAGACATATGGATGGGATCATGCAGTATTTGTTATTCTGTGTCTGGCTTATTTTACTTACACAGGGTATGTCCTCCAGGTTCATCCATGTTGTTGCAGATGGCAGGATTTCCTTCTCTTAATGGCTGAATAAAATTACATTGTATGTATATATACTACATTTTATTTATTCACCTGTTGATGGACACTTAGATTGTTTCCATGGCTTGACTATTGTAAATAATGCTTCAATGAACATAGATATGCAGATATCTCTTTAATGTCATCTCCTTCAGATATATACTCAAAAGTGGGATTGCTAGATTATATGGTGATTCTATTTTTAATTTTTGAGGAATCTTATAGATCTCCATTTCTTTAGGGTCAGTTATTGGGGCTTTGTTTTCTTTAGTGCTGTCATGTTTACCTGATTCTTTGTGATCCTGGTATTTGTGCATTTGAGTAAGCAGTCTCTTCTTCCTGACTTTGTAGGTTCGGTTTGGCCAGAAAAGACCTTTACCAGTCAGCTCAGTTTGGTGTACTGGACAAGTCAGCTGGTACTATCTGGGGCAGGTGGGGCTGCTACCTGGATCTTTTGATGGGTGAGGACTGTTGTCTGAGGTGGGGGACAGTGGCTACCACTGGCTGGGCTCTGAGGCTGGGTGGGTCTGCTGGCTGGGCTCTGCATTTATGTGGAGCTGCTGGGTGGGCTCCCTGGTCAGGTGGGGCTGCTGGCTGTGCTAGGTTGTAAATTGAGGCTACTAGTTAGGCTCTGAAATTACCTCTGGTCGGGGCGGGGTCACAGGCTAGGCTCCTTAGCAAGGCGGTACCACTGGTTGGATCTCACAATAGGGCAGGGCAGTGAGCTGTGCTCCATCCTCACTACTGGTTGGATGGGGGCCTCAGGCTCTACTCCCTGATTGGATGGTGGCCATGCCCCACTCCCTGATTGGATGGTGGCTATAACCGGGTTCAGGTGGAACCACTGGCCTAGTTTCGCAGTTTAATGGGACTCAGGCTGTGCGCGGAGATCAGATGGGGATTCTGACTGTGTGCGGGAGTTGTACAGCGCCACAGGCTGGGCTTCTCAGGTAGGTTAGCCATTGGCTGTGCTCCACTGATGGGCGAGGTCTCTGCCCAGGCTCGCCGGTCAAGTGGGGCCTCCAGCTGTATCCTGCAGTTGGATGGGGCTAGAGACTGTATTCTGTGGCCAGTCACGGTGGCTGTCCTAGCTTTATTGTGGGGTGTGGCACCCGCCATATTCTGCAATTGTGTGGAGTCCTTGTCTGGGCAAAGCCACAGGCTGCGTTCAGCAAGCAGGCAAGGCCCAGTGCTGGGCACTGCTGTTGGGTGCAGTTGTAGGCTGGGCTCTGAGGATGCTCAGGGTCACTGTTCTGGTCCCTCGGTTAAGTGTGCTCATCAGATGGGCATGACTTAGGCTTGGCTCCCCGCCATAGTGGAATTTCTTAGGGTCAGCAATACTTGAACAGCTTAGGGGGGTGATTCTTGCTAAGGGTCTTTTCAGGAGGCTGCACTCAAGATGGCAGCAGGGGCCGCAGTCCCTGAAGGCTTGGCTGGGGTTGTGGATCTGCGGTAAAGAAGGCTCGCTCATATGGTTGTTATCAGAAGGCCTTAGTTCCTCACTGCATGCGTGGCCTTTCCACAGGGCTTCTCAGAACATGGTAGCAGACGTCCCCTAGAGCAAATGACAGAGAAGTGATGAAAGATTTTAAAAGACATTTTTTCTGTGTTTTTTTTTTTTTTTTCTTACGTGTTTTCTCTCTTTATGAAGAGTGGTTTGCAAGTGCTCCTCCCTGGCTCCTCCATCCCAAAGGAAGGACCAGGTTTATATTAATTAGCAGGTTGGAATTCTTTTTGTTGTTGTTTTGTTATATTGAGGATATTGCAGATGAGTTACCCAGCCTCTGTCTGGCTTGACTTACTGGTAGTCAACAGGCTATCCTCATCCTCTTCCTCCTACCGTATTATCAGTGTCACATAAGCGATATGTTCAGCCCGTGGTTGGAAGCAGCTTTCTTCAGCTTCATTTTATGAATAAGAGCCTCATCTATGTCTCTGTTTTCGATCAGCAATTTTAGCTATATTATTCCACTTATGAATTAGTCATTTTCTTTGTTTGGAAAACACCTTTTCAGAATTTCTCATGACTTTTTGCTTCACCTCTTTTGAGAAGGCTTTCTTGACCCACCCATTTAAGGTAAAACACTACTCCTGTTCTCTGTCTCCCACCAAACTGTGAATTCCATGGGACAGGGACTTTGCTAAGCTTTGTATACAGCTCTATTGCCCAATGCAATGCAAGAAACTGATATGTTATGTGTACTCAATAAACACTTTTTAAAATAAATGGATGAATTAATGAAACTATGGCATTATATGTAGTAAGGTTGTATGTGCTTGGAAAGGCAGAAAGGAAGAAGGAAGGAAGTTAATATTGGTTGACAAACTGTTATGTGCCATGCAGTATACTGGGTAACTTGAATACATTATCCTATTTAATCTTCATATACCTATGAGGACAAGATCAAAGTCATACTGCTAATTAGTGACAGAGACAGATTTCAAGGTTTGAGTACAGTGAATTTATTATCAAATAACTTTAAGTACACAAGGATCAGTGATTAAGTAAGGAAACAATAAATTCTTTTGTGTTGTAAATAATATGGACTATAATTACAAGCTGTAAACATCTATTTTTCAGTTTTCAGTGTTCAACTACCAATAGATAGAATCTTGGAAATGTAGATGGCATGTGGAGCCCTTGCTGGGACAACTTTTTGCCCTCAGTTTATTTTTTTCCCCCCAGAGAACTGATCCTAGGAACCGCAAATAGCCATTCAGGGCTGAAAATTTCTTTTGATTAAATGAATTCCTGCTGCCTTGAATTTACCTTCTTTGTAATAAACAAAGAAATGGATTAGCTATCCCACCTTCTAAATAGCCATCAAAAGTCCCAGTAGGATTCCCATTATTCTCTGAACGTTAAGACTTTAAAAGTGTAAATGTTTAAGTGTTTAGGGTTGTTAGTAATATACTTTCTTGGAAGATATATCAAAATGAAGTTGTCAGAGGTCTCTAAAAATCACTGGTGAGAAAATAATCCTCCAAAGCTGTCAGGGCCTAAGGGGACTTTTATTCAGCCTAGGGAGTTATCTTGTTGACAGGAGCTTACTAAACATTGAATAGAAGAAAACCCGTTTATAAGAAATGGGCCAGGTGGTGTATCAAATCAGTGGTTAATCTAAGCCTGGTGGAGAAGCACATTCATTGTGTTAGCTCAGTAGAATGCTCATGGGCCATATATTTTCTTTCTCATTTGTTCCAATCACAGACCAATTCAGTTCTGTGGACTGTGTATTGAAGAGTCTGTCCATGAATGTATTAAGAGAAATTGAGAAATAGTGTGCAGAAAATTTAGATTATATAATCAATTTAGGAAAATACTTAAATATAGCAAATTGTAATCAAGCCTTCTGTACTGCTCTAGGAATGTGAATATAGATTAGTTTTCTTTATGAAAATTGTGAAAACCTCAACTATATTATTTTCAGCAATCTGAGAGAGTAATTATTGAATTTGAAATTTAAAAAAATGTATAAGAAACTGAGAATATGGTAATTATTTAAATCTAAAATAATAATTGGATCTTTTGGAAAGGCAATACAAATCTTATTCGAGCATTATTCCACTAAAGAACAGCTCTATGTGGAGAAACTGTGGCCTGGAGTGAGAAGAGCACAAGTACAAGACTGAGGAGCCCTGGGTTCCAGCCCTGGTTTTCTCAAACTGTCATGATTTGATCTGAGTTAAGTAATTTTATTTTTCAGGATTCAATCTCCTTGTCTGTGAATGGGGATTTACACCAGATTTAGAGTTCAAAATTTTTTTTTGGCGGGGGGAGGGGAACAGGACTTTATTGCGGAACAGTGTGTACTTCCAGGCCTTTTTTTTTTTTTTCCAAGTCAAGTTGTTGTCCTTTCAATCTTAGCTGTGGAGGGTGCTGTTCAGCTTCAAGTTGTTGTCCTTTCAGTCTTAGCTGTGGAGGGTGCAGCTCAGCTCCAGATCCAGTGGCCGTTTTCTAGTTGCAGGGGGCGCTGCCCACCATCCCTTGCGGGGCTCAAGTAGTTGAACTGGCAACCTTGTGGTTGAGAGCCCACTGGCCCATGTGGGAATCGAACCAGCAGCCTTCGGAGTTAGGAGCATGGGGCTCTCACCGCCTGAGCCACTGGGCCGGCCCCGAGTTCAAGTTTTTTTAAGTTTCAGATCTTTCTTCAAAATATTTATTAAAGCATTATGTCTAAGCCTAAAATAGAAAACAAATTTAAAAAAATGGGCTGCTTTGGTTGCGGTTGGGGCAGAGTGCTAACTGAGCACTTACATTTTCCCAGTCCTAACTCACACTCCCACGTCTATGAGGGGTTTGCACCTAAGACAATGGAAATGTTTTATTTTTGGTAGATAGTTTGTAAAGTTCTTTCCCGCTCTAATGCTTTTGAGATTATGTCCTTTTAAATAATACCAGACACTCTTTGGACCATATTTCCATTTTGAATTATGTAAAATGAGTCCTTCATTCAACAGGTATTTATTGAGCTGCTACTTTATACCATGTGTTGTTTAGGTGTTAGACATAGAGAAGTGAATGAACAAACAAGCAAACAAACAATTTTTTTTTTCAATCATGGAGCTTACACTTAGGAATGACACAATAGAAAAATAAACAAATAAGTACATCATATACCAGATAATAAGTACCATAAAGAAAGATAAACACATGATGGGGCTAGGGCTTCTGGGATGGGTGGCTGTATTATTATTTCATATAGGGTGGTCAGGAAAGTCCTCACTGAAGACAGAACACAGAATTCAGACACTCTGAGATAGAGGCCTGCTTGGCATGTCCATAAACAAGCAAAAAGGCCAATGTGGTTTGGTTTGACTGGGCACAGGGAAGGATGATAAGAGATAAAGTGATGGAGGTCTTTGGGAGGGGGAGAATTGAGAGATGATACAGATCAGGTAAGACTTCTAGGCCATTGTAAGGGCTTTAGGTTTTATTCTAAATGAAGTGGGAAGTCATGGGAGAGTTTTGAGCAGAGAAGTAATATTATATAACTTGCGTTATAAAACAGATTGCCCTGGCTATTGGGTAGAGATAACTTTTAATAGGGCAAGTGTGGAAGAAGAGGGGTCATCAGTTCAGAGGTTAATAGAGCAACCGGGGTGAGACGTATGATGGCTTGGACTAAGGTTGTATGTAGTGCAATGGTGAAAAATTCTTGGTTTCTGGATATATTGAAAAAAAGCCAAGAGGACATATTGATGAATTGGATGTGTGGTATGTGAAAAAGAAAAGAATCAAAGATGATTCCAACTTTTTCAGCTGAGCAATTGGAATAATGGAGTTGCCACTTAGTGAGATGGGAAATCCTGCAGAGGACACATTTGGAAGTAAGAGCTATGCTTTGGGTGTATGCTTATTAGACATTCCAGTGAATGTTGAATAAATAGTTATATCTCTCTTTCTCTCTCTCTCTCTACACACACACACATACACAGTGCCAAAAAAAAAAGTATACATATTTTAAGAAAGGAAAAAACTGTATTAAAATTACACTGATGGTAACCACTTTGAGCACCTCTTGTAATTGCAGAAGTCAAACGTGACTTGTATTCATCTTTTGTTATTGCTATATATATTGAGTGTTACAATTTTTATAGT